>NW_028186601.1:5868201-5881437 GCF_003343005.1 Rhea americana
GCCCCAAGCACTGTGGAGGCAGATCGTGTTGGCGGGTTCAGAAGGGGATTAGACAGCTCCTGGGCAGGAGCTGTGGGAGGGGCTGCTGGAGGGACTAGGCAGGCAGGTAGCTAGTGTAAGAGCTGTGGATGCTGTGGAGCCAGAGGGGAATGGACTGCAGAGCGCAGCCAGGCTCGTGCGCTCTCCCGAAGTAGCATCTCGAACTGCCAGTGCTGAAAGCACAGTACAAACAGATCATTGGTTTGACCCTGGTGGGGAGAAGGAGCTTTTTATTTTATTTTTATTATTATTATTATTATTATTTTGAACTGATGATCAGCCTTTTCAGTGGAGGAATGTTACTAGAGAAGTTCTACAGGATTCTGTTCTGGATCCTGAACTGTTAGCATTTCCATAAGCAGTTTAGAGAAGTTGATGATCAGCAAGGTGATAAAGTTTTCCAATAACTTAGCTACCTAAGGTAGTAAAGAAAAGGGCCAACTGAAAAATTGTAAACAACCCTGTAAGACAAAGTTACTGTGCAATATAATGGTGGATGAAATGTTGTATTTGTGCATAAAATGACTCAGATAAGGTAAAAAGAAACCTAATTTCCCATATAGGATCATAGGTTTCCACTAATGAGCAATATTTTGGAATTATAATATATGGTTCCATGAAAATGTAACCACAATGCTCATGAGTAGTCAAAAACGTAAACCAAATAATAAATATTATTACAAAACAGAAAACAAAACAGAGAATGTTGTTATGCCACTGTATTAGTCCGACAGTTTATCTCAAATACTCTGCAGGTCTGTTGCTTCCCTTCCATCTCAGAAAGCATATAGTAAAAAGTAAGATTCAGACAACAAGAATGATCAGAGTTTTGAAACCACTTATGGTATAAGGAATGACCAAGAAAGCTAGGACTCTTCACTCTGGAAATGATTGAGGAATGCTGAGGGTTGGACTAGATGATCTCCAGAGGTCCCTTCCAACCTTACTGATTCTATGGTTCTATGATATGATAAAGACCTATAGAATCATGTGTGGCATGAAAAGAATGGGTAGGGGTCTCCCAATATAAGAAGTTGGGATCATCAAGTGAAGCAAGCAAGACCTTGATTTGACAAAATAAAAACACATGCTTCTTCATAAGTAATTGAATTGGAAAATTTGCTAGAGGACGTCATGGATTTTAAAAATCTGCATGAGTTGAACAGGATAGTGGGCAGGTTCATAGGGGAGATTTGCTGAGGGATTCTGAATACATAGAAACCACCTCCATCTCAGGGGGGAAGATGGTGATTGGAAACAGCAGTATCATATTTACTTGCCACATTCTGCTTTTTTCCCAGCCTTTGCTATTGGCCACTGTTTGAAACAGGATGCTAGGGTTAAATGGACCTTGGCAATGATCTACCATGACTATTTTTTTATGTTAGCTTCTTGTTTACAAAAGTAATAATTGACATAGTCTTGCTTTTGTACGGTTTCTGGTCGTGCTTTCTTTAATAGAACTGAGAACCACTTGTCAAAGCTTTTAAAAGAAACCTGGGCATTGCTGTTCCTTGTTAGAGCAATTGTTATCTTAAGGTGCAACTTTTCCCTGTGCAAATAATGTCTTTTGTTTCTAGGCTCATGAGGATCTGATTATAGTTGATGAACATGAGCTGCCTTTCTCCCTCAGATTCAGTAGTTACAATTTCAAATCTGTTTCACCTCTTTCCAGCCTTTTTCCAACCATCTTCCTTTACCTTGTTGATCAATTCCAGCCTCTGTGAGGGTCAGGGGCCTAAACAGTGCATCCCTGCTTCTCTATGCATGCATGCAGCTGTACACACAGACACACACATACCATATATATGTGTGTGCATCCATATATAAATACACTGTAAAACATGTAAATATATATTAAAATATACTATAAAAGTACAAAAAACAATGTATTGGCAAAAATCTTGCCAACCCCCTTTTGTTAGAAGTATGAATTGTTTAACTAATGATAGCAACTGCCAAACATGAGTCATTAGAAGACATTTTAAAAGGAAAAACAGTATTACTGAAATTTGTAATCTCAATTTTCTATGTACATGATTTGAGGATTTAACTGAACTCAAGAGACTAGTAATCACAGAAAGGTTGAGGTTGGAAGGGACCTTTGGAGATCATCTAGTCCAACTCCCCTGCTCAAGCAGGGTCACCTAGAGCACGTTGCAAATGAGTAATCACATCCCTATTGTATAATTTTTATTAGATATTATGAAGAATTTGGAAAGTAGAGATGATTCGAGAAAGGAGTGATGCTGCTTTAAATACTTTAATAAACCCTCTTGTTTGCATTTCTGATTTATTTGTAACTAGTGGATATCTGGAACTTCTGAGATTTGAATATCAGGTCACAAATCATACCATAACACCTGGCACTAATAAGTTGCTTTTGTTTTTTAATAACTACTATTCTCCTTTCTGCTCATGTTGGGAGGGGATAACAGTCCACTTTGGGATCAGGTATATGATACTTATTTTTAATGCAGTCAATTTGGTACCTTTCATGATTTAAAAAAGTGCATAAACTCAGAAAAATAAAACTAATTTCCTCAATTTTATTAAAACTTTTATCTTATACAAATCAAATGCAGTTTGATAGCAGTCACAGGTCTAAGATGCAAAAGAGATGAGTCTTTGCCGCTAAATCACCAAAGTTTTCCTAGACTGCTGATAAACCTCCTTCGGCCCCTAAGAGACAACGTTGGGCAGATGCTGGTAGTACTACAGGTTTGCCTATGTGGAGAAAATTGTTGAGCCTAGCATGGTGAAGTAAATATTTCTTTTTAAAAAAAATATATTAATTAGAAATGCAACCTAAGAGTTGTGCCACTTCATCTTACCATGTGTTCTAGTTAGATTCCCGGGGGCCAAACATCCAATTTGGCAAGCCAGCACAAACACACACATACACACACACAAACACTCTTCAGCAGCAAGCAGTTTATTAGTAAATACTTACAGACCGACCTGATGGTAATCTCAAGAAGGACCGCTCCAATGCTTGTCCCGATCATCTGCATGATGAGAGAGAGTCGGCAGGCACAATCTTTTCAGGTGTCCCTGAGGAGGCACTGTGGTCCTCTGTTGTGTAGCAGCCTCCCTCTCCTTTGGAAAAATTGTGGTATTTATGATTATTTGCGGTAAGCGGGAGTCCCAGCACCTGGGGCCAACAAGTGCAGGGAATCTAGCCCAACTCCGCCCTGGTTGCATAACCTGGTTGCTTATTTCGGGGGCCACATTTGACTTTGGGGGTCGCTATTTCATTACTCTTCAACTTCTGACCTTCATGTTGACTGCTTCTCATGGTGAGAAGCATGTCTATATCTGTATGTAACCAACCACTGTTCTTTCTCACAGATTTCCAAGACCTTGTTAGTTACTTATTTGCATTCCGCTTAGCACAGCGGTGTTGTTCGGGGCACTAAGAAGTTACACCACTAGACCATTCTCACCAAGTATCAGGTAGTACAGATACAAAAGTTACAACACGGACTGTTCCCACCAAGTATCAGGTAGTATGGATACACCATGTCACATAACATGGTCCATATGATAAAAGTGTTTATAATCGTGCTTGGTAGAGACTGAGAACATCTGGAAAAAGTAAATGGTTTGGTTAACTATTCAGCTTTGATAAACTGGTTGCATAATTTACTGTGTAAGCATGAAAATTCTGAGCAAAAATATCTATATCCTGCTGCCATGGTAAAGTCATATACCTGACAGTGTTAGTTGTCTTGTCTTCGGTATTTTTTGGTAACATACAGTAATAATTTTGAACAAGCAAAGCAATATATTATTTATATTTTAAAAGCAAAGAGGGACAATCAGTTATATATAATCAATATACAAATTTAAGAGAGTTCTGCTCTTTAAAATTGACCTGCACCTGTTTGCTGACTATTAAACTGGATCTAATGTTACATTTATTACATGTAATGTTACATGTTTTTTTTTTTTTTTTTTTTTTTTTTTTTTTTTTTTTTTTTTTTTTTTTTTTTTATTTTTTTTTTTTTTTTTTTTTTTTTTTTTTTTTTTTTTTTTTTTTTTACAGAAATACATACTTTTTTAAGGAAATACCTTTGCCTTCAGAACTCATGCCACATGCCGAGTCCTCATTTCACTGGTATAGAGTCAGAGCTTAAACAAGATTGCTGTCTACACAGCAAGGGAATAGCATTTTAGATTTCAGAATTCTTTTTCATCAAGGTATCTAAAAAATCTTATTTTCAGGTCTTGCATCACTTCCTTCCCAGAAAAATAGCTAACGCTACAAAAGCTAGAAAAAGTAATCTGAACGGGTCCAGGGTTATGTATCACACTGTTTATTTCAGTTGCACAGTAATTTGTTAGGCCACATGGTGGCACTATTCATCTATATATGAATGGTACTTGCACAGTTTAAGTCTGACACACTTATTAATGATTTCCTGTTGCTCAGTTACAGTTTGTCTTTTTTTCCAGAAGACTGTTCCAAGGCCTGCAGCAAACTTGAACATAAACACTTCAGTAGCAATGGAACTAATGCTCTTTAGTCTCCTTAGAAAAAAACAAACTTCAGTGACCTTTAAGACTTTCTTGACCAACACACATTAGCACTCTTCACATTCYTGCAGAAGCAAAGAAGGAATTTGAATAGACGTTTCTGAAGCACTTGACAGTTATGACAAATATGTATGATTTAGTGGCTTTCTATAAAAGCAAATGTAGTCAAGCTGATAACAATGATTGGGGAAATATTGATGTGAAATCCTTCAGGAGCTTGCTTCAGTCACTTTACTGATTTACATGAGGTAGTTGTAGGAAGTTAGTTACAGCTAGTCCAAAGAAACCTGTTTATAACTCCTATAAGTTAGCTTTCTCCTTCAATGCTTATTTTGTAAAAGATTTTTTTTAAAAACAAGATTCAGAAATATTTAAATGTATATTTGATAAAGTGCACTGAAACAGTTAATGCAACTGAATTACCTGTTAAGTGTAGTAAGCATAAAATGTTTGTAAATATGCTTGTCAATAAAGTTTTATTAAAATTAAGTCCTRTATCAGGGAAAATTGGGCAACTCCATTTACCCTACCTCTTTCTTTATTATATGTACAGATATGCACAATGTATTTACTCTATTATCTGGGCAAGGATTGGGCCACGCTGCATTAGCATTGGAGATACCTTTTTTTTTTTTAATCTTTAATGTTGACTTACTGTACAATGCTGTGCAAAGTACTCTTGTTTCTCTACTGATCTATAAAAGATCAATAATTGTAGTTTTTCATGAAGCATTTTGCAGTCTGTAAGTATAGCAGTATATACCTAGTAAGTATATACCTAGTAAGCACTAGGTATATGTAGTGCACCGAAGTTTCTGTTTACAGTACGATTTTGACATCAAGAGAATATACTTGTGTATCTTGCACGTCCATTTTTAATACCCCAGAAGGAAATGGGGACGATTGTAAGCAACAACACAGGTAGTCTTGTTTTTGCATTACCATCTACCCACATGTCCTTCCAGAGATGTAAAAGGAGAGGTAGGTCGTAAGAACCTGCTGTGATACCTTACCCCCAGGGACTGTTGGAAGAAATAGCTAAAATTAGGAAAAGAAAATGCTACAAAAGTTCACTATGTTTAAAACATCTTATACTATATTTATTGAGTTTGAGATGCTACTTGTTGTAGCCAACCCAATTTCAATGGTGCAATGAATTTCTGTTTCAGCTGGAAGGAGTAGGTAAAAGTTTTTAGTAGAAGATAAAGAACTCTCACTGGAAATACATGTAGATAATTGTAATCTTCTCCTTCCCCCCCCCCCCCCCCCAAAAAAAAAAATGACAACTGATCCTATAATTTTCAGAATAAGTACAACATTCAGAGAAGTTTTTTAACTAACTTTCACATAAAGACAAATGTGCATGAAAGCTTGCCAAGGAATTTCTCCCTCTATGTAGAAAGGGAAGGAGAATATTTGTTGGGTATACATTTCAATGTTTCAATGTTTCAGTGTTCAGAAGATACACAAGCAAAACATTTTTTTCCTTATATGATTAAGTTACGTTTTTTCTTATTTTTATCTTATACATGCAAAGAGAGCTTATTCTTGCATAATTTTTTTAAGAATGCATTTCCATTAAAGCAGGAAACCTTGCCTACAGAGATCATGGCCATAAAGATGAACCGAAGTACTTAAGCTGAAATGTTCTCTCATTCATGTGAAACCTGAATAGGAAGAACTCTGCAGGCCATTGCCACTGAAGTACTGATGTGTGTAACACACTGAAAGTGTGTTACAGAAAAAAGCTGTTCACATTGAGGGCAAATGTAGATTTGTGTATGTAGAGCATGTTGTGTTTGCTGTGGACAGGGGGAAGCTGCTTTTTTTAGGCTTTATTTTCATGTCCATTTACTGTTAGTCATGATTTCTCTAGTGATAGTCTTACTGACATTTAAGATGTAGGTGTCAGAAGTGTGTATTAATATTGAGAAGTCTCAACTATTGTGTGATCTAATTAATTTTCAGGGGGATGAAGTGAATGCTCTTGGAAATACTGTAGTCTTGCAGAAGTGATAAATCATGTAACAGTGGTTGGGTAACTAATTACAACTTGTAAAGCTTAATATATTTGTGGTGAATATGAGAGAATCTGGTCTCATGAGTGATTCTCTTTCATAAACAATTTAGCCATGTATTTCTTCTTCTGGAGCTGTTTGGTAGCTGTTTAACATGCCAAGAAGCACGTAGAGGAAAGCATACAGTTACTGTAAAATAAAACTGTCCAAAATCAGTGCAAGTTTAAGAGTAGTTTAAAATTTGAAGAACTTCAGTTTAGCTCCATGATCTGAATTATTCAAGATAGCTCCTACCTTCTGCTCCTGCTGTTTTCAGTGTGTTACATAATAGACAAATACTTGACTGAGTTACAATTCTGCACCCTACAACGATAGAAAATGGACTTCTAATAAATAATTCTCATACAATCACTTAGTAAAGCGTACCTTTTGAAAACAGAATATTCTGTTAGATTTTCTCTTCCTATACTAATTCACATGTATCATTGAAAAAGGCTTACAGTGTAATTTCTAAAAATAATAGTAAAAGCCTACTGTGATCAGGCTTTATCTATGTTGTATAAACTGAGGAAAAATGTATTCTAATATTCTTTCTTTCTAATGGGAATTCTTGCTTGGGAGAACATCTTTCCATTTGCTTTTTCCCAAAAGTAATTTGGCACTGTGACAGGAAATTGTTTTACGAAAGTATAATTTAAAAGACTCATTTTTGGTAGATAGTGGCACATTTTTAGAAACAGTTATTTACTGAATCAAGTTAGATGGTTTATTTGTATTAACTCCAGCAGTAGTAATTTACAGACATGTTCAGAATTTTCATTTTAGAGTACTTTTTTGTACTAACTGCTGCAAGTCCATTTGTTCTAATTTGTGTCTCTGACATTATTGCTTAATGGTAGTTTTCACAGTGTTTAGTTAGATACAGAGTTGCAATGTGAATTACCTTCCAGAAACAGTTTAAAAGAAATGGCTAATGCTTTGGGTTTTTTTTTTCTTTTCTAATTCACTTAACGTATTGCCAATCATTACAGAAATAACCTTTTTGACAATAATGTGGATACAAATATAACCATATCTTGTTTATTTAAAAATATCTAATTATTGTATTTTTTTCTGAGTTTTTGTTATTTAGGAAATTTTGCTAAACTGGATTAAATTTGAGGGAAGAACTGTTATTTGGGGACTGTTGTTTTAAAGATTGTAAATTTCACCTTTGTATACAGCTCATGTCTGGCATAGATTAGATGTGGCATAGGTTAGATAACTCATATATAAAATGGAACTGTGTTTGTAGAAAAGTCTTTTTAATTATAAAAATAAATTAAGTTAGCTGGTAAAGTTTTTTATATATTATTTATTTGTGAATGGGGAAATGTATTTGTTTAGTCCACAATCCTCAAGTTTTGGCAAGAAGGATTTGTTTTGTTGTTTTTATTCTTTCTTACTGTGAAATACTTTGACACGTCAGTGAACAGTTCTTAAGAGTCTCATGATAATAGATTCTGAATCAGAAGAACAGTCAGTTATACTTCCTGATAACTGTTAACCTTTGTGCTCCTGCTCGTATGCAATGAGGGTTTTTTTTTTTTTTTTGGTGTTAATATTTCATTAAAATGGCATGTGAAGTGATGAAGAATGGTATAAGGCTTTACCAGACATACATCTGTATGAAAATATAAACATAAGCTTACATTTAACAGAACATGTCATTCTGTTTTACAAATAGCATACTTCTCTTCCAGTGTAGTATTCTGTTGCTGATTTATATTAGGCCTTGTTTTTTTAAACAGGTTTAAGCACTCAAATATTATCTTATAAGTGAACTATGATCTTTTTATCAAGTACAAGTAGGATTTTGTGCTGTTGATACGCTTGATAATTGGAGGTTTTTAAATGATTTATGGTCATGCTTTAAGGAAGATTTAGTACAGAATTTAAAGGTCATGGACACATTGTACAGAAATTGGGCCTGCTATTTTCTAAGCAAAGATTACTCTAGCAGAGTTAAGAATCATTCTCATGTCATTTATGGTCAGAATGGGAAATGGGCAAGAAAATTGAAATTGATGTCAACTGGGAATCCTAGCTTTGCAACAGCCAGGGATTTTGTAACATGTTCATTGGAAATACCAGGAAGTACATTGTCCATCCTTTCTATGTCTAGATATAAGAAAGCTGTTAGTGCCCTAAGTGGCACAAGTCTTGCATGAAATGTTCTATGGCCCATCAGTGAACTGGCCTTCTGCTATTGGAGGTGATTATGAAACAGGGTGCTTGAAACAGTGATGTAGTCACATGGAAAAAAACATATTTGCAGCCTTACAAAATGATCTCTACTTAAAATCATTTGTTGTACAGATACCGGGACATACAAGCTATTCCTATCTTCTTTTCTTCTGTGTCTTATGGAGAAAACTAATTGTATATTCCTGCCTTGGCAAGCTAGATAGTGTTGATACATACAACAGAATTTGTCCACATAGGAAATACAAACTAGTGAAGCTTAAATATAATTTATTAACTGAACAGCCCCGAACGGTACAGCTCATAATCAGACCAGTGTGTAATCATTCTGAAATGACCTCTCTAGGTACTTTCATCTTTAATTTAAAACATGGAAGAAGAGCTATAAAATATAAATGTTATAAACTCTTAAAAATACAAGAGGTTTCGAATGTCACTCCAGTATTCAAAAACGGCAAGAAGGAGGACCCAGGAAATTACAGGCCAGTCAGCCTCACCTCTATCCCCCGATAGCCTTCTATGATGGAATGACTGGCTGGGGAGATGAGGGCAGAGCGGTGGATGTTGTGTACCTTGACTTCAGCAAGGCCTTTGACACTGTCTCCCATAACATCCTACTAGGTAAGCTCAGGAAGTGCAGGTTAGATGAGTGGACAGTGAGGTGGCTGAACTGGCTGAAAGGCAGAGCTCAGAGGGTCGTCATCAGCAGCAGTCTAGTTGAAGACCTGTACTTAGCAGTGCCCCCCAGGGGTTAGTATCGGGTCCGGTCTCATTCAGCTTCTTCATCAATGACCTGGCTGCAGGGACAGAGTGCTTCTACAGCAAGTTTGCTGATGATCCCAAGCTGGGAGGAGTCGCTGACACACCAGAGGGCTGTGCTGCCATTCGGAGAGACCTGGCCAGGCTGGAGAGTTGGGCAGAGGGGAACCTCCTGAGGTTCGACAAGGGCAAGTGCAGAGTCCTGCACCTAGGGAGGAATAACCCTAGGCACCAGSACAAGCTGGGGGCTGACCTGCTGGAAGGCAGCTCTGCAGAGAAGGACCAGGTGGACAACAAGTTGACTATGAGCCAGCAGTGTACTCTTATGGCCAGGAAGGCCATTGGTCTCCTGCAGTGCATTAGGAAGAGTGTCATCAGCAGATTGAGGGATGTGATCCTGCCCCTCTACTCATCTGGAGTACTGCATCCAGTTCTGGGCTCCCCAGTACAAGAGACACGGAGCTACTGGAGAGAGTCCACCGTAGGGCTATGAGGATGATCAGAGGACTGGAGCGACTGTCCTATGAGGAAAGGCTGTAAGAGCTGGATCTCTTTAGCCTGAACAAGACTGAGAGGGGATCTCATCAACGCCTACAAATATCTTAAGTTGGGGGAGAGTTTCAAGGGAACTGGGCTGAACTCTTTTCAGTGGTGCCATGCGACAGGACACAAGACACCGGGCATGAATTGAACCATAGGAAGTTCCTCCTGAATATGAGGAAGAACTTCTTTACTGTGAGGGTGACAGAGCATTGGAACTGGTTGCACAGAGAGGTCGCCTCTCCTTCTCTGGAGATGCTCAAAACCTTCCTGGACACGATCTTATGCAATCTGCTGTAGGTGGCTCTGAATAAGTAGGGGGGTTGGACTAGATGATTTCCAGAGGTGCCTTCCAACCTCAGTCATTCTGTGATTCTGAGGTTTAAATCAAATTCTCTGGCTGTTGGCCATGTTTCTGTTCCCCTAGCTGAATGAGTGCGCTGGTGTGGAAGGATACCTTATATAGATGACAAAATAAAAATGTGTGTGTGACAATCTTATAAAAGCTTCAGATAGTTAACTAGAACACTGTTACATCACAGGCCTGAAATACTGAATCTTCAAAATCTGTCAGTTCATCTCCTTTCCCACTGGTAAAAACCTGATCACCTGAAAGATTCTGTTTCAAGTGAATTTCAGTTCTGTTTCTATTCAAAGCTTATCTAATAAAATCACTTTTCCTTCCTGTCACTTGAACTGTCATGTCTGTATTGAGATTTCTTCTATGAATTCTTACTGATAAATATGATTTTTTTGCCTCCTAAGGCAATGCAAAGGTTTATTATTCACTCTCCTAGATGTTTTCATTTCTTATCATCATTCTTGTGCATGTTTTATGAGCTCTTGCATAGTCATTCTCTTTTTTTCACCATATTGTTTTTGTTATCTTTCTATGTCTCATAGGTACCCAGTGTTATGAATTATCTCCTCATTATTTGAATCATCTTTAAAATATTCTTCCGTAAAACTTAAATCATGCTTCATGAAAATATTTGTTATCAAAATATGCATGGTGAAGCAAGTTTTGTCATCTTCCAACAGGTCCTAATACAGAAAAGGATTTGCTGCTTCATCTAATGTTAAACTAGAGAAGCTACGTTTGTACTTCTCTGTACTAAGGTTCTAGTGGACAAGTTGAACCCACAAGTGTCCTAGATCCTAACTTGATTTTACCACTGTTCTCTTTGTACTCCTTGTTCTCCTGTTACCAGTTTTTGCTTTCTGTAGAGCTATTTTACATAAAACATTTGGCTTCCCCTGGTCCATGTCTCTTCTTGCTTATTCAGAAGTTGGTGCATCTATGGTACTACAAAAATAATGTACTGCAAAGAGTGCTGAAAATGTATTTTTTGCAGAATAAAGGAGTTAATATTCATACTAATCAAGCATTCTCAGCAATTTACTATGCTTTGTGCATCAAAATTCAAAATAGAGATGGAGGAAATCCCACTGGAGTAACTGTTAATACTTACTAAGAATTGCAGCTAGTGTTACTGTATCTGTTAGGTGACTTGCCTATAGTCTCTGGTTTATGAAATGTGATTGTTTTTCTCCTTTCCTGTAGTTCTGATAGAAAATGTTTTGCCCTTTAATATCAAAACTACTTATTTGATCTCTTCCTAGGTGAAAGTTACTCAGCTGTCTTGAGGCATAGATTCAATGCAGTTTTCTGAAATAACGAAGCTTTGCTGCTGTTTTGGGAGGTGAATAAGACTTAAGAGGAGATCAGAAGAGAATGCAGCACATAAAATTAGTATGTAGGATAGGAAGATTTCAGAGTTTGTTTATAAGCTTGTTTGCATTCTTGTTTGGGAACCTCATTAGTCTACAAAATATTTACATTGTATTTATTTGCCTGGTTTCACCATCATTTCTTTCCACTTTTACTTGCAGGTTTTGTAACATACTGCAGAGAGCATCAGAACAATGTCCTACGTTTTTGTAAACGACTCTTCGCAGACAAATGTGCCACTGCTGCAGGCTTGCATTGATGGAGATTTTAACTATTCCAAAAGACTGTTAGAGAGTGGTTTTGACCCAAATATTCGTGACAGTCGTGGTCGAACTGGCCTTCATCTTGCAGCAGCTAGAGGAAATGTAGACATCTGTCAGCTCTTGCATAAATTTGGTGCTGACTTGCTAGCCACTGATTACCAAGGTAACACAGCCCTTCACCTGTGTGGGCATGTGGATACCATCCAGTTCCTTGTTTCTAACGGACTTAAAATTGACATTTGGTAAGTCACTTTCTTTTTTTATTTATAGCACAAATTTTATAATATAATAGCGTTCCAACTTCAGAGCATTGTGTATACAAATTGGTTGCTGCTGAAATGTTATATTTAGTACAGTTCAATTTTTTAAGCTATCACTTAATAAAAAGACAGGATAACAATAAAAGGCGACTCTTGCTGGTCACGTGCAGCAAACAGAGCAAATAAGAATAGCAGCTGGTGGTCTGGGCTGCTATATGTAATCCTGCCTCCTTGATAACATGGCTATCCTAGTATGGCCAGATAACCAGATGTGAGTGATTAGCATCAAAGAAGAAAATCACATTGACTACTTTAAACTAATTTTCTTTACCACATTTCTAATGTTTTAATTGCTCTACTGTATAAGAGAAAATACAGTATATGTGTGCATCTGTTCATACGCATACTCCCTTGGTGACAATGATTCCTTTCAGTGTTCTCCTCCTGCAAAGTCTGTGACTCAGTCCTTTTAATTATTGTATATTCTTTTCTTCTGGCTTCTAGCAGCTGCCAGTGCTCAGATGAAAGCTTTCAAACTGTAAAATAACTAGCTGTTTCAATGCATCAGCTACATTATATTGTTATTGACTTTTCTGCACTTTAGCAGCAGGTGAAAAACATCAGTAGTAAGTTCAAAATCTTTGAGTCTTTCATCTGTCCTTTGTTCACTCTTTCAGCTCAGCAAAACTAGTTATTGGCAGACCATATTCTTCATGCCTTTGTTTTTTTTTTTTGTTTTTTTTTTTTTTTGTTTGTTTGTTTTTTACTTACCTTGAATAACTTTTTGGTGAAAATCCTTAATCTGAGGGCAGCAGGTACTATTCATTGTTATTTTAATAGTA
>NW_028186601.1:5884522-5921113 GCF_003343005.1 Rhea americana
CAGTGTACTCTTATGGCCAGGAAGGCCATTGGTCTCCTGCAGTGCATTAGGAAGAGTGTCATCAGCAGATTGAGGGATGTGATCCTGCCCCTCTACTCATCTGGAGTACTGCATCCAGTTCTGGGCTCCCCAGTACAAGAGACACGGAGCTACTGGAGAGAGTCCACCGTAGGGCTATGAGGATGATCAGAGGACTGGAGCGACTGTCCTATGAGGAAAGGCTGTAAGAGCTGGATCTCTTTAGCCTGAACAAGACTGAGAGGGGATCTCATCAACGCCTACAAATATCTTAAGTTGGGGGAGAGTTTCAAGGGAACTGGGCTGAACTCTTTTCAGTGGTGCCATGCGACAGGACACAAGACACCGGGCATGAATTGAACCATAGGAAGTTCCTCCTGAATATGAGGAAGAACTTCTTTACTGTGAGGGTGACAGAGCATTGGAACTGGTTGCACAGAGAGGTCGCCTCTCCTTCTCTGGAGATGCTCAAAACCTTCCTGGACACGATCTTATGCAATCTGCTGTAGGTGGCTCTGAATAAGTAGGGGGGTTGGACTAGATGATTTCCAGAGGTGCCTTCCAACCTCAGTCATTCTGTGATTCTGAGGTTTAAATCAAATTCTCTGGCTGTTGGCCATGTTTCTGTTCCCCTAGCTGAATGAGTGCGCTGGTGTGGAAGGATACCTTATATAGATGACAAAATAAAAATGTGTGTGTGACAATCTTATAAAAGCTTCAGATAGTTAACTAGAACACTGTTACATCACAGGCCTGAAATACTGAATCTTCAAAATCTGTCAGTTCATCTCCTTTCCCACTGGTAAAAACCTGATCACCTGAAAGATTCTGTTTCAAGTGAATTTCAGTTCTGTTTCTATTCAAAGCTTATCTAATAAAATCACTTTTCCTTCCTGTCACTTGAACTGTCATGTCTGTATTGAGATTTCTTCTATGAATTCTTACTGATAAATATGATTTTTTTGCCTCCTAAGGCAATGCAAAGGTTTATTATTCACTCTCCTAGATGTTTTCATTTCTTATCATCATTCTTGTGCATGTTTTATGAGCTCTTGCATAGTCATTCTCTTTTTTTCACCATATTGTTTTTGTTATCTTTCTATGTCTCATAGGTACCCAGTGTTATGAATTATCTCCTCATTATTTGAATCATCTTTAAAATATTCTTCCGTAAAACTTAAATCATGCTTCATGAAAATATTTGTTATCAAAATATGCATGGTGAAGCAAGTTTTGTCATCTTCCAACAGGTCCTAATACAGAAAAGGATTTGCTGCTTCATCTAATGTTAAACTAGAGAAGCTACGTTTGTACTTCTCTGTACTAAGGTTCTAGTGGACAAGTTGAACCCACAAGTGTCCTAGATCCTAACTTGATTTTACCACTGTTCTCTTTGTACTCCTTGTTCTCCTGTTACCAGTTTTTGCTTTCTGTAGAGCTATTTTACATAAAACATTTGGCTTCCCCTGGTCCATGTCTCTTCTTGCTTATTCAGAAGTTGGTGCATCTATGGTACTACAAAAATAATGTACTGCAAAGAGTGCTGAAAATGTATTTTTTGCAGAATAAAGGAGTTAATATTCATACTAATCAAGCATTCTCAGCAATTTACTATGCTTTGTGCATCAAAATTCAAAATAGAGATGGAGGAAATCCCACTGGAGTAACTGTTAATACTTACTAAGAATTGCAGCTAGTGTTACTGTATCTGTTAGGTGACTTGCCTATAGTCTCTGGTTTATGAAATRTGATTGTTTTTCTCCTTTCCTGTAGTTCTGATAGAAAATGTTTTGCCCTTTAATATCAAAACTACTTATTTGATCTCTTCCTAGGTGAAAGTTACTCAGCTGTCTTGAGGCATAGATTCAATGCAGTTTTCTGAAATAACGAAGCTTTGCTGCTGTTTTGGGAGGTGAATAAGACTTAAGAGGAGATCAGAAGAGAATGCAGCACATAAAATTAGTATGTAGGATAGGAAGATTTCAGAGTTTGTTTATAAGCTTGTTTGCATTCTTGTTTGGGAACCTCATTAGTCTACAAAATATTTACATTGTATTTATTTGCCTGGTTTCACCATCATTTCTTTCCACTTTTACTTGCAGGTTTTGTAACATACTGCAGAGAGCATCAGAACAATGTCCTACGTTTTTGTAAACGACTCTTCGCAGACAAATGTGCCACTGCTGCAGGCTTGCATTGATGGAGATTTTAACTATTCCAAAAGACTGTTAGAGAGTGGTTTTGACCCAAATATTCGTGACAGTCGTGGTCGAACTGGCCTTCATCTTGCAGCAGCTAGAGGAAATGTAGACATCTGTCAGCTCTTGCATAAATTTGGTGCTGACTTGCTAGCCACTGATTACCAAGGTAACACAGCCCTTCACCTGTGTGGGCATGTGGATACCATCCAGTTCCTTGTTTCTAACGGACTTAAAATTGACATTTGGTAAGTCACTTTCTTTTTTTATTTATAGCACAAATTTTATAATATAATAGCGTTCCAACTTCAGAGCATTGTGTATACAAATTGGTTGCTGCTGAAATGTTATATTTAGTACAGTTCAATTTTTTAAGCTATCACTTAATAAAAAGACAGGATAACAATAAAAGGCGACTCTTGCTGGTCACGTGCAGCAAACAGAGCAAATAAGAATAGCAGCTGGTGGTCTGGGCTGCTATATGTAATCCTGCCTCCTTGATAACATGGCTATCCTAGTATGGCCAGATAACCAGATGTGAGTGATTAGCATCAAAGAAGAAAATCACATTGACTACTTTAAACTAATTTTCTTTACCACATTTCTAATGTTTTAATTGCTCTACTGTATAAGAGAAAATACAGTATATGTGTGCATCTGTTCATACGCATACTCCCTTGGTGACAATGATTCCTTTCAGTGTTCTCCTCCTGCAAAGTCTGTGACTCAGTCCTTTTAATTATTGTATATTCTTTTCTTCTGGCTTCTAGCAGCTGCCAGTGCTCAGATGAAAGCTTTCAAACTGTAAAATAACTAGCTGTTTCAATGCATCAGCTACATTATATTGTTATTGACTTTTCTGCACTTTAGCAGCAGGTGAAAAACATCAGTAGTAAGTTCAAAATCTTTGAGTCTTTCATCTGTCCTTTGTTCACTCTTTCAGCTCAGCAAAACTAGTTATTGGCAGACCATATTCTTCATGCCTTTGTTTTTTTTTTTTTTTTTTTTTTTTGTTTGTTTGTTTGTTTTTTACTTACCTTGAATAACTTTTTGGTGAAAATCCTTAATCTGAGGGCAGCAGGTACTATTCATTGTTATTTTAATAGTAGCAGGGAGACCATCTATATTTTATTTAATTTTTACCTGTTGTCCTAACACCCATGTGGAAAAAGGAACTATGAGGAACTAGCCTGCACAATTACTTCTTGAAATCAAGCTTGGTCTTAAACGTTACCATAAACTTACTGTTCATTTATTGTTATAATACTCAAAGATTCTAGTTGGATTAATTTGCTAAGAATTTTTATTTGTCTGGAGGAAAAAATAGAGTTGTGTCATTTTAAAATGAAATATACTGATTTTTTTTTTCTGTAGTCAGTTATGCTATCCTTTCGTAGGTGGGAATTGCCTCCTGTCTTACATGGCAGAAGATAGGAGGACTTCATAAATTGTACACTGTATGTTACATTGAGCTGTCTTATTACAAAATTTCTATTTTAAGAGCATCTTTTCTTCTCACGCCCTTTTGTCGGGTTATTTTAGCAATCACCAAGGTGCAACACCGCTTGTTCTTGCAAAACGAAGAGGTGTAAATAAAGATGTGATTAGACTGCTGGAATCTTTGGAGGAGCAGGAGGTGAAAGGATTTAACAGAGGAGCTCACTCTAAGCTGGAAACAATGCAGACTGCTGAAAGTGAAAGGTATTTACAAAACAGAAAGAATTATCAGGAGAAATAATAAAGTATATGTAAAGTATGTGTTTAGTAGTAAATGCTTATTGCTTTCAGATTTTTATGATTTGACTTACTTGTTTGTTCCTCTCAAAACACATATCAAGTGGCCTAATGTTATCAGACCAAATCAAAATCAAATATTACGATTTGGAAAAATTTCTTTAAACAGACAAAATGTAAGGAAAAAAGACATTTTTCTATTGAGGTTGTCATTTTATGATAGAAACAGTTTTAATAACTACTGAGTCTTCCATTACAGTCTCCAAAAACCAGATGCTTTACGACTTATCACGTAGCCAAAGTAAAGATGTGTCAAAGTGGCAGTATCAAAGATTAACCTAGCATCCTTTTGATAATATGTTGGATTTTCTGAAAGAAGACTAGATAGCAGACTTTTCATCCATTTGAAACTGAGTAAAGTATTTGATAGCATGTCATACATGAAATTTCATTACAAAGAAAGGAGAAGAAAATAAGAATTGTATAGTGGCTAAAGAGCTATTGATAATTTCAGGAAAATTGCTGACAATTTCACAGGAAGTATTGGGTTAGAAGGAAGTTACTAATGAATTCCTGAAGACCTGATCCTGGTACTGTGCTTATCTAAAGTTCTCATGAATGGTATTGGCACACAAAGAAGTAATGTGTTAATGATACTTAGAAGTGAGATACAGGCAACTCGGAGGAAATTTAGGGTGCCAGACAAAAAGAAGTGGATGACTAGGGAGAAGAAAGTAGTAGTAATGAATTGTGATTCAGTTAGCACAAAATGCAGCTTTATTTACTTAAAGTAATATGCCATAGAATGGGAATTCCTCAGTGGAAAATGATGGTGCAGCAGAAAATGCTTGGTATATTATTCAGTAACAGGAGGTAATGCTGCCCTGAAAAAGGCAGTGAAATCCTAGAATGCACAAGGTGAGATATTTTCACTACGTATGGGAAACTGTTAATGCCATTGTAAAAAGCAATGGTAACTCCTTGTGTAATACATTACTGTGCTGTTTATCCCCAATCAGGCAAGTTGCAGTTATCCTTTAATAAGAGTGGATCAAGATTACTCAGGTGATTAAGGAACAGAGACTTTCCCTTGTGAAAAGAGGTGTATATAGCTTGTTTTAGCCTGACAGAGTGAAGGTTGAGGAGGTGTGTCTAGAAACACTGTTTTTGAACAACATAAAATAGATGTTTAAGACAAAAGAGTCTAGCACAAGAGCCAGAGGAGACAGATAAAATTTATGATTGAAAATTGAGGGTGGCTTTCTACAGGGAGCTTCCAAGAGAGCTTTCTCTTAGGATTTGAATGAGGCAAGAAACCTTGCAAGTTTCAAAGGAGGCTAATCCTCTTCTGGAACCCACCGAATAGCAAGTGCAGGTGACGAAGTGTGGGACTGAGAGTAATAGCACAAGACATCCTCTGCCGTGCTCTTTTTCTAAAATATATATTACAAACGAGGATCTTACATTGTTTTGAAATGCTTGCTCTTGTACTGAATTTATCCAAATGCTGAATTTTTAATGTTTTCTAATAATGATGAACAGCTATGACTGCTGGACCATTATATCACAGAAAGCTGGGAGTCTTGTCACATTGTTTTGGTCCAGTTTGTATCCAAATGTACACAGCCCTCACTGTAAATGATAATTAAACTGTCTAGATGAAATTGGTATCTAAAAATGAAAGCCAATAATATTACAGAAATTGTGCAAAATAAATACTCCCAGTGAGCAGATTGGAAGATCTTTCTTACATAACCCCAATAAAACTCCATAACCCCAACTCATCACAGAGACTGTTTTAAGTTCTGAAATACAAAGTTAAATATTATTCTCCAAATTACATTGATATTAATTATTAGAACTTATTGCATATTGTCTTTCTGAATCTTACTAAATCTTATTAAAAATTGCTTGTGGCGCAGAAATGCATTGAGGTTGTTTTTGTTTTACAAAAGGTGATCCCCCTTTAAATTATGATTTTTGATTTGACAGTCTCCCTTTAATGAACATAGCTTCCTCTCTGTTATTTGACCTTCATAAATGTTACATTGTTTGATTTGGCAAGGAAGCCGGCAACTCTCCTTGGGGAGAGGTACAGACCTGTAAACAGTGCACTCCCCAGCTTGTTTGTGAACATATTTAAAATGTCTGAAATACATATTTTTAAAAATAACACATAGTAGATGCTGTCAGCAGCAAAAGCCAAGTTTGCTGTTTGCTTTGTAAATAAATAATGTCTTTGTAACAGTTGGCTTTTCAGACCTCCGCAGCTTCTCTCCTCCCTCTTTGCATCCCCCTCCTCCCCCAATTTAGAGACACTTGGAGTGTCTTTTGCCCTCTTGCTCTGCTCCCTCCCCCCGTTCTCTTCCAAGATGTGTGAACCACCTATGGAAGGATAATGATTGTTTTTTTCTGAACATGAACTTCACCCTTGAACAACAGTTTTCTGCTTCATGCTGCATACAGTTGCTGCTGACTTGGGAGCAAAGGTCAAAACAAGGTTCTCAAGTCAAATTTCTCCTCTCTCACTTTGCACTCCTCCCACTGTACTGTCAGGCAGGACTCTCTCTGGTTCAGCACAGACTTATCTTTTTTTTAATCTACACAGCCCAACATGAGCTGTGACTGCCCACAAGTGCACCCAAACGTGAACTTTAATGTTTTGCTAGAAAGGAAAAAGAACATCTGTGCTATATGGCACGAACTCTTCTGTAGTATACATTGCTGTATTAGCATTTCTTCATAATAAGAAAAATGTCTTGAATAACACTGCTTTTAATTTGATTGTAGTATAAAATTTCAAAAATATTTTTTGTCCATCCTTTTCTTTTTAATGAGCAAGCATATGATCTTTCATTTAAATTGCATTGCACATTTATATAAACCTCTCTATGGTTATGTATTAACTAGTTAATGAGTGAGTAGTACTGTTCTACACCAATAGCTGTCTTCTGTAAAACTCTGTTTTGCTTGGGAAATTATAATAAGCAAGCAAGATGACTAACTCCTGCAGCTAAGGGCAAGCTAAAATAGCTTTATAGTAAAGTAAATATTTAAAAAGCAAAAATAGACAAGCTGTTTAATAAGTAATTTCTGAAATTTTCTGCACATGACATTGTGATTTTCAGTAAGCTATGGGAATTTTAGTCTAATTATTCTTCAGTGGCTGTACTTACTAAGAAAAAAAAATACTGGATGAACGGTGTGAAGTTTTTCTGCAAAGTTTTTCCATTGTGTAATATTAGAAGAGAGATTCACAAATGAGACTTTTTTGTAATAACAATGGTTTGTCAATTTATTATCTCACCAAGCACAATAGCATTTATACAACTGTTTTTGACTAGGAAATTACTCTTCCCTAAAATGTCTTGTCTTATTACTGATGTGAGATACCTAGAGAATGTAGTAACTGAAAGCAGTTAGAAGAGAGGGGAAAAAATGTTTTTACTCTGCTTACCTTATTCTTTTACATCACTGTGTACCTAGTCAGCTTCATTTCCTTTCTACGCTTGTCAGAGCCTGATCATGTAAACACTTTTATATGTAATTACACTCAAGTGAGAAGCAGGACTATGCAGATGACTAAAATTGTACACAAGTGTTTATGAAATCCAGTGATGAGAAAATTTTCCGACTGTTCATGATGTTTGTCATACAGTAACAGAGGAACAGTTTCATACTATAAAGCATTTGTGAAACCAACACAAATGGGAGCTTGTTGTAAGAAGCCATGTAGTATTTTAAACAACTTACATTTTTTTCTCAAGATGATTCATTGTCACGATGACTCTGACATTCTAATTTCATATTTGCCGCATTTAAAAGTGAGAGTTCTGGTCCCTAACTTGTAGTCTGTCCGTTTGAGGGGACCTAATGGATTGGTAGTAGAATGTTAAAACTTCAGAGCAGTTGCTGAATGCTGCGTGGCAGAGAGCACAGCAATGCTAATTTATCTTCTAGATCAGAAAGTTTCAAAACTTCGTTTTTGTCCAAATTTATTGTTTTCTCTGACATTTTTATGCTAGAGAAGAGGCCTTGTAACAAAGAAATCATAGAATCATAGATAGAATCAGTAAGGTTGAAAGGGACCTCTGGAGGTCATCTAGTCCAACCCTCAAACGAGTGACCCGTACGGGGATCGAACCTGCAACCTTGACATTATTACCACCACGCTCTAACCAACTGAGTTAAACCTAACCTGGAGAGTAATGAGGATTACTACATAGTTTATTATCTAATTTATATTGATTATAGTTTCTATTGTGTGCTACAGAGTTTACATTTAAATTGTAATTTACTGTTTGTTTTAGTAATACCAGCCGTGCCCCTTAGAGTTTTAGCTTATGGACCATTACATTTACAAAACCTTTCTTAGGAATTATGAAGACTGACTTTTGAAGGCTTTGAAGTTGCAAGCCTGCAAACTGTACAATCACACATGTACAAATATTGGTGTCATCACATAAGTTAATACGTATCTTTTCAAATAAGTCAAGTTTAGAGTTAGGATCCTTTTCTTAATCTGCTTTGTCTTGATTTAGCAAAGGCAGTGCTATAAATCTCTGAGTGGGTTTAGACTTTTAAATTAAAATGTTTCAGTTGCTCTTAGTAGGATTACTGTCATACTTAAAGGTGCATTCCTTTGCTTTGTATTTTTAATTCTCCCTAGTGCGATGGAAAGCCATTCCCTTCTTAATCCAAACCTACAGCAAGGTGAAGGAGTTCTTTCCAGTTTCCGCACAACATGGCAAGAGTTTGTGGAAGACCTGGGCTTCTGGCGGGTGCTGCTCCTGATTATTGTCATTGCTCTTCTGTCTCTTGGAATAGCTTACTATGTTAGTGGGGTGCTTCCGTTTGTAGAAAATCAGCCTGAACTGGTGCACTGAAGCGAATGTGAAGAAGAGCACTGTGCTTTTCTGTGTTGTAATCTTATTTTGAGCTTCTTGGAATTACCTTCTTGGTGCAGGCAGTGGCAGCTGTATATATATTTGCCTTTTGTATTTAATATTAACCCTTTTTAAAGAGAGATTAATTCATTTAAACTAAAACACTAAATTCTAACGGATTCCTGAGCTACCTCTGACTTATCTTGACTTGTAACAAGATGTGTAGATACGTGTCCCTATTGCTAAATTATTATAATTAGAAAAGGCCTTGCGTAATATTAAATTCTTGATCATGAAAAATGTACAAGACCAAATTATTTTATTTTTCCATATGAAAAGTAAATCTATTACAGCATTTTTTTTCTGTTTCAGTTGAAAGGAAAATATTATTTTAAAAGTTCTTCTTAAGTTACAAGAATAATACTRTACTCTGATAAACATACAATGATAACTTGTAACTGCATGGTTCTCTTAGTTCCTTTCCATAGTTTCACATCTCTTAGTGTATAAAAAAATGAGAAATATTTCAAACCTTACTACATCTTTAATGTATAGATCAAGCCTTTATTTATTAGATTAACATAGTGTCTCTTATCCAAATGATTTTGATGTTTGTGTAATATCTGCCTGAAGCAAATTTTGTAAAATAAAGGTGTTTGTAGTGCTTTGGAAGCAAAGTTGTTTCAGCCTTAGGTTTTAAAATACACCTTTTTGTTGTAATTTTACTAAGCAAACTTTTCTTTGTAAGGGTAGATAAAAAGTGATTTAGATGTTCTGCTCTGTATCTAACAATTCTGTAATGCCTTGTCTTTGTGAAATATTATGTCATGAAGGGTGAGAGTTTTTTTTCCTCCACAAGGACCAAACTGAACCATGTATTTGTATCATTTTCATATTTGTGGAGCGAGCTCCATTAGATAGAATTTCTTTATAGAATTATTTTCCATTTTGGTTGTTTTCACATGACACTTATAGGCTTGTGAACTATTTTCTGAGTACACAGAATACAAGTATTTAAAATGTTTAAGAATATTGTATGATATAGTATCCTGTCCCATTCTGTACTTCAGTTGTGAAATCTTTTGTTTATTTGTTAATAATCTAAGGGTATGAATCTGTCAAATACTTTTTTAATGACATMTGTGAAGATATTACATAATAAGTTGTAGGTTTTCAGTTAAGATTCCTTCCTTCCATGGTGGTTAGATATCTGACTCCCTTGGTTATCCTATCTGACTTCCTTGGTTGTCCTTGAAAATCCCAAACAAAATGAATTCTACAAACCTAATAAATCAGTTTTTTAATTAATGGCTCTTAAACTGTTGCTATATGAAATCAAACATTTATAAAATTATAAATTACAGTAAGTAGTGATAGCAGTAATTGCCCCTCTCTAGTCTGCTACCGTGTGTATATTTTGAGGGGTTGAGTGAAGTCAATTGTTGCCTTTGTTTCCAGTGTCTGACATAGGCTGCATTCTAAACTGCATCTGAATAATTCTTGACATTATTTCTTTAGTTAGAGGCTAACAAAACAGTAGTTTACTAGCAGCTGCAATGCCACAAAAAGCAAAGACTCTTTTAGGGGRAAAAAAAAAGTCTACTTCTCTTCTGGATATTTCTGTTATTATATAGGTGTTTATGMATAGAGAAATATAAGCTCATGGTGTACCTAAACTACATTTACTTTTGCAGGAAAGTACATTTCTGTTAATAATACTCTGTATCTTAAATAATCAAGTTTTCCTTTAATATGTGTTCTCTGCATAATTTGTAATTGTATTCTCAGTATGAATGAATGCCAAAAATAAATTAATATATCAAATATGTTATCTTTTTTATTATATTACTGCAGTGCTAATGGTACTTCCCCTTTTTAGTGCCTTTTTTTCTTTTTCTTTTCATCGATAATGAACATTTTAAAGGCGGATAGTTTCCATTCCTGAGAAATGGAAACCATGCTAATGGTCTATATAAAGTTTTAGAACGTGGTTACTTTAGATTTTCCTGTTTTATTTTCAGTTTAATTTTTAGTTAAGTGTTTTCTCCCTGTTGTGTAAAATACCACATTTTTCAATCTGTGATCTAAAGGCCCCTCAAAATACAAGACTACTGATGAGGGGTTACAAAAGATAATTAAAAAAGCAAAAAGCAAACTTGAGTCTTAAATAGCCTTTCCTGCTTTGCTATAGAGGGGTACGCACAAGCACTTTTGGAACTATGCACTGAAAATGTTTGAAAAATCATGCATTTGTTCTATATTAATATGCATCACTTTTAAACTCAAAGAAATCCAATGTACTGTCTCAGCTCCACTGTGTAATGACTGCTACTTGCTGAAATAAGGACATAGAAGAACATCTAATTGTAAAAGAGAAGTTTATTCTATATATACCTTTGTTATTGAAAAAGGTAAGCTGTGCCTTTTCATATGTCCATAAACATTGAGAGCGCCCATCTCAAAGGTTGGTTCTCAAGGATGACTATACCTCCTGTATACTAGGATGATTTGTTTCTGGGTCAGCAGCTACTCTGGAGTGTTTTTTTTAGTGAGTCAGCTAATCTTTCTCTTGACTGTTTTTCATCTCTTAAATAAGCATATTGTAGATGAAGTAGCTAGCTAGMTAGCTCTTTTTCTGACCAAAAAGTGTTTGGTCACTAGAGAAATGCAAGTGAACCAATTCATTCAGCAATTCAATGGCCTCATTTTAAAGTAGTACTAAAAAGTATAGATTATGAGTGAAAACCATCCTGCAGAGTTCAGAAAAAATGGATAATGTTGTCTCTTRTCATACTCAGAATCTTTCAAAAGTTTAGCATATATTCAGAGTTAACGTTTATTTTAAYGTTCACCTTGAATTTAAGCACAGTGTCAAGCATTATGACTGCAACTGGATCTGCTTAAGTGCAATTGCCTTAACTAAAGCTAACCTAAAGTTACCTAAAGCTAGCTTTTAACAGAATTGATCTCTTCCTCAGTTGACATAAAAGATAACTTGTTTCTGAAGCCACTCGTTTYTTAGGTTGTTCCAGTGTTTGAAGCCAGCTCTTCATTAAGTTATCCCTTGATTCGTATTTGAATTGAATGATCAAAATAAGTCTTACATGATCCAAGAATTCTTATAGGAGAATGCCTTGCCTTTCTTCTATGTTCTTTTCTTCTATTTCTAAATCCTTGTGGCTTGGTTACTTGGGATGCACTATGAAATTTCTTAAGTGATGCAGAATGTTACAGAAATTACTGTTGCAAATTCTTACTACATTTCTCATCCTTGATTTTTTTGTTCTGGCTTACTAGAACAAGTCAGGTGTCACYACACATTTTCATAACCTGCAGTTCTCTGTAAAATTGGTAAGTGCTGAAATACCCTTGTATCATAAATGTCAAATCTGTATTAATATTATGAAAATCATTTCTGATAATGTTAGAGATCRCCTTGTACCTGTACTTGTAGGTAGTGTAATGCGTCTGCTATTTTAAGTCTATTTAAATACTTCAGCTGAATTTGTGTTTGCTGTCATCTTTTGTACTGGTCTTATAAAYGCTTCAAACGAACATTTTTTAAATACATAGTATTAGGAAACAAATGCAACTAATKTGTAGTTCGTCACTGTTTAGGGCTAGGAAATTAAGTGTTCTCAGGGACAGGCTGCAAGAGAAAYCTAAGACAAAACTAGAAGTCTTAGACAGTGATCTGTTGTGTACTGTGATGCTGAACCAGTGCTCTGATGTTGCAACTGAAGCAGTTTGTTGTGCAGAACTTTGATAAATGTCTGTCTCCCATAGGTATTAATAGTATGTCAATCATTAAACACCCAGTATCTTATGAGACAAAACTATTGCTCTTCATTACTGACAAAGGGAATTGGAAATCTGTGATGCTGTAAGTAGGAGGCAACAAAATTAGAATTTGTTCCACGATCAAAGYGTGAGGAAGTGGCTAGTGTGGCTTCAAGTGGCACATTATTTAGACTTGTGATTTTAAGCTACCTTCCCTGGGTAAGGAAAAAGGAGGTGTTTGGAAAAGAATTTGTGGTATGGTTTGTTGTACAAATAAAAATTTGTACGAATACAGCAGCCCAGACAGAGGTATAGAAAGCTGAACAGCAGGATACYTTTATGAATTACTGCCTTCAGGCCCATCCCAGTGCTTGTAAAAAAGTGTGAGGAGTGACCAGTAATAGTCTCCTAACATCAGGAGGATTTCACTGGCTTGTTTTAAGCCCGTTTCATAGGGGTRACCATGCTTTCTTGGCCCTAGCCGTGCAACCTGAGCTGGTTCTTCATGACTCTGAGTGTCCAGAGCGCTGCTATTTCAGACCACTGCATGTTTGAATGTGTGCCTGCCCCAACAGCTGCTCATATGGAAGTCTTACTGGTTCCTATTATGCAGGAATCCTTTTGCACATGGATTATCAAAGGAAGATTTTCCAAATGTGAGTAGCTCTTTGTAAAACATCAAGTATTTCTACTGTATTAAATTATATTTAYCTAAATATGAGAAGGCATGGATCTAGATGAAGGATCAAGTATATGTAAAAAATCTCACTTTTTTGCCGAAGAAAAAAGAACATAACATTCTCTTCAGTGCAGAGCAAGAAGAAAATCAAATTAATTTGTTTTCAACTGTAGAATATGAATTCCTCATTGAGTCAACTTCATTAGCATAAGTAATTTTTCAGATAACATTATAACCCCCTGGCAGGTGAGTTTTTGAGTGGAAAAGCTGACATACCCTTACAGTGGTGTGAAGTCTGTAATGTTTAAAGATTGTATGTGCTTAATGAAGTGCACATGTTAAAGCAAGGCTGGTTAACAGAGATAGTTAGTATCTGCTCAGATATAAGAATTGAAATGCTGTGTGCTTTTGCTTGTGTTGTCTGATTGCATATTTAATGCCTGACATAAGATTTTTTTGGTGGATACATYTTCAGACAAAAAAAGAAATACGTAGATTTAAGCATAGATTTAAGATCCATAGATTTAAGCTGGCAAGTACAGTTTCTGTAGCGAGAATAAAGAATGATGGAGTATCCTGCTAAAAAAACACAAAACACAAAACACAGTGGCTTGTATGTGGGCTGCTCAATCCTGCCAGTTGTATTTCTTACAGGACTAGTGGTTTTCCCATTTATGGTGTTGGTTTGAATACTTGTGTCAGTAGATGAACATGGTGTTTTAAATAGGTCTTGAACTGAAGACTGTTTTCAGAATTATTAATTATAATAGAAGTGAAAGTATTCTTTATTACAAAGTTCAAGGAAATGACTTTTTTTATCTATTGTTTACAAGAATTGTAGCCGATGAATGTACACAGATATTGACCATGTGGGTGTCCTTACTCCGTGTACCTCTATGCCAAAAGGATATTTAGAGAATAGCAAGCAAGGCCTCCAGTGAGATCAGTTTGAAATAAAAGCCTAATTTAAGGAATTCTGTTTTTTGTCMTTCCTCATCAGATCACTACTTAATCTACTGTCAGCTGTTTTTATCATTACATTGACTTAGTGGCATATTTTCATGGTCTAAATATAAACTTTTGGGAAGTGTAGATCATGTATTACACTCAAAGGCGTGCTTCACCAACTGAGCTCTGTTATTTTGACAGTACATTAATTCCTCAGTTTCAAAATGTTAGTCAGTTCTCTCTTATTTTTTAGAGTTATGCAGTCTTATTTGCGAAGTAAGCAATGCATTTGTTAATGTGGTATTGTTTGTTCACTTAASTTCTCTGTCTTTTTCCTAACTTCTGTGTGCAAAATGAAATACTAGTTAGGGGAACTGTTGGCCTTTGCTTTACTTAATCCTCCAGAATGCCTTTGCAGATGGAGCAAGCAGTTTGAGAATTAAAGGCTGTCTGGCACTAGAGCTGYCTTTTCCCTGTGTTTTCATGCTTTCTGGGGCCCTAGGAATCACATGTTGGTTGATTATGTGTCAGCATTTGGAGTCCYTCTGCCAAAAGGATGTTATCTTTGTAGGAGCTCTTGGCCTTTATGTTCTGAAATTCTTCTCCTGCCTAGTCACCTGCTCCTTTGGCCCCAATGTGCTTTCCTCCCCAGCTTTGTGCTGGTGCTAGCATGCGTATGACCCCCCAGGACCTGATTCAGGGAGCTGTGCCAATTACCCRACAAGAAATTTACTCTCAGGCCCACTGCATTCTTCCTAACGCTTTCCCTCTCTGTTGTTTCATCTCCTGCCCTCCACACTTTTGGCATGCTTGTGAATTACCCCACTTTTTGTGTGTCAAGAATTCTCTTCTTAAAACATATTTCTTCCCCATAACTTGTTTCCATTTTGCCATGTATGTTACTTAGAGCATACTTTCCTCCATCTTACTTGAACCATTGTTTTCTGYAGGATAACTGTATTTGTCTAGTCTATGCTGAATGTTTTTTATGAAATTGAGAATTTCATATTTTGAAGAGTGGATTATCAGCTGCCTCCACTTCACTAGTTCACTGCTAGCAGTAGTAGTAGTCTTATTTTTAATTCACACTTTCCTATAGTAAACATGCAAGAAGGTAACTTTCTGTGAGCCTTGTTTTCAGTTCTACTTCCTTTCTCTAATGTCTCCAATTCTTTTGGTGCCTTCACTAAATCAAACTGAGTCAAGTGTGAACTGCTTCAGCTTGCAACATAAAATGTCCAAATATTGAACTGTGGACAAACCGAGCTTGGCTCAGGTGAGTGGATGTGAGTGGTTTTAGTGTCATTTCTGAGACTCTTTGGATAGTGGTACCGGATATACTAAGTGGTACTGGATGTAGAAGGAGACCAGTCTCTTTATTCTGTGGAATAAGGTAGAGGAGCCAGTGATTTTTTTCTAGTTTTCAGTAGCAACACAGATCACAAGAACTGCATGCTTCAGGCTTACTACGCTTCATTTGGTTACCGCTCCATACAGGCTTATGCTAGGCATAGAGGATAATGAAATGGCCTCTGGAGCGGACATACAGCACTGAAGCTATTCCGTTTGCATCGCAAGATTTTTGGGTTGGACAGTCTGTAAAGGCAAAAACAGATTTAGAGGTGGGACCAAAGTGGTTCCTAGTTACTAACCAGTGTTAATGAGCTGGTAGAACCAATTGTGTTTTTACTGTAGTTTAGGAACATATCTAAGTATCTTTTACAGCAGTGCCCTGTCACTTCACAGCTGAGCCAAGGATGCACACCTGATGAAACAGCAGGGAGGAGTGGAAGCGTYGTCAGTACTGCGTAGGCTGTCATCCCTGCGTGGCCAGTTCGCAAGCAGTCTGGGGCCACAGATCATGTGTGAAAACCACTGACACACAATATGGAACATGTTTTCTTTATGGAAAGTATTTTATGTGAGTAACTTCCCCTGTGGGTTTTTTGGTTTAAGTTTTTTTTTTGTTTGTTTGTTTTTTTTTGTTTTTTTTTTTTTTTGGGGGGGGTGGTTCTTTGTAGGTAAGGAAGGAATCTGAGATGCAATGTGACTTTTCGACACATAAAGGAAAAATATTGAAAGCAATGGATCAAAAAAAGGAGAAGGATTCAGAGAGGGAGATCAGTAACTTCTTTAGGAACTGCAGATGTTTCTGAGAGGAAGGTTGAGCAGACTGACATGCTCCTGGCAGAAAAGAACAGTTTTGAGGGAAAACCTTTTCATTCTGAATGTATAGGTATCTAAATGTTATTTTACTGGAGCTCTTGAAATGAGCAAAACATTCCCAGTTTTGTAACAAGAAACATAAGTAGAATTAGTGCTTTTTCTCTTGGCTAAAATGGGTAAGATTTTTATTGTGACTTTATTTCTAACATCGTTTAAGATGTTTATGTATACTGAAACTCAGAACTTTGTTTCTGAAATGAAAATATAGCAGAAGTAGTTTCTGGTTCTGACTATGCACTGAATAAGTTTCAAATGTCAGATTCTAAAAGAGGTATCAGAATATGTAATTTCCTCATCTGTTTTTTACATTAGGGTATTGGAACAGGAGCTCTTTCAGCTGCTTGACTTTGGTTAAAGTCAAGTTCAAGAAGGGCCACTTAGTTCTTTATTCTCTACTTTCCTTTTTTTTTTCCCTGGGATTTTTTGGTACATCATTTACATAACCATAAATTAGATGAAGTCAGAAGAGGGTATGTGGAGCAGGCAGTTTGCAGTTTGATGTTCTTTATTCGTTAAGGTTGCTTCAAGTCCGTTTGAGTATTCTGAGAACTATGTCAGGTTGGGCATCTCCCTTCTGTTTACCTATGAAAGGAAATGAGTTACCATTTATTCTCACTACAGAATGGGATTCCAGACAATCTGGTTTATAATATTGTCACATAATCACCACTTTCTTTCACATTCAGTTTGTTTAATTTCTAACCTAAAGGGTCTTTGAAATTGCAGGGAGAGTTCTTCCTATTTAATTTTCTTAGTTTCTGTAAAATATTTCATTCTTAGGGAGAGAAAGTTAGTATTTAAATTCTTAATTTGCCTGAAACAAATTCTTTTTTATGTTCCAGTACATACAAATAAGCCCAACATTGAGGAACAGCCTTTTAAAATACACAGCAGTAGCACAGAAAGTGTTCCAGAGGTAGAATAACAGTATCACTGCTGGTTTCTAACAATCTTGTTGGTGCCAAGATCTGTGTGAAAGAGAACAGTTCTGGCTCCTCTGAACATTAAAGCTACATTGGAATAAATCTCCATAAATGTCGTTTGAAATCTCAAGACATATATTAGGTTTTCTTTGTACTGGAAAACTCATAACATGAGGCAACTCATGTTATGTGACAGTCTCTCTTGTTCTAGTCTAGTCTCCTGTTTCTGGCTAACACACTGGCAAGGTGTAGAAACTTGAAAAGAAGGTGACTCAACTTTTTTGAAAGGCAGAAAACATTTATTTTTTCAGAATTAATGCTTATTTGATCTATATCTACTGTTCTTTTTGATTCCTCTTGTCCCTTAAGAGTTCACTGGAAATGTGCATTCCACAGTGAGTCAGCATGGCCTGCGTGATTTGAGCAGAAGACAGATTTGGGAGTTAGAAATCCAAGTACTTACTTGCTGTGTGGCCTTAGAGTGCTTGTTTAACCTCTGTTTCACTACCAGTAAAATCAGGATAACTTATCAGCCTCTGAGTAATGTCATGAATGTGCATGAAAAACTTTAAATAGAGATGCTGCTGGCTTGTAAGCTTTTTTACTATCATTTATTCAGACTAATTGTATTAATTTTATCCAATATATTGGATAAGCATAACCTAATGACAGAGGMGTATATATTTCTTGATATATCATCTATTAACCTCGTTGTTTCCTGTTATTCCCTTAGCACACTTAAATATACATGACTTGCAGAGAAAAGCTCTCATCTTGCACCATGACTCACCAGCTGAGACTCCTGAATCAGTGTGTGAAGTCCCACTGTTTTCAGTGGCTGTGTGCAAAAGCAGTTGGTGTTCAGAGATGATTCGGATCCAGAATCTTGGCTAAGTACAGAAGACCTTCCCGTTTTCAGCGAGACAATGAAAATGGAAGAAGACTAAAGTATAGAAGTTGAGCGAGGTGTTCAACTTGGGCTCAGTGCAGGCAGAGTAGGAAGGACTGTGATCAAGGCACTTCCCTCTCTTCTCTGGTGGAGGCAGAAGTTCTCACATTTCCACATTGAGCAGGGAATCAGCTTTCATTCTGGAAACAAGTTTGGCAGCAAAAGGATGTATGACTATGGAATCAGAGCTTTGGAAAGTCTCCTATGACATTTCTCCATTCTTGGCACATTTAACGRCAGCACTTGATGGCCAGGTCCTAAATCCAGCACCCAGTCTCAGAAGTCAGGCCAGACATTGCATATGTATGTGCGGGAAGCTAGGGGAATGATCTCCAGCCATGTCCTGGACTAGTTGCAGAGCTACTTAGCTCAGACTGCTCTAATTTCACAGTTAGAGAAACCTCTGCAGGGTGAAGATTAGTTTTAAAAAGGGGGCTTCTTTCTTTCCCCTAACATGTCTATGTCTGTCTTATTCTACTCCCTGGACTGCCCGGCAAGGTGCTCCCTCTCTCTCTCCCTCCCCTTGCAGCCATGGAGGRAGCAAGTAGTGTGTTGTCACAGCAGGCAGGGGCTGGTGGCCTGACATGCCTTTGGTATCTGGAAGGGACAGGTCAAAAACATTGTGGGAGGGGAGAAGAAAAAAAAAAGTAAAAAGGACAACTGAGAGAGAGGGYGGGGGTGGAGGGAAGGAGGAGCGAGGTCTCCAGAGTAAAGTGAGCTCAAGGTCCTGATGGCAGTTGGTACTTTATGAGGCTTCATTTTGGCTGGAAAATTTCTGACTGCTTGCACCACCACTGTGCAGAGTTGGGCTGTGGGAACAAAATGCCAATGTTCAGACTGCAGCACTGTGAAAAACTGCCCAGAGAGGATGCCTTGATTTTGGTGGGGCTTTTGGTGCAATATAGCTAACATCAGTGACATGACTCCAGCATGGAAACAGCCAGGTTAAAGTATGTTCTCAAAAGTACAAGAAGTTCAAGTGTGTCAAGCTCAGAGCTCCTATATATGTTTCATCAGTTTTTTTTCTTTGTGTTGTGCTTTGTAAAAAAAGGAAAAAAAAGAAAAAAAAAAGAAAAAAGAAAGAGCTTCTACCACAGACTTGATAGCAAACTCATTGGTGTTGGCAGCTTATATTGGCCATATTGACCACTAGTCAGTGATACCACTTTGACAGACTGTTAAATTTAATGATAATTCTGGTTCTAGAAAATTTTTCTCTCTCTACAATCTAATGAAGGAAGAGATTCATCTTCCTTTAGAGCAGTTATGTCCTTTGCATTCTCTTACTTGGCTACTCACTTATCTTTCATGAGGATAAACATGGAGTTTGTATGAGGGAATTTCCTAGGTGGAAACTCCCTATTTGTGAGAACAGTGTGTACAATGTTAACTGCGTGCAACAGCCACTTCACTTTATCTTTTGGTCCAGTAGCATTTTTATTAGCTTCACTGATTCTCTTGGAGACGGAGGGGTGTGGGGTGTGGGGGAAGAGATGAGAAGAAGACTTAATGACCCCTTATTGGTTGTCCAGATTTCAACTTCACTTTTCTCACTGTAAATCCAGAGTAACACACAGCTTTTAGCTGTGGAATTGCCTGTTTGCATTGTGCTGGGCCCATCGTACAAACAGATACCCAGCAGAGATTGGCAAAACTGTCTAATGAACTGTACCATCTCCTTCCAGCTGTATGAATTGCAGGCAACTGTCCAACAATTCATAGGCCAGGAAAATATTTCTAGATATGAGCTGCTCATCAGTTCWTCTGAGATATTTCTGTGCTTTAGCTGGGCAGCTAACTTAGAACAAGTAAGTCATTCAGTGTATTTTGCCCTAGTAGTTCTGCAAATGTAAATACCTAGTTATARTTTATGCTAGAAATACAAAAGGCCAGGAATCGTTAATGACAGTTATTCTGGAAATGGACGGGAAAGGTGGATAAGCCGAGTTACGTTGCTCAAATGCTGTTGCTTGCATACAGTGAGCATCTTTAAAATCCTGTGAAAAGTTTAGAATCTCCATCTAAAGGTAGGATTTTCTGTTTTCTATTGTCAGATTAAAAATCAATTAAAATGCTTAGACTCTGGTCGCAACAGCTTTAGCTTTAAACTTTGAACACATTTTTCTTTGTTATTGTAAGAAAAAAAGTAACATAGAACTGTAATGAGGTAGTTTGAAGATGAAGCATGTCCTGAAAGCAGAAGAAAAAAGCTATTTAGACTATCAGAAAGTAAATAAAATAAAGGCAGCCCTCCATGGGGAAAGGACAGAGTTGGCTAGCCACCTCAGCAGAGTAGTAACCAAAAAATCTGAGTGAACTGCATGTATCTTTCTACATTAAGTGATTTGCACCAAGTAAAAAGCCATGTGATTCAGGCAAGGAAAAATGTTATCTTACTGGGAATAACGAAGTCAAGCTCTTTTTAAAATAAAATGAGAATTCAGTTCTGTAATTCCCTCACCCCATTGTAATGCCATCCTGCTATCGTGAGTTTTCAGTGGCTTTGTTTCTACTTTCCATCGTTACTTGCCATTTATATTACACTGAAGGCCTTTTTGTGAGAAAGAGATGTTATCCTGCAAAGATTACTTCATGGCTGTTAAAAAGGAAAGTCATAAATTCTATACTGTTTTCTTAAATTACATGTCAGGTATCCTTTTAGTCCCATGCTAATTATGAAGGAACAAGTCCAGTATAGACTCCTTAAGAGAAAAGCAGCATAGTTCAGAAATGCTGAGAGAATTGATGTGCATGAGATTATCATCGCAAACGTCTGCCAGGGAGCTTGTAAGTGCAGGATTCTTGAGAGGAAATGGCATATACTCTAGCTAATGGCAATGCAATATTTATGCACTTACTTCAAATTCTTCTCTTATCAGTGAATGCATGCAATATGCTTCTAGAGCTATACAGTAGAAATGTTATGGGTCAAAGTCATTTTCTCTGAGCTTTTGGCTTGCAAAATACAGTAAAGAATCAGTAAATATTCCAGCAGCTGCGTTGTAATCCATCTCCTGAGCAGCAGAACTGGATTCTGCTGGTCTCAGGTCATACATTATCAGCTCCAGCAATGGCATCTGCTGCATAGTTTCAAAACTACTTGGATAGCTGGACTCATCTGAAAACTTTCAGTTGTTGTTTCTCCTCAAGTCTGAAAGCAAGGATGGTATTCAGCAAACTTCACCATAGAAGTGACCCRATCATTGCTTATTTATGAGAAAGACTCTTGTTGACTTGAGGGGCATTGGTTCCAGCCCATTAGTTATGAGTGATGTTGAAAAACCTAACATTACCCTATTCCTTGTGGCACTCGTCTGAGGCTTGACTTCCCCCCAACAGGCTTACGAATTTCTGGTTTTTCCCCTTTTGGAGCAATGCAGTTACTCTGGAAATCAAGATATAACAGCATGAATGGAACTTTGTAACACTATGAGATGGACAGTAGCATGTGCATAAACAAGATTTTATGAGTGTTACACGCAGTATTTATGTACRTAATTGTATTGTGTTCAAGGAAAAATACAGAGCCAGTACAGAAGGATGTGAACATGGACGTGAATGGAATGGACTAAACCAGTAGCTTGAACTAAACCACAAGCCTGACTGCTGTATGCTGGGAGAGGATGCAGAAAAAGAAAACAAAAGGAAAAAGAAAAAAAGAAAATACATTGTGGAAATCTATGGCCAGTTCTGTCAAACTAAAATTAGGTAAAAGTATGGAGCAAATTGCTTTCATGTTAATAGACCTGTTCCAGGTTTAAATACCTGTGTAACTGAAAGCACTACCTGACCTTAAGCTTGAATCTCATCCTTCTCTATGTTCTTCTAGTTGTTTCTGTGAGACAACCTCTTTCTATCTTTATAACATTTCTGATTCACCATTTTACAAAGAGTATCAATGTTCTTTAGCATACATAACTTAGTGTTCCCCAAATGAGAACAGGGCCACTTTGTGTTTGGAGTGGCAGAAGCATCCTGTTCCTCCATGACAATGCAAACCTTATTCAGACATTCCACAAGTATTAATCACCACAGTACCCTAGAGCTGAGATTGCTGATGGCAAGGCTCGCTAATAATAATAATGGATGTTTTCTATCTTCCAGAAGTGCACCCAGGAAGTAAACTGTTTCTGCGGAGATGCTGACTGACATTACAGGAGTTTGAACAAGTCTGTAGGAGTCAACAAAGTACTTTCTGTAGAAAGCAGCTTTTTGTGCTAAACAGAATGAAAAACACATACCGTTTGAGCATACGTCAGTATTCCTCATTCTCTTACAAACATATGTACACAGCAGTATTTCTTTATTGGGCAATTGTCATTTCTACTCCAAAAGTAGACTGAAATAAGTCTGTTTCTTGTCTATTGCATTACTTTACAATCAACTTTGAGATTTCTTGTGAAAGATGTAATTCATTTTTAATTTATATTTTTAAWGTGTCACTTACAAAAGTGTTTGCATTAACATTAAATAATACTATTGCCCAAACTGTCCAGCTTTTGAGTACACAACTTGCTGTAATGGTGATCTTCACAGAGGAAAAAACAGAGTAAGTCATGACTTTCTTGGATCTCTTAGCTTCATTTTCCACYCAAAGCTACACCCATCTGAACTTAAGGAAAGCCAAATTTTAAAAAGCTTTTATTCTGTATGAGTTTTTATAACTAGTCACATCCCCATCGTCATTGAGTGCATTCCGGTAATGCATTAAACACTRTTCTAACATCTTCCAGAGAGGTTTGTGCTCTCACTGTTGCCATGGGTCCATGCTTTCCAGCTGAGCTTTTCAACAACAACAACTACAAAAAGTGTCAGGCTCTGTAGACTTTTTCTTGCAATTTTTGGTCAAACTATAATTTATTTTAATATAACACCCTTCCTCATCCAGCTATCCAAAGYGACTTAAGAGACTACTGAACAGCTCCAGCAGTTGTTATGTGGGAAGACAGAGACATCTTTTGTTCAAAATAGTTCTTCTGTGAACTTGTTTGTTATAGTCCTTTCCTGTCTTCTAAGACTTTAATAGCTCCCTAATTTTGGTTGGAAAGCTGTCACTGAGCCTTCCCATTGTCTAAGCAGAAACGCAATAGAAATTTCAGCTTGTGTGACTATCTCAGAAATAGTACCCGCAATGAACCTGGGATTCTGGGATGGTTCTTCTAACTGGAAGACTTGATCCTAGTGGACAGTGATAGGTAAAGGTGCATTGACTTTGCTGTGTTTGACCCATTCTGAAAGAGAACTTCTTTATACGTGTCTGTACTGACATGCAGGGCTTACCACTACCCAAACCTGCCCCAGACACCCACAGTTAGTCCTGTAGTACAAAAGCATCTTCTCTAAAAGTTGATGTTTTATCCTTGGAAAGCAACAACTAACAGTGTCACTGAAGGCCCCATTTGCACTGAGCACAGAAAAGCTCCCCTGAACCTTTTCAGTAAGTTTTTCTCACCTTCTGTATAAAAAGCTTTCCCTTTTCAAGTGCARTTTTTCCATTGCCTTGTTGTCACATTTGGTGTATGAGTAATCTTGTKTTAGGAATGAAGCCTAGGTGTGTAGTAAATTGATCATCTCTTCAAACCGGGTCCAAAATTTCTCAGCAGTGTTAATGAAGCTGATTTTTGCTTTCCCAAGGATGGCTTGCCCTGGCACGAGCAGAGAAGGGATATAGGGAAAGACTGAGATGGTCCTGAAGTCAGATTTGCTGCTTCTGCTGTTGCCAGTGCAGTTGGAAGGGGTTGGAGTAGTGATTGCTGCAGCTGGGCCGTCTTAATGAACCACAGACAGTGCAGAGAATAAGAACAAACACGGAACTACATAGGCAAATGGAATAACATGAATAACCACATAACTCACTATATCAGGCAGAGGATGTGGAAAATTAATATGTTAAGAGTATTGGTCAATATAGTTGCTGTGTTCGAGTTTCATTATCAACACACAGCAACAGTTAGTTATTCCTGCAGCATCTATTAACCATGGAATTTCTAAGTATCTACTGAAAACTATTTAAAAGGCTTTGAGCCTTGAATCAACRTTTCTCACTTGTTGGTGTAAACATAAATAAGATTGTATAAGCAATAACTCAGTTAATTTGCAAAGTCAGGCACTCAGAAAATAGAAATGTTACATTTTTGTCYAAGTTTTTTGTGGCTTTTTTGCACAAGGCTGACAGCTATCAAAGCATCTTATAAACACCCACAAAACTTCACTATGCCTCTGTAAAGTGAGATATGGATTCAATAAGTGGCAATGAAGTGGATGGACAATTGGCTGGACTGCCTGGCTCTGAGAGTTGTGATCAGCAGAATAGAGTCCAGCTGTGGTGGCAGCTTACTAGTGGTGCCCCTCTGGGATTGATACTGAGGCCAACACTGTTTAATGCCTTTAACAACAACCTGAGTGATGGGATGGAGAGCACTCCCAGTAAGTTTGTGGATGATATCAAATTGGGAAGAAGTGGTTGAGATGCTGGAGGGTAGGACTGCTATTCAGAGATACCCTGACAAGTTGGAGAAATGGACTGACAGAAACTGAAGGAATTCAACAATGGCAAATGCTAAGTCCTGTATGTGGGATGGAATAATCCCATGTGACACTACAGTCTGGCCAAATGTCTAGAAAGCAGCTTTCCAGAAAGGAACTTGGATGTGTTGGAGGACCACAAGCTGGATATGCGTCAGCAATGTGCCCTTACGGCAAAGAAGGCCGGTGGTGTGCTGGGTGGTATTAGCAAGACTACAGCCAGCAGAATGGGTGAAATGCTTCTTTATTCCACACTTGTGAAACCAGAGCTGAAGTAATGTGTCCCAATTGGGGATCCCCAGTTCAAGAAGTTAATTGACAAACTGGAGTGAGTCCAGCAGAGGGTCACCAGGATGGTTAAGGGGCCGGAGCATATGAAGTATGAAGAGAAACTGTCTGAGCTGGGTTCGTTCAGCCTTAAGAAGGGAAGACCAAGGGGAGATCTTTATTGCTCTACAACTAACCACTGAACCAGTTTCTTTTCAGTGCACAGTGATAGGATGAAAGGGAAGGGACACACGTTGCAGTAAGGGAAATTCTGCTTAAATACTAGAAAGATATTTTCCACCATGACAGTAGTTAAGCACTGCAATAGGCTGCCCAGAGAAACTGTGTAATCTCCATCCTAGCAGACGTTTGAAACTTGACTGGAAAAAGCCAGAGCCATCTGTTTTTAGTTGGATGCTTGTTGAGTAAGAGGAAGGATGAGATGTCTTCCCAAAGTCCCTTCCAACCTAAGTGACTCCCTGATTCTAAGGGGAAGGGTTATGAGTTCAGCCCCACTAAAGGCTATTACTTCTTGTATGAAACTCTCTGCTCAATGGGGRTGTAAAATACTCCCATGAAAGTAGTTGAGATTTTAAAATTTTACCATTCTTTTAGTGGGTCAGCACCAAAGTCTTTCTAAGTTTTGTTTAATTAGTTCTTTGTTTTTCTAAAAGGGCACAAGGAAAGATTAGCTATTGATTTAAAAACTCTTCTAGGATTTATGTCCCTCTCTTTCCTGGGTTATATGAGCAAATTCACTGTAGTCCCTCATTTCCCAGATGAGTGCACCACAACTGTTCTCTTAACTTTTATGAGGAGGGTCTTGATGTCTTCTGCTGAAACACTTCCAAATTGTCTGATAAGTAAATATTAATTGAGCTTGAACCTGGAACTCTTTCATCCTGGAAGCAAGCCTTGATCTTCAGGCCAGAGTGTTAGCTTCCCCTCTACTCTTCTTTGCACAGCATATACTTAATTGGAAAGAGCAGCTCCAAAAATGGGATGTAAGACATTTTTCCAGGGAAAACAGTTCTGTTAGAAATTTCTGACAAGGTCTACACTGCCTCAACAGTGTAGAATGAGGCAGTAGCCTTAGATCAAAATGTGAAGAAAAAGCTCAAAGTGCAACTGATGAATTTGTGGAAGTTAAGAAGGAATTTGTGAAAACAGAGAACTAATTACTGAGGTTGGAAGGTGGCCAGTATCTTGGGATTAACACACCTGAAATGTGAAATATGTCTCARGACAGGTTATGATCATAAATGGTAGAGCTTTGCTTTTATGTCTCATACAGTAATGAGGCATTTGATGTGACCAGCGACTTTCTTCAAAAGAAAAGCAAGAGTAAGACTTTGGGCTTTCAGGCTCATGGGGCGATTAGGCGTCTTTTAATTGTGATGCTTTAATGTGTGGCAAGAGGGACACTGGTAACTATACAACTTCGGAGCAGACTTTGTGAGCAGAAAACAAGATTAAAATGCTTTCGATGATAAAGACCTTGGCGCTCAACTCTGCATCATTCTAACAGTGTAAAAAGACATAAATCTGTCCCAAGTATCACATTAAAACCTTGTTGACTGATTCTTCACAACGCCTTTGCCAGAGAKAGTTATCACTGGAAAATACTGTGCTGTCATCTGCAAAATAGTGCCTTGGACATTGTCCTCAGTCAACCAAGTCTGAAGAAGTGAACGTGGGCCTAAAAAACTGGTCCATGTGATTCTACTACCTTTCTTTCAGTTGGATCCAGACTGAATTCAACAGAAAGATTGATCTGATTTCTGAAAGTATGCTTGGCTAATTTTAGATCTGTTTCTGCTCACCATGTATAAGATGTGGTGAAGTATGAGAAACCTCCAGGCTTTCATGTTCTGGGAGCTGGCCTGCTAGGACTTCATAGCATTTATGGAGCTGCTTTAATTTATTCGTGATCTGTTCCAATATAGGGTAGATGAAAAGGGGGTCTTCTCCAGCACAGTCCTTTCTGATTTCTAGAATATACCRGCTGGGATGGGGCTGAGTTAGCCACTGTGATAACTTTCACCAGCCCTCTTTAATCTATTATGGAGTTCTTTATGCTAGGGAAATTGTCTGGAARAAATTCATGACTCTTCTATTACATTGAGACAAAGGACCACAACAGAGAATCTGACCATTGCATTATGGCAAAATGGAATATATGATCAGAAAAGATTGATCTTACAAGACACTTATTTATGGAACAATTTGTAAAAGTCTTCATATCAAGACTTTGTATTCCTGAATCCCTAGTTATGAAAAGGTCAGATCCTTCGGTATAATGGCATTGCTGCTTGCATCAATTATTATTTAAWACTTCTTAGACTCTGCAATACTAGACTTAGTAGTGCAATATTTTGAGGTGTTCAATAGTCCACTCCATGACTGAGAAGACCTCTCCAGAGCTCCTGTTAAGCCATTTAATGCTGGCCTTAATATCTTCTGCATAATGCTTCCTCACAATGAAGACTAGAGAAAAATCTTCAGACTTCTCAATATTGCAAGGGAAATCTGAGCATAACTTTGCAGGCAGCAGCTATTGTCTGGTTCTTTTGGGGGCTATGCCCACTTGTCTTAACCTTTTAGCTATCTTTTATTGCAGTGGTGAGCTCTTCGGGACAAATATTGCCTCTGCCTRGGTGACCAGTGCCTACCACAGCAGGTTTCTGGCCTCTGGGCACTACTGCAACAGAGTAACACTTACCACCAGATGTCTGTGACAGATATCTGTGCCCTCTGTGGGCGCAGTCATACTGTCATACTGTGAATAGTGGTGATAGTAAAATGAGAACCAGAAGGAAAAGATATTCCTATGCTGCAAGTAATTACAAGGCATTTAAGGAGAGCACGTGGAACAGCAAGAGCCACACTAYCTTGCTCTGTGTTAGCTATCACTGTTAGACTATGCTAACTTGAATGTTATGAAGACTTTTTATCCAGTTCTGAAATTGCTTCGTGAATGCAGGAGAGGTTATGCTGGATGGAGCTGATGGTCAAAACCATTCATTTATCAGCATAACAGCCAGCTGCAGAAAGACTGATGCCAGCTTGTGGACCTTTTCCATGGAACAGAACTAGCAAAGTGCCTTCTGTAAAGTCTCTCGGGCTATAAGCACTAGAATACACGTGACCAGTGCTAAAATGGCACTGGAAGGAGAAAGGTTGGCACGTGAGGCCAAAGGAAGCTTAAATATACTGTACCTCTTACTATAACATGCACACGTGGGAATTTCCAAGGAACCAGAAAACACTTGGCTTTTCACAACCTTCTTGGAAATCCCAGGAAGACTTTTGTCACAACACGTTTGCTGTCTTGATTCTGGATCTGTTCAAACACAGGTTCAAGATTCCAGGGGTGGAGGACAGGAGAGCTGGAGCACAGTGGAAGACAGAGGAAAGACAGTGGAAGACAGGTTCCGAGGGACTTGATCACGTTTCTTCACTGCGCTTCCTGTCATGCAGTCTYGTAGCTCCACCAAAACTCATAGAGAAAGGGTTACATTTTTAGCAGGCTCCATTCCTCACTGAGGCTCACCATGTATCTACCCCCAAACACTCTCCAGCACCGTGGAGGGAGCGTGCAGTGTGAAGGGACAGCCCAGGCCGGGGGGGGCGTGAGCTCTGTACGCCTGTACGACACCAGAGAAATGCACCTGGAAACACACTCTGGTGCACGACCACCTCCAGCTGAGGGAGTTAGAATCTTCCCAGAGGTCCTCACCAAACATCCCTCTGCTTGAGACTCCCGCCTGGATCCTTGTTTTGACCTTTGGCTCTCACTTCCCTCTCCGTTTTTCTGTTTTTTCGTTTCCTGTCTGCGGCCGTTTATGCTAACCTTGCGCGCTCCTCAGCGCATCCTCTCTTGGTGCTGACAGGGAGCCCATCGTTGTTGGTTTGCTAACAAAGTTTTTCTCAGRAAACGCTTTACCACATCCAGAGCTAGGATGTACCTCCAGAGAAAAACACAGCTTTCCTGGCCTGGGCCACTGTGTTCAGATCAGGCAGGGGATGTTTTTAAACAGCTTCAGCAAAGTCTGTCTGCTAGGCCGGTAAACTCCCAGAGCACGAGAGGGAGCTTTCAAAATGCTCTTCACGTACAGGAAAGCCTTCGGTCTTCCCAAGTTCGACGCGGGCCCGGTCCGGGCTGCAGAGCCCTGGTTACAAGCAGGCTCCTATCCTTTGCCCCCTCTGCTCTCCACTGTTTGTTTAAAAGGAAAGATCCCGGCAAAACGCAGTGACGCAATCATCCGGKTTTAGGGTTGCTCTTACCTGGTGTTTATATTCTAAGTGTACAGGGAATGGTCTCAAAAGAGGTCTATTCCAGATCTGCTCGCCTTCACTGGTGACAGAAAATACAGCATCTGATACATTCAAAGGGATGACTAAGTCAAAGAGGGTTTATATGCTTTTTGTTATTATTGTTGTATATATAATTATATAATATTATCCATAAAATATTTTTTTAATTTTAATTTTATAAAATATAAAGCRTACTTTATGTATAATAATATAATAATTATATATCATTATTTTCCATCCCCACAATATTTCTACTTCATCTTTCACTTTTAGTAAGTCTTTAGGTTTAGAAAGAAATCATGTGTGAGAGATTATGCATGATTTGGGGAGGGAGGAGTTTTTATTTGTTAAACTCAGCCTTAATAAATATCTTCATCTCGTTATCGTAAGACCAGTATTTCTAATAGCCTGTTTGCATGGACATAATAGTTCCCATAACCACAGGTACATAACAGGAGTTTCTTATAGCTCAGAGCCAAAGTGACAGGGTCAGCCGCCCAGCCGCCAAGGTGTCTTACATTTAAACAGCCGACTATGTCACTRTGATAGTTGTCATCGGGGGCTTCTCCCATGTATCTAGTTTCATGTCCGTGTAACCGATATCTTCACCAGATAAAAAATCGGTGGGAGGCAATGAGGAACAAGGCAGAGTTTAAGATATTTGAGTTTCTTAACTGTGTTTCTAGATTATTGAGTATTCAGCACTGGTGGAGATGGCCTTATTAATAGTGTTTAACATTTGAAGAGCCAGAATTTCTCATTTGCAAAATAACCTCATCATGTTCTTATGCATTTTCTCTCTATAAGTAATTATAACYATATAACAATTTGAGGTCCAATTTGATGCAATATTCTTTATCTGGAAATCTTCTCGGGCTCTTTAAAATACTATCCACGAACGGACTATAACATTTTGACATACAGTCTTGCTTTTGGAAGATGGATTGAAATGTGTTTATCTTTTTAATTTTTAAAATTTTTATTACTGTGCAAATCTCCCTCGAAGGACAAGTAGATCTTATCTTTTTAAGAGACCCTTTCAGGTTTATAACCACCACAAGCTATACCCCATATGAGGACCCTCTGACAGTGTTTTGGAGCATTTATTTGCAAACTTATAAAAGCTCAAATATCTGGTCAGTTCCAATATWGGCAGCTCCTGCTGAAATGCTCCAGCATCCATCCAGTACAATTTGCTTCTCCTTCATTTGGATCAGCAATGGCGAATAAAGATAAATGTAACACATCAGACTCTGATTCAGAGTACTATTACTGCTTTCTGACAAACTGTTGGCCCGAAAGAAGGACTCTGCAAACATGCTCTGTTAGGAAGGAAAATTAACAATTATTAATTCTTTAATACAGTCCCTTCATTTACAAAGAATGTGCAAAAGTCTGTTTTTTTGAGTACAGAAGAAATCAAACAGGAGTGACAGCATCTTGGAGCTGGGAACAAAGACATTCTCTTTGCCAGTGCTGAGCTAGAAATCTGTTTTAGGGTGGGGGGATTTTTCCTGCTATGAATACTTCTGTGTTTGTGGGCGCTTACTTGCTATCTTTTTTCTCCGCTCTGTCTACATGTCTTTCATAGCCACACAAATGACGAATCACAGATATAGCCAGAGAAATCCCTCTGCCTATGCTCTGAGGTGAAAGCTTCATTGTTCAGCTCCTTAGTGCCAAAAGGGATCCTAAGGCTTTCTATAATCAYGGGAAGTGGATATGTCCAGCCCCTAACATTACTTATTGTTGTCAGAGCTCTGATGGTCTGAGGGCATAGTCAAGGAGAGGACTGTAGGTCTAATTTTTCATTAGACCAGCCCATGCAGTTGAAAACTATACCTAAATCTTTGAGAAAACAAAGTTTTTATGGATTTGCAACAGAAGCTGCAATTTTCCTCAAAAGAGGAGCAATCACTCTGAATTCAGTTTGCTTTTAATAATCACTTTAGCAGAATAAGGTGATGACACCTGTGAACCCCAAGGGGTGTCACCAAGGGGAGTGATAGGGCTTTGGGGGCACGGGTGGGTAACGGGCGCTCATTGGCCTGAGAAGGATTAGCAGGTGGTAGGGTGCTGAAACATTGCACAGCGATGCTAAACRAATGTCTCTGCTGATCTGCTGATTTTTAGTGGCCGGTAGAGGTGACTAATAGTTCCTAGGCTTGTTTCTGGGAGGTCTTTCTTGACAACTGAGAGGCAGAGATGGGGTAGTTGTGTGAAAAATGATCTCTCACTGGCAGCTGGCTTAAAGTGTCTTTTGAGAGTTTAACTCATCACAGTTAGAATCTTCCAGCCCAAATTCTAGTTTTTTAAAAAATTCAAAATATAACCATGCAATTTTTCTAGTGATTTTTCTTGTTCTATCTTGTCTGATAAAACTTGTCCAACAATCCTCAACTCTTCCTAAATACTTTTTCTGACAAAAAAGAAAATCCACACTACAGATTTCCTTCAGGTTCGTTTAGCTATGACAGGGTGTGAGTGTAGTTACGYGTACTCGTATGTTTATCAAAATCAGATAACACCAGAAAACTAATTTCAGCTTTAGCTGACGATGCCTTTTCTTCTGTTGAAGGGAAGTTTTCACATGAATGTGTCTTGCATTAGAGGTGAAATGAGATCCTTATCCCGCACTTGCTGTGCTYGGCGTCTTGCCCGAAACGCCTTTTAAAAAGGCATTCCGAGGGGAGTGTGTCATGGGCTATTCTTGCTCTCAGCGCCGATGGGCTTGAGCTGGGGCGCTGGAATGCAGACCTCCCAGTCGCGCGCAGGAGTGCCTGCCTTCGGTGGGCTCACGTTACGGCCGAGGGAAAATAAGCACCAGCACCAGGGCCGGGGCCGTGTCACACAAAGATGGCAAACAGAAATGAGCAACTGTACGTGCGGTGTCGGGGGAGCTCAGCAAATCTGCGTCTCTGCAAATCTGCATTTAACGCTAGACAGGGCTTAAGTCAGTGTAGAAATTAGCTGGGATTTACACAAATATACTGAGAAGTTCATTTTGGTTCTTTGAAAGGCGATATCCCCACAGTAGAGCGGGCTACCTAAAGAGTACAGTGAAAASCAAGGAGAGAAGGAAGCATCTGAGTAAGAAAGATGAGAGTTTGATAAYAGAAAACTGAAGATGAGCATTAGATGCAGAATCCTCTTCATCCATCCTCGGGTTAGCCCACTCGCCCTTGGAAGGGAACTACCCAGGTGAGAAAGGAAAAAGGTGTAAATAAATATATTCTGAACTGGGGATAATTTCGTTTTTAGTTCTTTGCTTCCAAAGTTCATTTTAAACAACCAGACATCCTCCTCCCATCAAGCAAATACTTCCTACTTCCTTTGGTATCGTGTCAGATCAAACCTGGAATATCTTTTAGTGGTCATGTTAAAATGGTTCTGTTGTTGCCTGGTAACTGTAGTGAATATTAACTAAGTAGAACAGACTGTGATAATAAAAATGTTGACCTCTATGGTTGCTGACAGAGCAATATTAAATGAAATCTCACTGATACTTAATTTGYACCCTGAATTGTACCTGTTTAGGGAGGGGGAAAGCAGCAAAGCTGATATTGATCAGAAATTCTTCATTTAAAAACACTCTTTATTAATGATTCAAAACATGCAGATCCCAGGAGCTGTAAACAAGTTCAGCATTCTGCACACTAATGCATAACCATTATCATATGTAGGGAACATGAAATTACTCATGAACAGATGTTCCCTCTGCCAAACCCATTCATTTAATGCACATTTTACATTCCATGTCCTAGTTAGCAACTTTCTGTGGTGGGTGGTTCACATGGGATGAAAGGATGAAAAAGCAGGGATTGGTTTGCCTGCAAAGGATCAATGTCTTAAGTTTGTTCTGAAGTCTTTTCCTTCTTGCTCTGCACTGGAAGAGCTATTCATCTTGGACCTACTCTTACTACGCTGGAGGGCTGAGAATGATGGATTGTATTTTCTGAAGGGAATTACCCTGATGAGAGAGGAAAGAAGTGTAAATAGCTCTGTTCTGAGCTGGGGATAATTTCATTTTTAGTATTTTGTTTCCAAAGTTTGCTTCAAACAACCGGAAGACGTCCTTCCCCCACTCTACAGACACACAAATATTTCCTACTTCCTTTAGTGTCGTATCAGACTCAACAGAATCACAGAACGGTTGAGGTTGGAAGAGACCCCCTGGTCCAATCCCCCTGCACTAGCAGGGTCACCTAGAGCACATTTTCAAAGATTTTGTCCAGACAATTTTTGAATATCTCCAAGAATGGAGAYTCCACAACATTTCTGGGCAACCTATTCTATTGCTCAGTCACCCTCACAGAAAAAAAYACTTTTCCTTATGTTCAGACAGAACTTCCTGTGCTTCAGCTTGTGCCCATTGCCTTTTGTAAAACCTGAGATATCTTTTAGAGATCATGTTAAAATGGTTCTATCATCATCTTTGGGTTTCCAGGCACAACGAGGCGCTGTGACATGCCAAACTTGTTCTGTTACTGAGAGAGCTTCATCATTAAATGTGTTCTATGTGCTGAGCAATACTTAAGCCTGGTTATCTGGGAATGYTTATGTCCAGAGAAGACAATCACCTTGCCACAAGTTATAGGTGAACTTTCAGGGAAAGGTATGCAAAAACTAAGGGTGAGGGACTAACTGCTGCTCAAAGCGGGAATAATTTCAAAGTTACTTCGCATTTCTCAGGGCCTAGTTCAGTCAATTTTGAGTATCTCCAGCTATGGAGATGCTAGCACCTTTTGGGCAACCTGTTCCAGTGCTTATCTACTCTCATGATTTTTTTTTCCCTTATGCCCAGGTGAAATTTCTCTTGTTGCAACTTGTGATCAAATCTGCTGTCCTTTCGCTGTGCACCTCCAAAAGGTGTATAACTGTCTTCACTGCAGCTCTTACTAGGTAGATGTTAGTTTTCTCTCCTCCATGGTTAAACGAACCCAGTCATTTTAGCATCGCAGTGTACATGATGTGGCCCAGCACCTTGACCATACTGGTGACCATCCGTTGGACTTTCCAATTTGTCAATGTCTTTCTTCTACTAGGAGCCCCGAGCTGGACATTACTCCAAATGCAGTCCCATGAACACCAATAAAGGGGATCTTTACATGGATCCTTACAAGAAAAGGGATTGTCATGAATTTAAAAGCYTTTCTAGGCTGGGCTGAATTCTCTGAGAGCTCCATCATTGCCRTTAGCATGCTGCTAACCTTATCTGTTACCTGAATGCTTTCTGAACAAGCTGAGGAAAGTGTTTTCCTGTAATTTTGGRTAACATTGGTCTTAAATGCGCTAGGCAGAGCTTCATGAATTAGCATGGCTTTTCTGTTTATATTCCCAGTGCTGTTCATATTGCATTTTACTGTAATTGCTTGTTTATAAATATCTCTGCAGAATAAATAGTATTTCTCTARCTGTTTGGGCTAAATTTCAAATCTGGTTGTAATTTGGGGGGGCAGAGGAGAGTCAAAATGGATGGCTGCTGTGCTTCCCCATTTTAGTACTAAACCTGGTTGAATTTCAGATAGATACACTGGATTCAYAATATAATTTGGTGCTGGGCTGCACAGCAGATGAATGTATAGTTGGAGAAGTAGCTTTAATCTAGGTTGGAGTTCTCAATCTGTTTTGACTTGCAGACTCCTAAAATTTTCGCAGTGAAATTAGAGATCCCCTGGTACTGAGGCRAAGCCTCTTGACAGTAGAATTCCTTTTAATAAAGCAATGGAATGACATTTGCAGTGTAACATTTCAGCTTGTAGAAACCGTCTCTCTCTAGATGGGTAAGGAACACAGGCTGAGGACTGCATATGCAACTCCTTTAGAAAACAGAACAGTGAAAACTCGCTGGAACTTAGTGCTTTGGGCCTATGGGGCAACCTGGTGACAAAATGGACTAAAATGTGTAYGATTTCTTCCTTATTGTACTTGTTGCCCGATAAAGTGTGACTGTGCCTGCCTGCGTTCCACCTATGTTCTTTCYGTGCTGCACAGGCACAGCCTTTGCACAGCCCTTTAGGAGCTAGAAATCACAAGGTCAGAAAATCACCTATGCTTTACCTTCTTTCCCTTGCCAGGGCCCCCTCTGGGCAACTCACTGGACAGTGTAGGAWGAGTTTGTTTACTTTCCACCCATCCTTGCACTGTGGAGGACCCTTCAGCGACCGGCTCAGCGTGTGCTGCAAGAGCCTTTGAACAACCACAGCTGGCAGCTATCAATGCCCRTGTGAGTGTGCCAGTGTTGACATGTGAGTGAAACCCTAGGGAGGGTCCACCCCTGCACCTGGGAAATAATAACCCTGTGCACATCACACGCTGGGAGCCGACTGGTTAGAAAGCAGCTTTGCAGAAAAGGACCTGGAGTCCTGGTAGACAAGAAGTTAAATGAGAGCCAGCATTGCACCCTTGCAGCAAAGCTGGGCAATGGTATCCTGGGTTGCATTAGGCAGAGTGAGGCCTGCAGGTTGAGGGAGGTGATCCTTTCCCTCTACTCAGCACTGGTAAGATACATCTGGAGTGCTGGGTCCAGTGCTGGGCTCCCCAGTATGAGAGACAGGAACATACTGGAGTGAGTCCAGTGGAGGGCCGCAAAGATGATTAGAGGATTGAGGCATCTCTCATAYGAAGAGAGGCTGAGAGCAGGGACTGTTCAGCCTGGAGGAGAAAAGGCTTGGGGGGATCTGATCAATACACATAAATACCTGGTGGGGGCAGTAAAGAAGACAGAGCCAGACTCAATGAGACACAGTGACAGGGCARGAGGCAACGGGCACAAAYTGAAATACAGGAAAATTAATTYAARCATAAAAAARGAAACTTTATTGACTGTGAGGACTGAACACTGGAACAGGTTGCCCAGAGAMGTTGTGGACATATTCAAAACCTGAGTAGAYGTGGTCATTAATAGCCTGCTTTAGTAGACCCTGCTTTGAGCAGGGGGCTAGACTAGACRATCTCCGGAGGTCCCTTCCAACCTCATTCATTCTGTGGTTCTGTGATTCTGTAAACTAAGTGAGAAGTTACAAATTCCTAAAGAAGTAGGAAGAGGGAATTTTGGTTATCCACATTTGAATCAATGCCTCATCGAGATGAGAAGCAGACACAATAAATGACTGATTCCTCAAACAACTGGTCATAGTAC
>NW_028186601.1:5921323-5960256 GCF_003343005.1 Rhea americana
AAAAAAAAAAAAAAGAGAGAGAGAGAGAGAGAGAGAATCTTAAAAGGAGCAGTCCAAAAGCAAGAAGCTTATAGGTAGCCTAGATGCTGTTAAAAAATACTGTATTAAAATCCCAGGTAAAAGTTATGCCACAATTTGAAAAGAAAGTAATGCAGTCTAAAGAAGCCATTTCATGGCTCRATGGGAACATTAAGGATGCTATCACAGATAACAGGTTAATGTTTAAAAATGGGAAGATTACCCAAATAAGGAGAACAGGAAAGACCATCAAACACGGCAATTCAACCATATGCAGGAAATTTCAAGGGCTGAAAAGAGTGTGAGTTGAGCCATGCAAAGGCTGATACTAAAAAGCTTTTTGTATATCAAAAGCAGGATGCTAGTTAGCTTGATAATGGAAGTGGAAAAGGGCATTCAGGGATGACAAGGCCACAACAAAAGGCTCAGTGAATTTTATCAATCAGTCTTYCCAGCTGAAGACATTAGGGGGAATCCCACGCCCAACCTATTCTTGATAGCAGTCTGTCAGAGGAGCTAGACCATCCTGACACAAGTTCACAGGGCATATCAGACCAGATAGATAAGCTGGAGATCAGTAAGTCAGCAGGCTAGACACCATTTACACGATAGTTCAACAACGTAGCTGCTCCTAGCTACAGGGGATCTTGGAGAAATACAGACCAGTGAGTCTTATAGCTGTAAGATCACATGCATAAACATGATGTTGATGGAAACAGTCAACATGACTTGTGTAAAGGGCARTCCTGCCTCACTAACCTCCGGAATTCTACGCAGCTGGTAATAAGCGTATGGATAAAGGGGATATAATGTATCTGGATTTTCAAAAAGCTTTCGAGACTAAGTCATCACTGATTGGAGAAAAGGTCTCTTTGTGGTTTGAAAGCAGAAAGAAAGGTTAGGACTCAACAATTATTTTCAAGATGGAGAAAAGTCAGCATTAGGGCCCTCAGGAAACAGTGTTGAGATTGGTTTTATCAGTGGTGTGGAGGAGGGCATTCTCAGTGCACAGGTTTTCAGGCAATACCAGGCTTTTTATCTAGTAAAAGGCTGAACTGTAGGTTAAGAACTCCAGGAGGACTTAACAAAATCAAGGAAGGGGATAGAAAGGTGACACATGACCTTCAGTGTATACACATTGAAGGAGAGATGTCTTGGGTACAGCAATATAAACCACATTTACACGGTGTTAAACTAAGGACTAAAGGCTGCCACTTAAGAAAAGGTTGTTGGAGTCATCATTGACAGTGCTCTGAAATCATCAGCTCAGTGTGCAGTGACAACCAGAAAGCCAGGAAAATAGTGTCGTCAGGGAAGGTATTGAGAAGAAGACAGAGGCCATCATTTTGCTGTTTTGCCTTGATGCACCCCCATGTGGAGAAGTGAGTGCTCTTCTGGTCTGGAGAAGGCTGTAGCGGGTTAGCGAAAGGCATCRGAAAGGGTCAAGGGGACCAGGTTCCTTATGAGGAAAGGCTGGAAAGCTGGGATTGTTCACACGAGAGAAGGGAAGGCTGAGGTGGAGACATGGTCAAGATTTATGAAATCGTGAAGGTGCTGGCTGGATAAGGTGAGATGTACTCAACACAGTGCTGCAATACTATGACAGGGGTCACTTGAGGGGCCTGGTAGGAGAGTGGTTTCAAATGGACCTAGGGAAGGACTTCTTTAGGTGTCAGARGTGGCAGGGCACTTGGTTCTGCAGTGTGGTGCCCCAAGCACTGTGGAGGCAGATCATCGTGTTGGCGGGTTCAGAAGGGGATTAGCCAGCTCCTGGGCAGGAGCTGTGGGAGGGGCTGCTGGAGGGACTAGGCAGGCAGGTAGCTAGTGTAAGAGCTGTGGATGCTGTGGAGCCAGAGGGGAATGGACTGCAGAGCGCAGCCAGGCTCGTGCGCTCTCCCGAAGTAGCATCTCGAACTGCCAGTGCTGAAAGCAGAGTGCTGGGCTAGATGGCTCAATGATGTGATTAGGGAGGGTGTTTTAATGAACTTATCTTCCAAAGAATAAAGCTGGGTAGTAAATCTGGTCACCGGGCAGTAAGGGGGTAACCTGCTAAAAAGAAAAGCAGCTGTTTCTAGGAAACCAAACGCTTTGTTTATGGTATTGGTAGTCTTCCACAGGAATTTATTTTTACAGGGATTGGGATTTTTCCTGTGATCTCATCACCTCCCTGTGCCCAGGAGGCTCTGCAGATGGCCATGCAACATCCTGTGTTCTGCAGAAAGTCAAGTTTTTGCTCTGTGCTGCTCCTGAGCCAAGGTCTGATCTATCCTGTGGGTGTGCTGTAGTGCTGCAGTCTTTTATCTGAGAAATAACAGAGGTTCTGGGATCAGCAATGGTGCTGAGGCTTTTCCATCAGAGCCAGGCATTTGCTCCAAGCTTCTTCTCAACTTATTTGAGTTTCTTTTGCTATTATGTGGTTTACAGCTGTGTCCCAAAGGAAAAGAAATTATATGTGTGCCCTTTATGCTTTTTATGGTGTATTAGGAAAGAAAAAAGAAAGGGGGGGGAAGCTTTGTTTTGATTTCTTTCCAAACAGGGCTTTTTTAGTTGTCTTTGGATTTTATTGTCTTGTTTTGTTTTACTGGTTAATATCATCATTCATCTTTCCTGTTTTCACTGTAGGACTCCTTAGATGGTTCACAGATGTGCACTGGAAAATCTCTCACTGGAAATTAAAAGGTAGCATGCTGAATCTTGAACAAAAACAATGTTCATTCGTAACTTGAGTTAAGTTATTGCTAGCAAAAGCAGACAGAAAAGAGATTTTGCTAGATCTTGCTGCTTTCATTTCCCTTTTCCCTGGAATTTTTAAAAACTGCCTTCCAATACTTGTACAAAGCTCAAAATAGATACATATTTCTTTTTTTTACAATAACATCATAGCTCATTTGGCAACATTACCCAAAACAAGTCTTTCCTCACTCCACACTTTTGTCATCCCTTTACTAAAACCAGTGGAACTTTCTAATCAACAGAATCCGTGTTTTTGCCTTCCCTTCATCTCTTTCCGCCTAAAGCAGTTTGTTGCCATGTCCAAGTTTCTATTTATGCTATTAACAGAGAAGAGTCAGGCTTTTTCTGCCGGTTGATTTGCAGAGACGATTCCTCGGTCCTTTTTGTCAGCTGTTCTTCTCAGGATCCCCTTCGTATCTATTTTCCACATAAACTTGTACTGGGGCTTCTAAATATGACTTCCTCTCAACCTTCCAGATCTAAGCTGAAGAGTTTCTGCCAGACCTGCTCCAGATACTGACCMTCTTTGGAGATGCTGAACATTTCCTAACCTTGTATCTTCCTGTTTCAGATAGGATATCTTCTTTTTAGTGGAAAGCCATGATTCTTTGGGCCAACACAGGACACAAAGTGGCCTGGTAAGATAATGTTCCCACGTATTTCCATTTGTGTGTAGTATGCTCTATTTTGTTTGTAACACACAGCTGGACTGTGAACTATCCACTGGAGATTGTGGCAGACAACCCAATGCCTGTTTTCCCACTGAGCGTTAGAGAGTTAATCATGTTCCTGCAGAGAAACTGCATGACRATGCAACAGAGAAGGTAGCTGAGTAGCAAGCCTATCAAGCATCTCTGGAAATTGTAGTATGTTATTTTCATTACTTTCCGATCTTGGTAAGCTGGGATTGACTGAATTCTCTGAGGGAGTTCAAAATGAGAACAGCTGAATCACAGTGATTGGAGTGATTGAAGGCAACTGCAAGCAGAAATGTGTATGAGTCATCCCAAAGAAAGAGGCCAGAGAAGAGGGTGGATGTATTTTGTACTAAAGTACGTAGCTCTTCTGGCAACATGAACTTTTCAGGAGCTTTTGCTTTATTATTCTGGTGTAAATCAGAAGCAAATCTACTGATTTCTGCGAAACTGTTCTAGATGCACAAGGGTTTTGCTGGGAACAAGAGGTACACCTGGAGCTCTTACACCTGTTTTGTTCTTAGACCTGCCTGTTTTTCATCCCTACTGCAGATCTGCATACATGAGAAGGCATCACTCCAGAATAAAGGCCCAGGGCTGAGCAGAGCCAAAACTGCTTCCAAAGAGAAATGATGGGAACAGGGTCTCAGCTTCTTGAACTGTGTTATCCCAAAGATGAGGAGAGAAAGAGGTATTCTGCTTGGGTAGAGGCCAGTAGCACAGTGTCTCCTGCAACAGAGCCATGCCTAGCACTCACATGCTGTTTTGCACAGCCTTCCTTTCATGCCAACATCCAACTGGCCTTGCCTTTCCCCCTTGAACACCTCCCAAACTTACCAGTACTGGCAAGAAAGAGGAGTAACCAGAGCTAGTCTACCTGACAGGAGATACCGGCAATGCCACTCAGGATGTTAGCCTGAATCCTACACAATCAGCAGTGTCTCAATGCCCTGATGCTCTAATAGCAACTATATGGCCTTTGTACAACTGGTTTCATCTTGTTCATAGTGAGCAGGTGCCTGGTAAATACAGCTACAACCAAATCTTTGCTTGAATTCCCCAAAAGGATCTGGCTGCCTCATCTTCTACATACCACATGGTTGTTTCTAGAAGGCTGTGTGGTGTGCCTGCCATCTTCAAACTAATAAATAGTTCCCAGGCCTTTTTCTGTGCAGTATGCTTTTCTGCATGCTGCCAGTGCAGACAGACAGACACTTTGGAAGCAGCTGTTCTGCCATTGACTCACCCTCACTTCTCATGTCCGATGGAGATTGCTGCCCCTTCAATGCGTTGTACCTGCTGGTGTKACTAGTCCCAGATACTTTTCTGTCAAAATGAGCTGAGTGAAACCAAGCAGTTTAAATAATTTGTCAGTTTGATAATCTGGCTCCTTTTGACCACAGGAGGTAAGGGATATCCCAAATAAATACTCCTGTCCGCTGGCTTGGAGGGCCAGGGAGGTAGAGTGGACGGCAAACTGGAGGTAGTAATTTCTTCTAATTGTCCACCAGTACGTCTAGAAGAGAAGACCACTTCTAATTTTTAGGCAAGTTCCTGTATAGAGAATGAGTTGTGCCAACCAAGTATGTCCTTGCTCACCCCTAGCTGCTGTCACCTCTACTGCCCTAGCAGTCTGCCAACATAYGGAGCACGAGTGCTTCCAAGCTTGCTGCAGTCAGATCTGTTGGCCTAGCTCAAACCTGCCAGCCCTGGTGGAGAAGGGGGCTCACTAAGCATCCTGTCACACCAAGTTGTTGTGCCTGGAAGGTACCATCTCTGTTAGGGCCACTTTTTCCACACAGCCTGGCTGTGGAAGGATTGGAAAGGTGAGAAAGTAATTTTGGATGGGAGAGGTTGTTTCTCCATCCCATACGCCATCAACCTTGCAGCCTTGCTGCTCTCTATGTCAGTGGGAGGTCAGGACTATGACCTACCTCCTTTCCCAGCCCCTTCTCAAGGCTTCATCTGTACCAGGGGCCATAGGCCATCTTCTCTTCTTAACGGTCAAMTCTTATCAGTTCTGCGCTGATCCCTCCACCTGGCACATCCAGGTCGTTGTTCATAGGCTCCCTGCTGTGGAGCACTGGGCACTATGTTTCRGGGACTCGTTCACAGTGACTCTGAAGTCTTCTTCTGGCCCTGTCTAACTGCGGGTCTGCCCCTGCTCAGGCATCATCCCCGTGTTTCTGAAAAGTAATGCACAGTAACAAACAGTGCTTTGGTGGCTCAGCGCCTTAAAAAACATTGCTGCTGTGAAAATGAATGAGTGCAGAGGACTTCTGATAAATGCRGAGATGGGCAGCTGCCTGAAAAATATCTTCTGGAAGCTTTCCTCACTTCTGTATTCTCATATGTTATATGTATGTGTACATACATATATCGTGCCTTCCTGTTCTCTAGTGTAGTATTGCTGACTTGGAAAAATAAAAAGTAATACAAAATGATCAGCTCCCTAAAAATTATGAGATATTAAACAAGGCAATGTACAGTGATTTCTCTGTCTTCCAGTTCTAGTTCCAAAAAGATTGTTGAGATTCCTGTATAATTAAAGCAGGGCCTGAAGAGATCTCATTTGTCATGAGACACATATGAAAACTGTGAAAGTTGGCAGCAATGACAATATTACAGTTAAGAATAACATTTTTTTCAGATAGGATAAAGACCATTTGTCACTTTGAAAATTGGATTGAATTAGGATTTGAAAATTGAGCTAAAATATTTCTTTCTCCAGATCTAGATGATGTTGCTTCAGTTTCTGACATCACGAGTATCAGTAGACATCATTAAGTGAAACTAAGAGTGTCCTCCCCTTCTCCTCTCCTCCCCTCCCTTATTCTTCAATTTTGACACTGTTTTCCTGAGCACTGATGTATCCAAGTGATTTACTGCTGATTGGCTCTATTGCTTTAGGTCCAAAATACAGTATAATGGAAAGGAAGATCCAAAAAGAATAGCAGAGAAGGATGTGGGAATACTTGAAGTTCTTAGTATCGACACTGGAATAATTTAGTGTTTGTTATGGCAGTACATTTCATGAATGTAGGTCTGGGATGTGCATGACAGAGGTAAATTTGCAACTGAATGAGATGTTTAAACATTGTTTCCTTACGGTAGTTGCTCTCCTTACAGAAATGTCAATAAAGCTGTTAGCTATTCATTCCACATGTTTGCAAATGTAAGATGGATATGACCATGTCAGGAGGTGCTTATGGGAATGCTTACTGCATAAAGAAGCTCCACAGCAGAGCAGAGGAAGCCTAGAAAGAATCTCATTTAGGATTTCCAGATGTTCGCAATGCAATAGTCAGCTGCCATCAACCAGGAAAACTGCATTAGTGCTGGATATTTAATGTTTTTAAGCATCTTTGGAAATCCTTCATCCAAAACAAGTATGCCACTAAATGAAAAATAACTTCAGGAGACTGGATAGATCACTAGGTTTTTTGAGCACAATTGTAAGGGGATCTTTAACCACCACAGGTAAATGGGATCCTGATAATGCCTCTTGCTGCTGAGATAGCAGGACAGGGTTGTCCTCTAACAGACGTGGAGAGGAGAGTCTGCCAAGCGAATAGGGAGCAGCACTTCCTGTAGCGTCCAAATCTTCCTGAAAACTCTCTCCTACTATCATGTGTGAGCCTCTCACCTCTGAGGGGATCTCCAGGCTACCAAAGCTGCATGGTTTCTCACTTCACCTCCGCGAGTGACCATTGTAGATCTGCTCAGTAGTGCACTCTGCTCTTACCTAGTAGGGCTTAGGATGCTAAAAAACTGTAAGCTCTCATACTGATTTGCTTTTTTTGATCTTGATTTTTTTCCAAGCACTGCCTTCCAAAGCAATGAGAGGCAGCTTGGATATAGATGACCAGGTCAGAAGCCTCTTCCCTTTACAAAGTTARATAAAATGTAGATTCCCTTGCAGAGTCGTCATGAGATACACAAGTCCCTTCTGCTCACCCTGAGGTCCTCATACTAGCAAAAGACAGGATCATGTTTAGTGAGGAAAGCACTGTTGGGCTGTTTCCACCCTACCCTGGAGCAGAGAGACTGTCCATTCAGGGTCTTGAGGCTCTTCCTGTGTTAACTTGCACATGATACTTGGTGAAGAATTGCAGAACACAAATACTGACTACTCAGTAGTCACTAGAGGAAGGCTTACTTAAGAGAAAACAGTTACTGTCCCTGAAAGAACAATGTCTTGGAGCACCACTAGGAAAGAAACAACAACTTAGTGTGTGTGTGTGCATGGGAGAAATACTATTCCATATACGAAAAGATAACACGAAAAATTGTTAGAAAATGCAAAGTGAAATAATGCAAAAAGCCAAAGTAAATGCTGAACTATGTCAGCTTACTTTTGTGCATTACCATAGCCTTCCTCTACACCATAACATACTACTCCATCAAGACACCAATGCACAGAAATGGGTCCTGAGTGCTGTACTCTAGAYTTGCCCCATAGTTCAAGGCCTGATTCCCTGATCACAGACAGCCCAAACCTTGTTCCCTGCTCTGACCAGAGAAGCACTATGCTGGGGCAAAGACCTCTGCTTTGTCACCCAAATTTTGAGGAGAACAGCAACTGGCCAGAAGCAGGACAGGCCTTTCATCATTTTCAGCTCCTAAAATACCTTRTTTATAACCTTAAAACATTCTTTATAATCTTGAAACAGCCCAGAAACTTGACATTTCCACTGTCTTTGATTCCCTGAYACTTAATCTGACTCCCTGCAGTTTCTAACCTAGGAAGGATGGAAATGTCATGACGGTGCCCCCCACTTAAACACATGCCTGCCTTCAGGTTGAGTCATCCCAGATTAGCTGATTTGCAAAGCAAAGCCTTCCAAACGGGAGCTCCTTGTTTTCCAGCCACATTGCCTGGGCCACGGGGGCTGCGGAAAGAGCGCTCATACGCAGGATTTCCTTCATGATGCACAAGCTCAGAAGCAGCAGAAAATGCATTTGACCTGTGTGTCTCAAGCATACTAGAAACAGATAAGGATGTGGCAGCAAGAGGCACAGGTACCTTTTTCACAAGGAGAAAAGGAGCCCAGCAAGGTTTTTGATCTGTTCTCAGTGACCAGGCAGCAACACCAACAAAGAYAGGAAAGATTTATAAAATCTTGAACAGAAATGTGTCCCAAACTGGCAATTTTGGTATCTTCAGAGAAGATTTTCTTTGTATTGTGATTGTTTTGCCTGTGACGTAATTTGAAAACTTGAAAATTAAGATCGTCAAAGCGTTGTGGAAAGGTAAATGGCTGTTTCATTTCACCAGTGCTGATACCCTGACTTTGATGAACTTTCTGCGTTCTGCAGTAAAAGAAGGAAGATAACCAAAGGCCTCAGCTGGGGATGCTTTAGGCTGTGCTATTCAGGGTACTTCTGAGTGAGGGAAGAGACAAAGGGAACGAAAAAATCCCACCCTTTCACCTGAAACCTTTTTGCTTACCCTCCTGCGGTGAAAAAATCTCCACAGCCATTAACACCAACCTCCTGCTGGCATTGCTGTGATTCTGGCCCAGGAAGTCCTCAGATGTTTAACCAACAAAGTCTAGCAAAACAGAAGTTGAAATGAAGCACTGCGACTAAGATGTTATCTTGTGAGCATATTCAAATGAAGGTTCCCGGGAAGAGAGTGCAAAAATCCTAAGTAGCTGCAAAGTGGATCTTTTCACCAGACTTTAAAACATGGTACCACACAGAAACTCACAGCTGTGTATATTTGATCTTCATCTAGCACCGGTTCACATGTTATTTACATCCTTATTACTGGCAATGGAGATGGGCAGAAATGGCAGTAGTATCTGTTATACCTGATGGGAGACCAAGAATTTGCATAGCTCACCACTGGTTGCTGAGCACAGTCCTTTACTGGGAAAGAAGGATGATGAGGAGGAGATAGGAAAGCATTGTAGCTTGGAGAAACTGAAATCCTTTAGATATCAGACAGAAGGGGAAGCAGGGTTCTTCTGGACTGTGAGCAGGCACTCAATGGATGAGAGAAAGAAAGAAAACCTGCCCACTTTCCTCTACTTGGTACAGTGAAAAGGGAAAGAGCAGGTGAAGAGTGGAGGGGCACAAGTGGAAAGTCCTGCAGGATTAGCATGGCATGAAGTAACTGCATCCTCCCTGAGAGTGTGCTGTGTCTTTTGAGCAACATATGATGGCCAATGATAAAAGTAAAGAAAGGGTCAGGCGAGTTTGTTGGCTACTGGCCAAGGCAGGGAGCTGCTACCTGGCATAGAGACCTCTAACAGGAGCAGAGGGCTCAGGCCTGCCCAGAAAGGAGGCAGTGATGCACAGCACACCCTGCAACACTGAGGCAGTCTCTTGGGGCGAGGAGTCCCAGGACTGCTGTCACACAGCTCGGCTGTGGAGATGGTTTGTGCACAGATGCTGGCCTGCAGGGAAATGGATAGACACCACAAATTACTTTCCTGCAGAGCACCAGGCAGTTAGAAGTGGCTGAAAACTTTCTCTTCCTCTCAGGTCAAGGACAGAGCTATGAAAAACTCTGCCTTCTGTGTCTGGAACCCAGTGCAGCCCCTGCAATGCTGCCCTGAGAGCAGATCCTGCCTGGAACAGACTATTTGTACTGTCTTTACTCAACAGCTCCAAAGTCCTTACTGGCAGCAGGGAAGAGCTTCCCAGGCAGGCTGTCCAGCAGAATGGAGTGGGCTCTGCGGGCATCTCGTGGCTTCATTGAAAGGATGTTCCAGGACCATGTCGAGCTGCAGACAGAAAAAAATAGGAAACGTAGGAAAAATACAGCATCCCACACACCACATATACACACATACTATCTGCTCCAAAACTTGAAATCTAAACGCTAACCAGCAGCTCTTGTACAGGAGTAGACCCTGGTCAGCTGAAGCCAAATTCTGCTTTTAAATGAACAGACTTTTATGTAAATACTTCTCTGACACATGYGGCAGCACCATGCTGGATCATCACATACAAGATGTAACCAGCCTTTCTCCTGCTCTGTGAAGCCCTATGCCAGAGACAACTTTAGGATGAATCATTGGTCAGTCCATTCAGTTGTGTCTGATCCATGTGGGTCATGAAACAGGAGGGAGGCTACAGCACTATACAAAAGCACAATGTGCAGGCCCATCTGTACAGGAGGAACACGAGGAGGTGGTGGTGAGAGTCAAATGTCAGGCAAAGTTCCTACATCCTTGGAACACTTCAAGACTCAAATATGCTATGAGCTGCGGTGATCCAAGACAGTCAGGACTTAAGAACAAGCAAAACCTTTATGGATGAAGGTCACAGGAACAAAAAGGGACAAGAGCTCCAAGAAAGCACCAGCTCCATTTGGAGGATCTCTAAGCAGTGGTCCCAGGGAAGGCATAGATGGCCATGTGCACAATTGCCAAGAATTTTTATAAGAAAACCCACAGCACAGCATGACTCTTGACATTCAGATCAAAGCAGCTTTGTGGTTTAGAAAATGTGTCATCGGAAGAAGGAAAAAAAAAAAAAAAAACTAATGTGAATCTCTTCCAAGAGAGCCTAATAGTAGGTGAAGAATAGCCAGCCTGCTATAGATGTGCCATATGAGATTTGTATAATCCTCACTTAGAGGCAGGTAAATTGCAAACAGGCTTGAAAAAAAAGGGGGGGGGGGCACAGTATTGTTACTGAAACAACAGCATGCTCCAGACTTAGGCTTTTGCGCACAGGCTAGGTTTGTAAGCTGCAACATCTCTTGGATAGTTCAGCCAGCTCCCCTACTGCCAGGATGCCTGGACAATTACGCCTGATCTTGCATCTTCTCTAATATCTTTATAGTGATTTGGATGAATGCAAGGAGAGTTAGCTCCAGTTTTCCAGGAATTTCCCTTCCAAGTAGGCCTTGCACAAAAGGGGCATAGGATATTCCTCACACATTCCAGCCCTCCTTCCCCACGTTCTCCTGCTCAAGGATGAGGGATGGATGTCCCTTTTATGTCCACTTCTGGAAGACAATCCCACAACTGAGACCTTTATGTGACTCATCTGCTTTGCCCTGGCTCCAYGATAGTGCCTGATGCAAGTGACAGGACAAGCCTACTGCGAGGAATACACTCATTTGCACATTCCACCCCTCCAGTTGTCCAYGGATACTTAATGAGACCCAGAAGAYGGGCATGAGGCCAGGCAGCTCAGCCCAAGTCCATAATTGCTTCCCATGCAGCAAATGAGAGCTACAGACATTAAGACTATTGCCACAACAAGAAGACAAGTAGAAGAGACCTTATTGATTTAGCATTTTTAGTTTGAATCATCTCAGGATCTGTCTTAATGTGAATTACAACTCCTGGGCTATATCCTGAAGGCATTGCTCAGTACCTTTTCTGAAATGAAAGACACTTGTGGCACACCAGACACTTAGCTAACTAAATGCCTTGAGATCAAGCTTATCTTCCGTAAGCAGGTGTCCAGCACCATAAAAACATTCATTGCTTTACAAAGCACAAAACAGAGAGAGATTCTATGTCATGAGGAATTTATAATCTCTCAGGTATCAATATGATGATGACCAGTCTCATATTCTTGTGGTGTATCAGCCTCCAGTAACTCTTAGGTCTTCCACATTTTGCCATTTTTGGAAACCTAAAAATTCCCAGGGTTGTTGTGAATCCCTTTAGAAATCTCAGTTAGTAGTCCACTTTATAGCTTGTACAAAGTTGCTTTTCACTGTCACGTTTTTGGGATCCCTTGAAGGGAATCTGCTGCTCAGAGAGCTGCTTGCACCATAACTTGAGACACTCTGTTTTAGGCAAAGCTACCTCTCCGCTGAACTTTGACATTCCCATTGGTCACATTTTTTCTCTTATTTTCTTCCKACATACCACAAGTCCTGAATGTGCCATCAGTGCATGTCTGCTGGACAGTCTTGACAGRAACGATGGTAGGGGAGCTTCAGAGAGGTTCATGCTCTGGAATTCAWGAAGTGATAGCAGACATTGACTGTGGATAAATTTTTAGATGTTATCAATAGGCTAGAGAGAGAGTTAGGAAAGAAGAAGAATGCAATTCCTTCCATTAAAAAAGGCAAATAAATATTACAGRGTTTGCTATGCATATTCTGGCAGTGCCTGGAGAGCCCAGTGAAGGTAGGGGGTCCTGTGGCACTGAGCACTAGACAACCACCTAATAATGGACTCCCCCATCACTTCTTAAAGAACATGGCAAGAGGTCATAAGGAAGGATGTCTCTCTGTTCAGTACTTACCATTAGGGCCAAGAATTGCTCAAGGACTCCCCTCTCCTACAGGCTGAGGTCAAATGAGAACACAAATCTCACTGATAAGGTTGTCAAAACATGCCAATTGTATGTCAGTTATGATTAATGAGGAAGATAACAGTGATGTGGGAGGTCATGAGGAGCAGACTGCTAAACTAGTTATAAAAATGGAGAATATCTTAAAGCAGGCAGCAGAGCCAAGCCAGACTGAAGAAGTTTACACTGCACAGCAAAAGTCAAGTCCAGGTGCTGATGCAAAAAACTCTGCTAGCAGCACACAGCCCACTGCAGAAGGGCCTGGAATATCTGCAGGAAAGCTACCCTTCTACAACATGCAGATGGTTTCAGGGTAACTTCCAGAGACACCAGTGGTTTCATTGCATTAAGCAGGTTCTCTGGATATTGATTTTCAGCCTGGGTATCTATCTAGTTGAACTATCTATGAATAATGGGGGGAGAACTAAACTGAAAGAGTTTAGTTCTTTAGAACCAAATCGTGTCCTGTTGTGCAGCAATCCAGGGCTATAGCAAGGAGACGAAATCCACACTCACACACACACACACACACACACACACCCCGTTTGCAGATTTACAGGGGCAGCTATAGGGGCCACAGCTTCCCCACTTCTCACTAGCATCAGCTGCTGTGCCATACCTGTTCCAGGCCACCCGGGAATGGCCATCGGCTCCTATCATKAAGATCATGGTTGTTTCCAACTCCACACATGTTTGCATAAGAAAAGGCTGGAGGCTGAGGTGGAGGAGAAAGGGAAAAGGCTGGGCACAGTGTACTGCTCTTCTCGATCAGAGCAGACAGGTGAAGGGCAGGACAGGTTTTACTGTGCCCATTCAGCTATCCCAAAGCAGCTGTCAGCATGATTGAGAGGTCATATAGCAGGGGTGAAAATTGCCCATACTTGAGGAGAAAGCGAGACACACAGAGGAGCTCTTGCTTTCCTGGCCCGTAAGTTCTCACCCACATCGCTTCTGAGATAGAGCACTCACTGCTTCAGGCACAAGACAAGTTACTTCACCCCAGTCTCAGCCTGATTTATCGCCTTGTTTTTGAGCTCACTATTATGAAAGAGCTGCAGAGGACTGGAGAGGACAGACCCTGCTAGCTCAGCCCGGCCGGGGCTCCCTTGGGCCCTCTGGATTCTGTACAACAGGTACACGCTGTGCCGGCCACCCACAGGCASGCTGGCACCCTCAGCGGCCCCGGTCCGGGCTCCCCTCCGAGCAGCGCTAGTGCTCTCCGCCTCCCCAGGGCTCCTGGGTGCCGGGAGCTTTGCCCTTTCCACAGCTTTGGCTCAGATGAGGAACAAGCAGAGGAGAAAGCAAGAGCTTTGCCCCTATGTAAACTCCCAGTGGAGCAGTACCGACGCGCGGCCCTGACACAAGCACACAGAGGTGCAATTCCYGCACAACGTTACTCCACACAACTACAAACTGGTGCTGGGGGTTCAAGTCACGGCAGGGGAGCAGGTTCCTGGCCACCGGCAGCAGAAATTCGGGTTCATCTTTTCTGCTAACAAAGCCTCCACTTCAGTTTAAGCCTCTCTCTTCTCTGTCTGCCTTGCTACTCCAGACCAAATGCGCTTTCACCTACTGAAGACTTAATGTGACCGAATCGGATGAAAACCCATTTATCTTGCTCTGTCACAAARCTGCATTCTGGAGCAACTGCATGTGTGGAATTTTCCATATGGTTGTGATAAGCAGCCCTTGTGTAAAGAAAAATAAACAGTATGGCTTTTACGTGGTACTGGAATTGCCCTGATTGCTCCTGCAGCACCTGTAGAGACCCTTAACCACACTSTGGCTGCCTGCAAGCGAAAGAGAGCATCTGACGCTAATGAGGCAACCAAATGCCAAGCGGAGCACTTAGAAAGCGTTRACAAACAATATTGTAGTTGTTGGGATATTTAAAAGTGTCTAGAACAGCTGCAGCCAGCTAAGGTACGTAAAAGGGAAAAGCAATTAATTCACTGTCCACACCACTGATTTAATTCATACAAACCGGAGAACCAGGTGCCTAAATGTCATGCTCCTGGCTTGTTCTTCAACCCCAGATAAGAGATTTCCAGTTCCTTTCCAGGCATGGCGAAAAAAAAAAAAAAAAAAAAAGTGCAGTGATTAACTGCAGTGGCTGTGGAGTAAATGGTCATAATAATTCTACTATGAGGGGTTATTTTCTCTGTTCTGCAGAAAAAAATGAAATGTGGTGTGCTGTCTCTATTCAAAAGGAGGAAAAAGTCCAATCCAAGTCAGTCTCTTGCCTCCTATTGCTTTCTTGAGTTTATTTTAAYTCTCAGTTTTATCTGAGCTCTTTTTAGCCGGTAATAAGCTACCTAAGACCCTCTTACCCGAAATTAGAATTCTGCCGATTCCTGGATCCAATCCACAGGCGTTTTGCTGTTGCTTGGTAGGAGAACCAGCCCCAGCGCAGACCCTAGACGTCAGTGCCAACGCACAGGTGTCAGAAAGGAGAAGACACGTGGTAGGTAAGGCTGACTTCCCTCCAACACACCCCCGCTTGAGCAAATGACACAGAAATGGCATATGAAGCCGCTGGCCCCATTTATGGGCTCAGCAGGGATGCTGTGTTTGCTGTATGAACCTAATGCCCCTAAATAAAGCGTCCACAAGCATCGCGTCTTAATTCTGGTGACGGAGTCGCAGCCAGGATGCGAGGACACCAACTCCCTTCCGCCCACACCCAGCCCCATGGCACCGCACAGTGCCCGGTGGCCTGTGCGCCTGGCCCCTCTGGGTGCAGCTGGGCTCCCRTGGCCCTCCACCCCCCTCCCAATATCCTCAAGCACCACTTTGCTGCAGACATGTCTGCTACCCGTCCTTCACAAYGTGCCCCATGCCGATGACACCGTCCTCACTTGTCTTCTCTCCGCCTCAGGCCTGAACCTCTCTGTCGTTCACGTCTCTGGTTTTCCACGCTATCATCCTCCATACTCCTCCTTTCTCAGCAACCTTCTGTTTTCAGAAGTTCATCCTCCTAGTCACCTGATGAGCATTTGGCTTCCAGTCCACAGCCCACAGATGATCCAAAAGAGACAAAAAAAAATGAGTAAGCCCCACAGTATCTACACCTACCTCTCTCTTTCTTTGCATGTATTGTGATACTGGCCTGAAGGGTACCAAAAAGGTGCAGGCATGGGGCACTGTCCAGAGAGAGCTCATGTCATTTCTATAAATTACAAGGAGGTAGCATCGGATGGTTTCCAAAATCAGCTTCAGTGATCTTTTTCAGGTGGCACCTCAAGTAGTCCTTAAAGACTGGAGCTGACAGCACATAGCAGCTTGGGGATCGCTCTGTGCATGGGCAGTTATTCAAAGGACACAAGAATACAGAGGGTCTTGTAATCGTGAACAAATGTGAGTGTTTCCAGCTGAATAGGGAACATCTCTAACCGTGTCTTGAAACAGAGAACAGAACCAAAGAGCCAAAATATTGGCTCAAAGGCTTGAAAATAAACAAATTTCTTACAAACCCTGCTTTGCCTGCAATAGTAGCAGATTGTGCTCAAGAAATCCACCTACCTTTTCTTTAAGAAAAACTCACCTGACTTGTTCCATTTATCAAGGAAGGTTTCCAACCCCAAAGTGAGTACAAACAGATGTGAGCGTGCCAGAGCCTGGGAAAACCTTGAGGATCTTTAAGGGCAATGGCAGGCACAAGACTGACTTTGGAACATGATGATGATAATTACGACTTGAACATTAGTAATGGTGCCAAGGTAGATGATTTTCATGAAACATCCAGACAGCTCRCTCACTCCCCATCCCACAGTGATTCCTGCTAACTTCTCGGGGGCCAGCAGCTTGGAGTGWCTCTGGCTGCCTGCCAAAACTGTGAGGCCTTCTGCAGCTTCCATGACGTAACTCAGCATTTTTGCATTAAAATTCTACAGTGCAATGAAAATGAAATATTTAAGAGAAGTGTAAAATTAAATGTGATTTCAAACTAAGTTTCCCCAGGAATGCTGCACGAAGTGCATTATTCATTTTCATATTTAATTTATTCCAAAACTCCATTTGTGGGTCTTCTGACATGTGCTGGCCTGGAGCAACACAGAATTAAGTTTTTTTTAACCATGGGACGTACAGTGACCCAAACCACAGCATGGAAAGAACTCAGAGAACCATCTTGTACTTACTGGGAGTCTTCAACAAAGCTGTAGCCACATGCACCATTACTCAGTATTTTGGGCCTGTTATCCAGGATTTAAGGGCTATCTTGATATTCTCTGGCCTCATTTTTCCCAAGGGCTAAGCACCAAATGGAACTTTTGCRGACCTGGGCTTTGAACTTATAAAGAATTACTATGGATAGATTTCACAGATGGATACTGTAAAAAATAAAAGGTGTTTCTCAAACCATGAACCCCAAGTTTCTGCATTTTTTTATCTTAATCTATCCGTAGCTCTGTTTGCCATCAGAGATAGCCATTCCTCCCACCTCAGTGAGGATATTGTGAACAAACATTCCTGGGGGACCCCACGGGGATCAAGAGGAGCTCCAACAGCTGTAAAGGAATGAGCAAACAAYTTCTTTTCTCTGACGCAGAGTTTGAATAGCATGCAGTAAATAGGATGTAATTTCATACATGGAACAGTCAAGGGAAAAACCAATCTTGCCCCACTTCTCTGTACATTAGTACCACATGTTTCACATCCTGAACGAAGCAGTGACTATAGAAAAAGGAGATACATGACCAGGTATTATCAATATGCAAAGCAGACTGAAATAAAGTGGCATAGGACTCCCTAATCCTGGTGTTTGCTATCTTTGGCTGCTTGGCTTTTCAGCCTTAGTTTTCTTTGAATAAACCAGTATTTATATTACAGGAACACCCTCTCCTCAGCACAAGATGCACCAGGTACAGATGCAGCATCTGATCCAGCAAACTTACAACCTAAGGAGACTARGACAATATATAAGGATGAAGGAGAAATAAAATAAGCTTATATGCATATGGTTTGTGTGTATACACACACACACAYGCGTGCACGTGCATGCACAAAATGTGTCTATATAAACATATATACGTAAATATGTACTGATTGAAATGCTCAAGATTTAAAATATGTGAATATACATAAAATATATACAGATTTATGTAAGTTTGAGTACTTAAGTAGCATCATCTTTCCTCAGCCGCCTGTTAGCCTAGTGAACACAGTGGCTGTTTTTCCTGCTAGTGTCACAGCATCAGCAAGCTGTGAGAGGTGAATCAAAGAAAAAGGCATTTCAGATTTCTTCAGGGAGGTGTTCTGCACATATGGTGAAGCGGGGGGACGCTACAAAACACATGTGAAAGAAGTGGGCACATTTTCTGAAAGCTTCTAGGAAATTAAGTTTCTAATTAGGTCTGGCTGAAAATGTTTTGAAGAAGCATTTAAGCGGGAAATGATTTTTAAATTTATTTACTTATCTTTTGTAGAAATTGTCTGTTTTGCTTATTTAATTTTGAAGAAGGCAGAGTAAAATGTGATTTTTTTTTTTAGTCCCCGAAATGATCAGTGTGTGCATTGCTTGAAAGCAGAGTTGCTGTATGAGTCTGAGCTAAATATCTAACTGATGATTTAGATTTCTCATCTACATAACATCATTTACTTTCATCTGTAAAGGCCAAAAGCAGTAGTGAATAGTTTGCAGTTCTTTTTGAGTCATGAAACACTAAATGTTTTCCAGTAGAAATACAAATCCCTCTACAGTGAAACAAAAGCTAATTGCAGGACATCTCATTTTCTTGCATAGTGTTTAGCGAATCCCCTGGTCCCAGGTCAGACAACCCCAAGCTGAAAACCATTGCAGTTATGTAACACCTATTACAAATAACTACTTATTTTCTCAGAAGGACCTTGAGCTCTACAAGGTCCAGTCAAATGGCTACTAGTAAGTAGTATTTACTATATGTGTGCATATAGAGACACATGGCACTACTCTCACCCCTCAGGTCCTAGCAGAGGTGCTTTGTAAACAGTTGTGGGCTATTGCTAGGACACATGTATTTCCTTGTCAGTCTTGCCTACAGTAATCCTCGTTTCTGACTTCCACCATGATTTTTTTCTGGAATTTTATTGATTCATTTTTGAAGCAGACAATTACCTGCTTTAACCAGMCTTAACAAAATACCAGCTCAAAGCCCTCAGAAACATTTGCCTGCTTTCTCGAAAGCCTGATTGCCCTGTGTACGGACCTGCGCAGCAAAGTGCCTGCAGTGACTAATGGTGTAACCTGCCTTGAAGAAAAACACTGCTTTTGTATCATCTGCTGTATTTAGCAAACCTGACTTTCTTCATACTCACCAGTGTAAATACAGAATAATTTAACTGAAATCAGTGGTTATACCAGTGACAAACTGGGCTATGGTAAGATTTGATTCCAGCCCACAGGGGTGAATATATGGTTGTTGACAGAGGTACATACCACCAGYCAGCACCTCGGCTTTCAAAAAGACTGGGCAGCCTTGAAGGTAGGCACCAAACTGAAGTTTGCGCATTGAAATACTCCTTCTGATCCTATTAATCAGCATTTCTCTACATTTTAACAGCAGCGAGTGTGCCCACCCTTCCTTCAGGACTCATTATGAAGGGCTGTGAGGAAGAAGAATGACACTGCGGTGGAAGGAAACCACTGGGGTGATGACTGGAGGAGACGGCTCCTTCTGGGAGCGAGAAGGAAGAAAGGGAAGGGACGGGCGAGGGGAGGTAATCAGTTACATGCTACACGCTTCCAAGAGGCTTTGAGACTTTATTTCACAGACATATTTCGCTGCTTTATGTTTCACACAGACTTAGAAGAACACACTTGCCAATCAGTACTGTAATGCWTGGAAACGATCTAGCTCTCCGATTGCAGCTTTGTTTGCTGTTGCACAGACTGGTATTAATGTTGCTAAGGTGTCTGCCCCATCTGTTGAATCCTAGGTGCATGGCACATACGGTTCAGAGTCAGATCTTGAGCACCTTGCYTTAAATCCAAAGTTAAAAGCATTTTCCCCCCTGCATCTGATCTAATCTACTTGAAACACATGTACTCAGCTCAGGAAATTTCTAATATTGTATATTCCTTGATAAAGGCACTTCCCAAAACACACCCATGTGTTGCAGTGTTTGCTAGAGGCTCACTGGTAAATGGGTACTCTGCGTCCTTTCAGTTTGCATTAAGATTATAATGAATCATCAATAAAGTTAATAATGTACTCAGTTTAATCTAATACTGCAGCAGAACGGCTGCACCCAATGCTTACCACACAGGAATATACAAAAGTAATTAATTTTACACCACTGAAGCTGACTGCAGTTGAACCTCTCCAGGTAATCAAAGTTAGATAAAGCAAGTGGTGAAAACCATCACTGCAGATTACAGAGGYTGACTTTTAAACAGCTGCACCAGACTCAGTGTCAGGTTAAAAAAAAAAAAAAAGATCTATTGTGTCCCAAGCAGCCCATAAAAGAGATACAACATCTACACATAAAACTGAACTATACAAAAGCCTGTCRCAAACGTGCACTGTTGCTTCCTAAGTCTTTTGTAGAGCAAGCCGCACATTCACCTTAGGAGCACACTCACTGTGTTTGCAGAGTAAACATAGACAATATGGGCCAAAAGTAATTACAGACCTGAGGCCAGCCTCTTCACTGGTATGTACTATTACAGTTTTTCAACAGAGTTGCACAGTCACATGCTGGCTGAAGCTCTGATCCACTTGCTCCCTAACACAGCAAGCTATGCGTTGTCTTTTAATTCAAATCAGAAAGTTAAATTCCAGCTTACTACACACTGAAATAGTATTTATAGACAGACARCCCTCATCAGGTATCATATCCTATCCAAGTGGAAAAATTCAGTAGAACTCATTCCTCTGAAAGCAGACCCAAATTTAACCCAAATTCATGCTTCTCTGTGCATCACCRCAGTCTCAGACATTCACAAAGGCATTTACTGCTGCCTCATTAGCAATGATGCTGCATTTGCTGCCTATTTAGCTCCCGTAGTGCTAACTACAGCACAAGAAGCARGGCAGGTCAAGACAGGCAAGGCAAGCAAGGCAAGGCAATGAAAGGACAGGGCTGCACGGTTGGCTTGTGCTTCTGCATCAAGCCCAGCTGATTCGAATGTTTCCAGCTCAAACACTAGCAGTGTGCTACCCATCTGCCTGGTGTTAGTTGGTAGCGCATTGGCCAGGCTGAATCTAAGGGGTCTTCATGGAAGAATCAGCTGAAGCCCCTAACCAAAAACTTGAGGAAAACCATCTTTTTCCTCTCTGAATGCCCAGTGTGTCACATTTGCAAAAGAAAATCAAACAAATGGAATTGACCAAACAGGGCKTTATTGGGAGAAACTGAATAGCAGAACAAGCTCAAGCACAAGCAGTAGTCTCCCAGATGCAAGTGAATAAGGGTTTGCCTCTTGGCGGAGGTCTGTAAGGCCAGCTGGACACTAGCCCCGCCGTGTAGCCTTGTGTAGAGTGGGCTGAGCAGGGACTGCAGTTCGGCAGTGTGCAGGCGCAGCAGTGTATCCCCAGCCGGGGAGGAAGGCCTGCTGAACTTGCTCTCCTTGCCTGTAATTTCTTTAACTCTAGATGAGAAGCTACAGCAGCAGTTAGCAATACTGCTCACCTTACTCATGTGGGCTATGTTTGCCTGGTGCTATCACAGCCGAAGGGTACATTTCACATTAGGTTACGACAYGGCTACTCTTCTTCCTTAGGCTACCAGGAATACGTCAAGCCAGAAGCTGGTGGAACGGAGCTGGACATGAGATCGTAGTGAGGTCAACAGCACCCAGGAATATTTATCACATTACAGAGCTAGGCTCCTATACCATGTTTAGGAGCAACTCTAAGGAAGCAACAGAGCTTAGTGGAAAAAGTAGTCACAAGACAGATAAAAACATTAGCAGATATGGAAAAACACCAGGAAAAGAAAGAGTACTTTAACCAACTGAAATAACACTGAATATTGGAAAATTGGTATTAATCTAAGAGAGAGTTTGTCAGAGCTGAACAACAGGGCTTCAGCAGAATCCCCCCAGTTTCGTCATTTTTTGGTTAACTTTTTAAAGCTAATCTAGTTTATTGTATGTATTTTAAGATCCTTGTCCAGCTGGGCCGTGGATGAGTTTTAAAGAGGAAGTTCACTGTGTCGATGAACAGGGGAGTGAGTTTTGCCAAAAACACAGTTCTGCTGGCAGTTTGTTGAGCTTTACAGTGATAGTCATTTCAGATGGCTATTTTGAGCATTCTGATGGAAATCTCTTATCACAGGGAATTTTGTTTAAAGAAAGATTCTCATAATCATTGAACATGGCTTTTTAATAGGGAAACTTTCTGTAGAGTCACTGTTTTGTCTCTAAACGTGTCATAAACTCCTGTCAGCTACTTTCTTCCCTGTTTAGAGCTCTATAATGATAACAGCAACAATAATAAACCATAAACAATTACAAAAAGTCCTGGCCAACTGAGTCCTATCCAAAACGATAGCACTCGCTCTGACTACTGTCCCTACTGTCCACAATTCCCTTCATCAGTTGACTGTTGTTCATGCCTCTTCTGTTCCTGCACTCATTTTCTTTGCCATTAGTCTGGCTTTCTTCAGCATCTCTTTAGCTTTGCATAGGAAAGATTAAAAAAAAGGGAGGGGAAAAGAAGAAAGACCCAACTGTTTGAGACGTTTTTTCTTGCTGGTTGCCTGTCTCTTCAGAGAGACCAATTAATGTTCTCATCATCTCTCCGGACCTAATCTAAATATGAATAAAATATCAAACCCTTCCTAAAATTGTTCTTTGTTCTTCTTACCACACTGAAATTAACTTTTTGACATGATGCCAGACAGAATTTCAATACAAAATGCATGATTCCTCCCCCATCTCTRTTTGCATACTGAAATGCTTCTCCGTGTGTCTCTGGGCACCGTTACTGCAACGCTGATGCCCAGCCCTCACCAAAAAGTCCTGGCAGTTATGTTTAACAATRCAGAATTGTTTCAGAAGTATTTGTTTCTTTAGGAATCTGGATCATTACACGTCACTTATGAACAGATGCTTACACTGATCTAACCACACCTTATTATCAGTTAAGGAAAGGAGCTTGCAATATGCATTGTACAAGCTGTGGAAAGAGGTAAAAAATCTTGTACATAGGAACATTTGCAAGGTTCTCACTCATTCCTGGCTAATTATGGCCATTTCCATGTGTAATTACCCCAATTGCTCTTGCAATCAATATAATTGTGCTAAGTTGTTTACAAATCAGCCTCATTAGGTTTTGCCTKGTAAAACGTACTGTTTTTCAAAACTAAAATTTGATCTTACGTTAGCGGCTAGCAAGACTTTAAATAGATTTTGTCTTCATCTTCTCTTTCCTGTGTGCCTGTGTATTCTTCTACCTTTTTTACAAGTTAACTGTAGCCAGAAGATTGCCCATTGCCTCCTGTAAAAAGCTATTACGTGTGTCTGTTGGTTATTGCACGGTTCACTTTCATTTTCAGAACTGTCAAATCTCTAGCTTTTACAGTTTTGGAATTAAAAGAATGTTTTAAAATGTGAACTGCACACTGAGGGCCAAGGCAGTACTAGCTTGAGCCCGCAGTGGGCTGGAAGAGCTGCACCGGGAACCGCAGGGCTCRTGGGCCAGCCGGCTTTTGGGTGCCATCGGACGTAGCTGCTGCCCTTCCCACGGCGCGTTCAGCCGCTCTGACCCCCGCCGCATGGGGCTGCACTGGCAGGCGATGATCGTCCAGTGCTCAGCGGTAAGCGTCACGCTGAGTGCGAACAGCCACTGAGACGTTACCAATACCCTCCGCTCGAAGGATGCTTTCTTGCATCGTTCACTTTTGCATTAAAAGCTATTTGCTCGTCTGTACTGCACGCTAGGCTACCTCCCTTCTCGGTTTTATTCTAACCAAATTAAATCATTTGTCGTTCTAAGACATGCCAAGATTAAGATTTGTTTTAGAGAGGAGAGAAAACAGGAGAGAAAGAGAAAAAAACTCATTGAATGGGAGCTGGCACGGGCTCGGGGCAGTGATTTGGCAGCGCCAGTGGCCAGCGTAGGCACACGGTAACGGTGGYGGGGTAGGCGACAGGCAGCCCGGCCGCCCCGCATGGGGCCAGGCCCAGAGCTGGGAGTCAGCTGGATCGGCAAACAGAAAAACAAGCCTAAGCACAGTTATAAATGATTTTTTTCTTATCTGATGATCTGCTAATTTCCCTGGTTCCTTTTGATTGTAAAGGAGGTTATTCTGGAGTCAGCTGCACTGAAAAATACCTCAGTCATATGGTTTTCAGCAACCCAGACAGAAAAAAACCCAGATCTTTATTTAAAGATACACGTATACTTGTGACATTTCCATACAACTGCAATTTTCAAGGGAGCCAAACACTCTTCATTACACAGACTGTTCTTCAGAGGCCAAACCAAGGTCCTTACTCAGAGAAAATTCCCATTTGGTTAGGTTTATTCATACTGCTTAGAGTGTTGCTTGAAGTCTGTATTGACTGAAAAAAAGGAAAAAAACAACTAGATTGGATAAGTAATTTGATTAAGATTATACTAAAAAGTCCTACATTAGCAGAGAAATGGCCCTGGCCCAGGAGCTAAGCATCTTATCCTACATGCAGTTCCTATGGACCGAGATTCAGAGGAAGAGTGCTGTACAAAGGTATTACAAGTGCAGGAACCCTGAAGTGCTTAATCAAAGCAGGACTTGAAAGACAACTCAGCTGTTCAGCTTTTTCACATGGTAGATCACAGTTTAACAAAGAGCCTGTCTTGCATACTCTGCCTTCCTTCTCTTTCAGGATTGTGGAGACCATTTTTTCTCCAGTTCACATTCACATAATACCCCTGGGGCAGTCATATTCATTATTTCTGTGGAAGACCGTTTTTTCCCCTGCCTTTATTAGACATTAGCAGCTGGAAAAGATGAGGAGCCAGTAGCATGTGATCAGCCAAGTCTATGGGGACCACCAGGCAGCTCTCCATATACCACAGTTGGAAATTTCTAGACACATTGAAAAAAAAGCTAGTCTCACTCTCTGTGCACTGATACTGAGGCACTAGGTTTAGTGGTGCCAGGAAGGATATTTAGTAGAGTATTATATGGATTATCTTTTTAAATAGTTCTATTAATGATTTAAAGGCTCACAGCAGTATTTCCAAAGCTGTACCAAAGTCTTGGCCTTTTGGACAAGATGTTAGTAAGCATGAATATTCATTTGAAAAACAAGAAGAGACAAGAAGAGTCTGCRGAACACCAAGGGAAATAATCTTGTTACATTTGTTGTCAACCCTGTTAAGACTGGAAAGGAYGCAAGAGCCAGGGAGGTGACCCAAATCGTGGTGAACTGGAGGTGCATGGCAGTGCTATTCTCTGGCTAACTCCAGCTGAGTCATTTGGAATAGCTTCACACTTTTCCCAAAGGTGGAAAGTGAATTCCGTCAACCCTCTTCTCCAAGCCTGTTTGTGCACATGAAAGAGGGAGAGGAAAGATCTTCCCTCCACAGTTATTTTCAAACCGTCTTTCATTCACCGCAATGGCAACAGGACTAAATATATACCAAATGACTACTTCTATTAACTGGTGTAAAAATAGCTCATTGATACATCCCACCAGGAAGAAACCTGCAGGCACTCCTCAAGTTTGACTAACTCCTGTTCAAAATGGCTTTTCATGTTTCCCTGTCACGTTGTTCCAGATATGAACTATTGTGAATATTTCTTTGACAGTTAATTTAGAAATGTCTCCTATTCCATTAGTGCCCATTCTAATTTCTAGAAATACGATATTTGTGTATTAGGGATTACTTTTCTTGCAATTAAACTAGTTCAACAAATTTAATTGCTAAACTGTTCTAAGCTCASCTAGATTTGCAGCTTAGAACCTCTCTGTTTTCTTCAAAACAGGGCAAGCTTTAGCAAAGTTCCACTTACCTTTAATTTCCCCTTTTCCAGAGATAAAAATCTATTTTCTCTAGGCATTTTGCTTAAGTTGATTTCTCAGTTGAATGCAGCAGTCTTTCATCTTCTCCAGAATTCGGTAATACTTCTGAGACGGCAAGCACTGACAACATCATTGCTGCTGTGTTTTATATATGTAATATGTGTGTGTGTGTGTATAAACAGAACAGTAATTCTTGAAATGAAAATATGTATTCAAATTACAGGTTTACTGGCATAACTACTTCACACTGTGCTAAAATAATCTCTTGCAGTCTATATTCAGAGTTCCTATTTATGCATCCTATATTTTGCTTAGCAGTAAGTAAAAAAGAAAGCAGGCCATTATGGGCCGAATGCTATGGGGATGTTAACACATTCTTCTCTGGGCTCTTCCTAACCTATTGGTATTGAGAGTGGTTCTTTCTTTTAACAAGATGTTTTGAATTATTCCTTTTTTGGCTTCTGTCCAGGGAGCATAGGCCTGGACTTGAAAATATGATGGAAGCACAAGAGCAGATGGTCCTGAGTAGTATTCTGTCCCCTATTTTTAAACCATTCACTCCCTTGAAGCCTTGGCTGTAACCAAAGGCATGGAAAACCTCTTACTGTTGGTTTATTCACTGCTAAACAGTCATAGCACTTCTCTGCAAAGTTAGCTTTGAGCACCTCTACAGCTGAAAAGGCAGAGCCAGTTGGTCTGGATGCCCATGGCAGCTGCATCCTACACATGCCAGCCCTCATTCCCTACRTGAAGGAGACACAAATGGTCTTCAGGGGACTCCTTTGTAAGCTTAATAGCTCAGCCTAGCCCCTTTGGGAAAAGTGACCTCGAAAAGGGTAATAATGACAGTTCAGTATGGTGCAAAGACTTGTGATCCTGCGCTTCCTYCTTCTGCTTATTGCAGCCCTCCTCTAGTCCTGGCATGTGTTAACCCTATATGGTACAYTCCCAATGCCTTTTATTTGACTGCAGTGTCCCTTGCACATCTCTGGTACTGCACAAACATTAAATCAAGGCTTCATATGCAAAAAAAGAGCGATAAAAGCTAACAAACTGGCTAGCTCACATCTTTGCACAGCAATACATCCTTGTAAAGATCACTCACCACTTTCCTCCAGCTGTCTGTTGTGATCTGGCTAGCAAAATTGTCCAGCTGCTGAAAAATATATTTAAGATTAGAAATGGGATGAGAGTTTATTTACAAATTAAACTATGTAAGCTATCATCACTGACTAATTACATTACTTTGCTTTTAAGTATAAATGTTTATTATACCAAATAATTCCACAAGAATTACTACTTAGATTTTTAGTAATGCTTTGGAGGARGAAGGAAGAGAACATTTGAAATCTTTTCTGATATTTGTCTATTCTGAAGGCAGAATGCATTTTACCYGACATTTGATATAGTCTATAGATGGTCTAAGCTCATAGTCTGTGGTTTCTTTGTACTGAAAGAACAGGGACAGACATAGCCAAAAGGTGATTCATACAACTTCCTCATAGACAACTACTTGACATGAAGCTACAACATGCCATAGGAAAATGGCACACCTTGGKTATATGATAAAGTACTTATCTTTAAAACCTGTGATTTCACTGTCAAAATATAAACAATTTTCAGTATCTCCAGTCTTTAGAACATCATGGTACCCTAGTTCCAGGTACTTGGGCTCATTTGTGTCATTGTGGTAAAAAAAGAAAGAGAAGAGTTTCCATGTTACCAGATAATAGGAACTCAATTCATGAGCTGGAGGCTTCCTGGATTTTTTATTTTTTTGTCAGCAAAACTAAAATAAGCAAGCATCCCATCATACCTTAGACAACTACCTTAAACTTACTTTCGGTGTTAGGGAGGTGTTTCACTGGTACAGACTGTGTTCTCATAAAATGATAACGATGTCACTGGATTTTAACATCTAGCAGCAAACAAACATAAATTGCAAACCAGAAAGTTATCACATCAGAGCAGTGGGGAATTGCAAGCACTGAGAAGATGCAGTCCCAATAAATGTAAAATCTCATAAGAAGAAGAAATAAAAAACACAGRAAACAAATGGGAGATGGCAAAGAATCCAAAGAATGCATAAAAGTAAGTTTAATGTCATTTTTTTCTTCCTGTTAGGCAATGATATTTTTTTTTTTCATGTAACCAAGCAATACAGTTGTCACAAGGCAGCTGGAGAATCAGAAACAGCAGTGTGTCATGAGATCTCTGCTGTCAAGCTGTAATTCAGTACTATGAAAAGGATTTAAATTGATGGCATTGGAGTATCTGTCATTATGACTAAGGTAATTACTCCAGTGAGGCCTGTCTCTAGCAATGAGCAATCTGAGAGGCTTCGGAGGAATTGTTCTGCCGTGAAGCCCGCATGCACACATGGCAGGGCAAACTGTATCATTTGCTCATTCTTTTCTTCACAGCTGTAGTTATGTGAATTTCTTATCAATCATAAATTGCTCCAGCCTTTGGTAAATGTCAGCTAAGCATCTGGGCGTGAATTCCAGTCACTGATTGTGCCAGATCCTACACTGTGGGGCTGAGATCTGACAGTGAAGGAGATGGTGAGCTGGGGTGATCTGAAGCTTAAGACACTCACTCCCAGCACTGTAAAAAAAAACCCTGCCTGAACAGAGACCTGTGTTGCTAGTTCCTGTTATGGGGAATAATTTTGTATCAAAACCCATCATCCTGGTATTATTTTAACTCAGTCAGCATTCCCAGTTGAAGTGAAGGACAGAATAATTAAGCAGCAATAGCAAGACGAGGATCTTAAGATCATAGCGGACTTGCTTACTGTGAACACCGAAGCTGCAGCAGTGTAGAGCTTTTTCAGCCTGGGAGGCTGCTGAGCTCTTGTTCTTCACAAGGCTCTATGGTTGCACAGGCAGCTGAAGCCATTTAAACCTCACCCAGATGCAGCTACATACCCTGCATTACAGAGCCCCCAATAACATCRGAGAGCCTGCTCACTGAACAGTATGGTTGCCCTCTTGTTGCTTCAGCTAGAAACCTGGACTATCTCAGTGGTTAACTTCTACTGAACTAAGAAAAAAAACCAATAACAACAACAAGAAAAAAAAAGAATAAGTTTCAGTGTCAAGTCCCAGTGAAGAATGTGGTGCAGAAACACCTTCCAGCAAGTGGTAAGTGATGAGTAGCACTGCAGTCTCCAGGGAGGACTCACTTCTTGTGCCAGACTGCATCTGCAATGGGTATAAAAGGATTAGGAATGGGATCTGAAGGAGAAAATGATCTCCCAAAAGCCATATGAAACCCTAACCCTTCCTTCTATTCATCCAGACTTTATGACTCATTAATTTTGGGTGAGAGGAAATCTCTGTTTGCATTTCTTGGCCAGAACTGAGCACAGTAGGGGGGSCAAGAAAGTGAAGTCTTAGGTGTCATGTGTTTAGTTGATCTAATGCAAAAATAGAAAGGAATCAAGCAGAAAGAAAGCCCATGAGGACAAGCAAATAACCCAGAAGGGAAGCGACACCAACACGCGTAATACTTCCTACAGATCTTATCTGTAACAGGCAGGCCTCAGAAAAGCCAAATCCACTGATTCCTGTATTGATTAGGTAAATTTGGGTATGAAAAAAAAGAAAGAGGCTAACTCAGGAAACTTAATTTTATCAATTAACAGCTGTGGCCTAAAGCATATGTTAAACATATTTTAAATTAATTCTATTTTATTTTATGAGAAGGACAGGCCAAGTGGGCACACTGCTGAAGGGCTGTATCATCAGCCCATCAATTCCCTCCAGCATAGCAGAAGGGAGGACGGATGGAGGGCCAATCCTGGGGACTTTGCTGGAAACTAGGAAGAAGAAGACATCTAACAGCATTGTCTTCACTTCACCATCAGTGAAGTGCATATAAGCATATATGCACTCCTGCCATGCGTGTAAGCTCCTCTATGTACAAACTGCATAGCRTATTTTCTAGTCCTATGTTTTTGAGTATGATATAGAGACTGAATTGTTCGTGACTCTGCAGGATGTGGCTCAGAGGATTATCCTGTAGCTGATCCAGCAGGATGAMAGCATGGAAGCTGTTATGGATGAAGACCCGCTGCCCACTGTCAACCGTGCACAGCTGATTGATCCTCTCCCAGATACTGTGGGCTGCTACCAATCTGAGATATTCCCAGGAATGTTCCACTCATTAAATAGTTAAGTAACTAATAAATAGCAGGAAAAAAAGAAAAAAAAAAAAAAAACAGACCTACCTACCTGATAATCCTGGTAGGATTCATTTCTTGCCTTTCATTGGTCCAGAACCTATGTGTTCTTTCACTGACTAAAGGAGACTAAAGGGTTAATTCCTGTGCAGGTCAAGAAACTGAGCTGTCAAAGACTTCAAGAATGCAAGGAGGAGATAGTAATTACACAAAAACACTTCAATCTCCAACACAAATACTATCAGGTTGAGAAAAGCTATTTAAAAGGCCTGCTTAGCCATGAAGTAGGTTGGTCTTTAGGTAAACTAAAAGAAAAAAATGACTGTCACAGTGTCATTGTCTCCTATGGTCTTCTAGCCCTTCACAAGCTCTCTCTGTGTGCAGAGTGACTGATATGGACCTAGGATGAGGAGGAGGTCTGTGGGACACATTCCCTTCATCTGTCTCCAGACTTGGAGCTCCCAGGGGCTGCACATGAAGTCTCAAGCCACATGCTTCATGGATCATTTACCAGTTCAGCTTCCTTTCTTACACATGAAGGAAGAGGGATTCCCTCCAGGGTTGGGTCTCCAGGTGATGTTAATACTCCTGGAGACAGCTCTGTTGCCACTACTCTACCATGATGTCTTTTTCCTCCAGGTCCCCAGTGGAACATGGCTTATGAAGGTACCTGCACCTACAGGACAGGCATTGAAACCTTGTGTATGGATGCAGAGGCTCAGCTCAACCTTTGCAGACTGTATCCTGGCAGCATTGCTTGCAGAAATCCTTCAAAGCAAGTGGTAAATGAGCTAAGTGACCAAGTATTTAGGAGAGGTGGCAAGGGCTGGGTCTGAGCCCAAGAAGCACATTTGCATGCTGCACATTTCTGTGAGCACTGGCTTAGACTGCAGGATGAAAGAAAGGGATGCACTATCAGTTTGAATAAAAAGGAGGAAAGAGAGCAGCTAATCTCTATCTGAGGTTTGAGGCATTACGTTAATGGTCTTCCTTGCTATTTCTCTTTCTCTATAACCTGGTCTGAGTGGTGCTTGGGTTGAAAACCTTTGGCTGCTTCAGATACTTCCCTGGCTTGCAGGGTGAAAGACCAGCAATTGTTTTCCAGTCATGTTGCATCATGGCCAAAATCAGGCATGTCTACATGTCTGATATGCTGCCCACAATCAGTCAAAATTAGAGCTCTCTGCCCCAAGTTTACCTGCTTAGCTTTCCTGGGGAATCTCAGGACATGGCAGTCACTGACCTCTCTCTATACAATGACTGTTTCAAAAGGGACTTGAAGTCCTGGGAACTATTAGAGAAATTGGTGGAGCTGTGCCCTCTGACCATGGCACTTTGCTCTGATACTAACTTGCACCTAGAGTAAGCTTCATGTGAAGGAGCAAGGGGTTCCCATCTCAYTCTGGTGCAGTTTGTGAGGCCTGCTTCCTGCCAGGCTGGTGAAGGAGAGACAACTGAGGGGACTCCTGGGCAAGGGACAAATGCCACAATTCCTGCTTCGTGAGGGTCATGCTGAGAGTAATCACGGAAAAAAGCAAACTTACCAGAAATGTTCTTGGTAGGAGAGCAGGCTCAGTCAAAATCGCAATACCTGTGGTAAAGCCATGACCCTGGCAGTGACCTGAGTATGCAGAGGAAAGCAGCTGTGTGTGGTGTGCAGAATTCACCTGCAGACACTAGCGAGGACCAGCTGCCTCAGAGCAACCTGATCATGTCCCCTGCACTCAGGCAGCAGCAGCTGGGGTGTATGATGTTTTGTTGCAAGCAGAAATTGCCAGACAACCTGGTATGGCTATGCTTGCTGCTCCCCATAGAGAGAAAGTGAGTCTCTCCCACAAATGGCCCTTCTGTCTTGGTGAGGTCGTGGAAGGATGATGCATTTCTGGAACGCTCTCCTTGCACAAGCATCTTGTGTCCTACTGCTCCTTGTTTCTCGGCTACCAGAGCCATAGCAGTTATATCAGACCCTGTGTGACCCTAAGCAGGGACTAAAGGCAGCCGCCTCTCATCAACCACTACCTCTGTTGCTTCCCACCAGCAACGTGATGGCACACATCAGTGCTCTCTCCAGAACTCTGCTTGTGTGARCTTCTCTTGAAGTCAGGGATGGGCAAAACCTCACTGAGTCAGGGCCGTGGGGGCACCAACAAGCCTTAACGGACCTAAGCAGGAGCTCCTGAGCTATACTGTAGCAGTTTTGGTCTCCAGCCCCGCCACAGCCCTGCTCCTGCCTGGCTGTGGCCCCACTGGATCCCAACCCATGGGCAACTGCCTGGCCTGACCTCAGCCTGTCCCTGTCCCCACAGTGGTGCCTGATGCTGGGGCTGGGGCTGCCCCAGCTGCACCCAGCAGCCCTGCTCTCCTATGGGTTGATGGCACTGGCCTTGGCTGGTGAGGTCTGGCCCTGCTGTGTTGTTGCACTCAGCTTCCTGCCCCCCAGGGAACCACCAGCCACACCCAGACAAGATGGTTTTGTGGCTACAGGAAAGTCACAGGTTGCAAGCTACCTCCCTCATTGTCCTTGTTTAACACAGGTCCCATGCTAAATCTGCATGCCTGGCACAACTGCAGGTATTAGTGGGTTGCGTGGTGTCATGCCTACCCAAATTTCTCTCTCATGCTGCCCAGGCAGGCAGCTGCTTTTCTGGATGCAAAAACATGTTCTCTGATTCTCTGATCTCCTTGCAGTTGGCTTGAGGCAGCTTACCAGCAACTATGAGGTGCTCCCACAGAGAAACACTCTGTTTTGCACACCCCACRGAGGCAGTGACAAAGGCTCCTTTCGGCCCTGCATTGTTGCACTGATGCCGTGTTCTTCTAAATGCATGTGAGTGAGGGATGACACTTWACTGTGGCATGAGGACATGCAGAGGGACGAGGCCTCAAGGCCTGCTCTGACACTTCTGCAGGACTCCATGACATCTGTGGCAGACCACAGCCAGAGCACACATTGAGGTGGGACCTCTAGGTGCATCAGCAGCTCCCTGCTGTCCCTATCCAGGTTTTATTTGTGAGCGAACCTGTAAATACACTGCAAGTGAGCCAGTATTATGCAGTAATAGGGTAATCGTTGGACGAGGACTTTGGGGTGCCCTTAGCATGCTAACATGTGAGTACAGATGCACTGTTTGGGACTCTGAGGACAGCTAAGCCCGAGCAGACATTAACTCCTCAAGGAAGGACATATCTGCGTGTTCTTTGGCTCCGTATAAGATGGGCTCATGCTTGAAGGACCCTTAGCTGTTTTGAGACAAACGTTAGAAAAAGTGTGGGTCTTTCCTGAGCAGGGTTATTTCCACCATGACTTCAATATTTTGACATCTAGATGTTTACAAAAAAGCTATTAAAAAAAAAATCTCAAGCACTTTACCTTTATGCAATTCTTCCCCCCTACACCACTGCCCCACTCGTCTCACATGTGAAACTTGTTCAGGCTTTCCAGAAACAATTTCACCTTTGGTCAGAGACTAAGCACATAACTTCTCAACCAGAAAAACAGAAGTTTCAGTCTGTTCTGAGTAAAAGACGGGAAAAACCCAGGGGACTTGAATGGAAACAGTGTTGTGCAACAGAAATGTCAGTCTGCTCCTTTTCACAATATAACTCTTATTTTTCCGCCAAATTAAAATTTGTACCTAAGGATACATAAAAACGTACCTGAGGATACAGAGAGTAATAGCAACTGACCTTAAAAGAAGGCTAGATCCAAGAAAGGACATAGGTAGCACACGCACACATTGCAACTTCTCATCTTTGGGCACCTAACTTCCAGAATAGACTCCAGAACTTAAGTGTTATGTCTAGAAGTGGAGTTTTACGTGTTCAAGAAATTTTAAGTTCATAAATGGGTCATTTGCAGATTTTGATGCTTTACAATTTGAATGCCACCTGACTTTTTAAGAGCAACATTTTTGATTTTAGGCACCTAGATTTATCTAAATTTTTCTATTCTGTCTTTTTTGATGGGGGAAGCCATATGCTCTAAAAAACTAGAAGAATCCATGCATTACAAAACGGTATCTTGAAAAAGTAAAAGGATTTTCCAAACCAAAAAAAAGAACAAAGAAAGTCCAAATATCATCTCATCTACATTGAAAAAGTTTAGTAATAGCAGCCTAACTCTGCTGCAAGAAATGTGCAGGTCTAGTACATTTTAGAGGAACTGGAATGATAAAAGGATTTCTAATTTTGGGGGAATTAGAAAATATTTTTCTTTTTTTGATTTCTAAAAAATATTTTCAGGGTAACAGAAGAGCAATTGCCTCCTTTCTGCTCCACACACTGCTTATAATCAAAATATAGTATCTGGCACCAACACACAGAAAAATATGGCCGGTTGCTATACTCATACACTTTGTGTAACGTTGTTTATTTCCAGTACTTCATGTCATGCAAAATGGTGTATTTCATACATTGTGGGATTTCAGTACTGACACACCTGAACACAATTAATGAGATCTTTCTCTGTTAATCATATAAAGTATCCTGCAGATCCAATCTGGTATTTGGAGCAAGATGGACTTGATGATTTGCTTCTCTTCCCCATTGTACATTGTATGATTAATAGCGTCCACGAGTTGGCATAAAAATACAATCTGCCATTTAAATTCAGATGTCATATAGCTAGCACAACTATCAATTGGTTAACTGGTTGTCCAGTCTCTCCAGTTTAGATCAATTATATTAAATCTGTCATGCCATTAAAAAAACGTTCATATGGCCARTTGTCACAGTTACTATGTCAGATAAGCATAAAGTGCCAAAAAATTTGGCAACAACTAGATTTATTGAAGTGAAACTTTAAAAATGAATGGCTCCCTCTTGTAATTCTCCATTTAATAGGCTCCAACTTGTGTTTATTACTTAGAAGTTTGCTAAAGTCAGTAGGAGGCTGACTATAGCAGACGACGTGGTATCAAGCCCTCACACAATAGTGCCTTCCTTTTCAGTTTCCCAAGAGAAAAAGCTGCAAAGAAACATATTTGTTTTAAACAGATTTTCTCTTGAGGTAGGCATGTTCTGAGGCCTACAGTTCTAGATATCTTAAATTTTCCACTCTTGCTTTTTCTCTATTTACTACTGCAGAAACATGGTATCATTTTTGAATACTGACTAGATCAAATGATGTGACTCTAAGGTATCTGAGATGTTTGATATGGCTATCATCAATGGTCTTCATCAATGTTTAATGACATGCTGAGAATCTRGAAGATCTCACTCTGCACATTGTTCACTCATATCTTGCCACTTTTTAACTTGGATCATTGAGAAGGGGTTGTATCTACCTCACCTAGTTCTATTGACACTAATCCATCTTTCCAGGCATTTGAAATGTGCTTGTTATCACTGTGCCGCAGTACTTACTTAAATATCCTTCCATTTTAGCTTCAAGGTCATATTGCCTTTTGATAAAACCCTAATCTGGATTTCTTCCACAGTATACATTTTTTAATCTACTGCACTTAATACAATTGACGATGATAATTGGCTGATGACAAATGATTTGGGGAAAGGGGGAGAAGGGGAAAGAGAAACCTGAGAGAATTCAACATCTATCCTTGTCCTTGTGCAATTTCTACCTTAGCTTATTAATATGTAATATGTTTATCAGTTTTATATTGATATTTATTAGAATCATCTATTTCTCCATGCTTATACTTTACTGGAAGTATTTATGCCTAGTCTAAAGAGATGTTTTGCTATCAGTAGATATTATAGATACTTTAATCCATCAAAGGCTTTTATCCTTTCTTCCTCAGGTGCAAGTCAAAATGCATTTTCACATTACATTTTCTCAAATAGCAAAATTGATCTACATAGTTCTCTGCCTTACTCTAGTCACCTGTTCCTGTGGCCACATCAATTTGCTGTCATGTTTTTGTGCTAATTCAGCTTTTTGTGGGGCAACACTGTAAACTATATTAGTAAAATGAGGGTTGTTAGAAAGAAAATCTCCCAAAAAAATGTCTTTGGCAGGAGAGATGAGCTGGAGAGTGTAGGAAAGTGGTGAATGCTTAAACAAGCGATGCTTTTCAGAAGAAGGTGAGAGAAAGTTCAGGGACACAAATTAAAAGACGTTGAGGATGTCCCTTTCCCCCTAAAAAATGAGGGATTGGAGACAGGTGACAGCAGAGGCTGCAGGAACTTTGGAATGATTTTTAGAAAAAGAGTTTGGTTTCAGCAATGTTGATGGCTGAATATTCAAAAAAAAAAAAAAAATCAGAGAGAGACTCAGATGCAGGATCACAGATATGGAAACATCCATCAAATTTGATACTCTTCAAACGTTAAGTGTAGAGAAAAGAACATAAACATGAAATTCAGGGCCAAGAGACTGTATTCCACAGTACCCTTGTAACTACTCCAACTATTCGGAAATCAGAAGTCCATCAGAGCACAGATTATGTGAAGGATGATCTCAATCAAGAGAAGGTTATACGCATCACATCCTTTCTCCATTTCCTACCACTGGGACAAAAAGCACTTTCACCTCCCAGCCCTCTCTGCTTACCTCCTCTCTTCGTATTAGTATGATTTTTTTGCCTTTCTATCCTTGACAGTGTTCTGTACACTTAGGCCTTTTTAGAACATAGCAGATGTTTTGTTCTGAGGGTAGTACTTTTGTATTCTGATAAACCACTTTGTACTTTTCTGCCAGCAGCTGAATTAAAAAACCAACTATCTAGACAGAATCTTTCCATCCCAGATGTTCTCCAGAAAGTGTTGTGGAAAGGCAAGCTTGTTTGTTTTCCTAAATCTTATGTGCTTCGTGAACTGCAGTGTGCATGATGTATTTCCTCTCTATTAAAGGGTTTGGACAGCCCCTAATTTTTCTTAATACCTCTTTGTCGTCTTGTTCTATAACAAAAAACAAGCAAGCAATCAAGCAAATATATCCTCCCTACAAATCAGAACAAGCCTCTATCAGTTTTTGTGTATCACTTGTGCAAAAAGGGTTCTCTTTCCTCATGGTGCTTTCTGTATTTTGCTAATTGACTTATATTGAATGCTTTTGTCAAAAGGCACCTACTTAGCTGCAGGCTCTGCTGCAGGTCTCTCAGAACAGTTGCTGGCTGGAGTTTTCTATTTCGTCCCTCATCAGATTCAAGGAAAAGCCATCTGACACCGCAGTGACTATCCAGAATTTTAAAACACCTGGGCTCTGTGCCCCTCCTGTTCTTCAGCACTAGCCAAGAGACTTCAGAATATTTTTACTGATTTACTGAATTCCTCTGGGCAATTAGAAAAACAATACATTACTGCATTGCTCTGCTTTTGTTGTTGCTGTTTTATTGTAATTGGCAGTTGCACATTTAAGTTACTAAAAAGTCTGCTATTCCCATTCTAATTTTAATCATACCTTGTTCATTTATTTTATCATACAATAGACACCCATTATCCAATCTTCCTATTCCCATCTTCCTTTTCTTCCCCTCACTCATCTCCATCCTTGACTTTCCTTTCTTTTTATGAACTTCACTTCTCTATTTCTCTACACCAAATTTCATRCATAAGAGTGCAAGACTCCTTCCTGCAAAGTTATGTGTAATATTTTTTCTGCATACCTTATCCAACTGAATACAATGGGACTACTTACATGCGTTGTGACTTATGAACATAAATGTTYGTAGTACTGGAGCCTAAATAACTCACCTAGCTACTAGGTTTAACAAGCAACAAAGGAAGTGCTGTTATTTGTATACAACATAACAAAACTCCAGGATAATCTTACTGCAGTTACCCTCGTTTTCCACTTCCCCTCGTTTGTTGTAATCACCCATTCTGACATTTCAGATTAAGCATCTCACTATGAAAAGGCTTGCATCCACACTTAATTTTATATACTGCAAATAGTCTTACAGACTTAAATGGAACTATGCATGTAAATAAAATTAAGTGAAGGCATAAGGCTTTTCCACACTGAACATTGTAAATTCCACAGGACAAGCATGGTACATTTTATTCGCTTTAAAATAACAGCACGTGTTAAATGCAGATTGGATAAGTAGTAATTATTTTCAGAGCAAGCTTTTAGGATTTCATACAAGCTTAATGGAAGCACTGCTATTGCTCTGCAAGTASCAGGATAAATTCCACTTCTGGAGAAATCAGAGATGACACTAGAAAACACAAGTAACTGACTCAAGAAAGGAAAAAACGGGACAGGATTTAAACCACGGTAATACTGATATATGCAATTTTTTTAAACATAGTAGAGAACAGGCATTTGGAGTCAGCCCAGAAGTGTAGGTCAGAAAAAGTGAGCCTGCTGTGCGAGGGAGCAGAGAGTTAAGAAGATACTGTTACAGACATAGGGAGCCCTGTTAGTCCTGACCATCACAACTTACTTCATAGCACAAGCAAGCTACAGAGCATGGAAAAGAGACAGGTGATTATTTTTGCTATTGAGTACTGGAGTCCAGGAGGCCAGAAAAGCTGACTGGAGTTAAGCAAAGAGAGAGCAGGGTCATGCAATGGAAGTTGGGATTTTTGTTAGGCAAACCCTGAAAACAGCAAGAAGGGAGCTGAAAAGGGGGCATTTCACAGCATGAAATCGGTGCTTTCTCATCCCTGCGAGTGACTCAGCACCCAGCTACACGACCCCCCCCCTCCCCCAACGCTTCAGCAATTCCCCCCCCGTTCGCACCGCGACGGCTGCGAGCGCCACAGGACGGTAAATAACGGCTCTCGGCAGCGCCGCGGGGCCCCGCACACCGGGCCCGCCCGGCCGCTAGCGCCTCCGGCGGCGCCGCGAAATGGAGGCGTCCCCCCGCGCCGGGGCTGGGGCGACCCCGAACTCCCTCCGCTCCGCGGCACGCGAGAGCCCAGGCGCGGGGCCGCCGAGGGGGCCAAGCCCCCGCGTTAACCGGGCACCGGCCGGCGGCGGCGGCGCCCTGCCCGCAGTGGGGGGAGGGGCGGTACCAACGGTCGCCACCAACGGTCGCCGACTGTTRCGCGCGGGCGGCCCCGCCCGGCCCCGCCCCTTCCCAACGGCCGCGGGGCGGTGGCCCGGAGGAGGGGGAGGGGCGGCGCCGGCGTGCGCGTGAGCTCAGCGCGTCGCGGAAACCACCCGCCCGGGCGCCGCCTTCCCCTC
>NW_028186601.1:5960626-5964978 GCF_003343005.1 Rhea americana
GCCCGGGCGGGTCCGGCGCCGCGGCCGGTGCAGCGGGCGGCGGCGGCCGCTGCTCGCGTTGCTGGAGGGTGAAGTCATCGTGGCCATTGTCTCCGCCGGCCCCCCCGGCGGGCGGCGGCCGTCCCGCCGCGGGCCGGAGCCGAGCGGAGCGGGGCGCGGCGGGTCCCGGCGCGGGGCGCGCAGTGCGGCGGGGGGAAGGTCTCCCCGCCTCCCCCAGGGGCAGCTCCGGGCTCGCCTCCAGCCCGGGCTCGCTGAACCGGAGGCGGCCGTGAGCGCCGAGGGGTTTCAAGTGACCGGGGAGGTTCTTGCCGCTTCCAGTGTGTCTCGGCTGCGAAGGTGGCGGCGGGGCGGGCGGTGATGGTCGTCGGCGCGTTGTGCAGCGTTCTCGCTGCGCGGGGCCTTCCGGCGAGCCGGGAGCTTTCCACCTGCCCGGCAGCTGCCGCGGGCGCTGGGCGGCCTGTCGGGCGGYGAGGGAAGAAGGGGCAACGAGCGCTCGGCAGCCAGCGCGCGGGGAAAAGCGAGGGAGCTGAAGTGGTGGTGGTCGGCGGAGGGGGGGTAGTGGTGTCCTGCCCTTCCGCTCCAAGGCTCTGTGACACAAAATAAATAAAAAAGAAAAAAAAAACATGGGGCTGTGCCAAGGGGACTGTGGTAGAGCGCAGTTGTTGCCAAACAGCGAAATCAAAATTTGAAGCCTTCATGCCCTTGTGTGGACTCTTACTGCAAATGTGCCTGTGCTTCCCTATGAGAAGCACAACAGCTCTCGTTTCTGTTAAAATACTGTAGTTGGCATTGGTACTGATCAGTGCTTTATCTCAGTTGTCATCAAGGACAGCGTTATTTTAAAAGGGCAGAGGGCAGTACAGGAAATGGATCTTGCAGCATTTAATTTGGTCATTTAATCATAAATTTGCTTCTTCTAAAATAACTATTTTCCTCACTGTTTAATTTCATAGGAAAAGAATGTTTTCAGTTTCATATTCAGCTGGAACTAAAGTGTAGGTTCTCAATTGCCCAATTAAGACTTTGCTTATATGTATAAATCTAGTATTGTTTAACAGTTGCCCAAAATCTTATTCTTATTTGACTGTGAACATTTAAATGTTCATTCTTAAAACTGTTCTTGAAAGCTGAAAAAAACAGTTTTGTAATTGTATGTGAATTAGGTCTTTTTGGACCAGGAAATGAAAATTTCACTTTCTTTTGCGTTGTGGCAATAATGTGACTCTTAAAAACAAGTGSAGTAAAAAGATTTACATGAGACCTCTTTCCCATATGCATTCTTACTGAACTGTGTCAGTTTCAATTTTGCTTTGTAAGGTTCTTGTTGGAGAAAATGTTTACTGGTCATCTTTTAAGTGAACTAAATTCTGAATTCTCTGTTTTCTTCCTGGTGTCAGCTATTTTTCAGTCTGAGGATGTCAGATCATTAATTTTAAAGGAGGGAGTCAAAATCTCTGTACATGTAGTTTTCTTCTCTCACCCTCCCCAAAATATAGCCGAATGGCACATTTCTTATATGGTGCAGTCATCAGATTTTGATTAATCATGCCAGCAGTGGTTCAGGAGGAAGAAAGGTACTTGACAGATGTATTTGTTTACCTTCATAATGTGTACAAATTGTAATCTGTATATTAATAAATGAATCATTAAAACTCCCTTAGCCCTGGGATTCCCAGATAACAGTAATATGTACATTAGGAAGATTTGCTTTGTGTGATTATTATCAGTTTATGAAAGAAAACAAGTCCTTGAGTTCTTTTGGTAGCTGTGTAGAGCCTTTTGTGATGGAAAATGTGCTTAAGCTTTGTTATTCATTAACAACGTCTTGATTCTACTACTTCCCGTGACAAAAACAAACTTCAGGAGCTGTAATGTTATCTATCTCCCTAAATTTGTTCAATGGGCAGGTGACTTTTCCATACTCTTTTTTTTTTTTCTTTCCAGTTTGCTTGAGTGTTTTTTTTTTTTTTTTCACTTCTCACTGAAGTGTCCCTCACAAAGGTATTTTTTTTCCCTTCCAGGCAAACAAAGTAGGAGGCCTGCATCTTTTTGCAGGACTTCTGAATCCTGTTTCGAAAGAGCTAAGAAGGGTCTTTGAACTCTGAAGTACAACCACTACTAGAACTACTGTTCTGTACTGCTGTCCTCTGATGGCCTTTAGCCAAGTTCATGGTCTCTATTATGGGGTTAGTTTACTCTGGCCCACAGTTGGACACCCATAATTTGCTTTGTGATTTATTTTCTGAATTGTCTTAAGCACCACATACCAGCCTAGTAGAGTAAATTTTAATACCTGACTAGAACAAGTTGATTGATAAATGATTTAGTTGCCACTCTTCTTGATCTGATGTCCGGTTTATAGCTGAGCTGCAAGTCGGTCTGATTCTTTCTCACCGTCAGTGAATGCTCTGTACTGTAGTAACATAAATGTTCATGCTAGCAGTAGCTTATCCACGAGGAAGTTAATTTCAGTTTTTCTCTTTTGCGTTTGTCTTAGCTCTAAGTTTCCATTGTCCCTTCTCTGGTAACTGATGGAAGATGTGTAGCTGAAAGAACCAATGCATATACACACYTCAAGATACTAAGAATGATATTGGATATTATATTCCTAAATGCATCTGAATTTCACGTGGAGGTAGACTTCCATCGAGAAGGTAAAAAGTTATTTTGAGTCTTTGAGATTCAGTTGTTTTTAATAGCATTGGACTTGAATTTCAGCGGTGTCTGTTTTCTTTTGCTGTAGCAGGACTATGGAAGAGGCTGTATCTGTACATGAAAGGTTCTTTCTCTCTCACTTTTTTTTTTTAATAATGTTCCTAATTTTTGTCAAGAGGGGAATTCCTTCTATTTTTGATTCTCTGAACCGGAARTTTTGACTGTGATTTAGTCTAATTATAGTTCATTTTTAATGTGGTTTTAAAATCTACACTTAAATGATTTTTAAGGAAAAATCAGAGCTTTTTTTTTAATATCAGATCTCAAATATGCTATACTCTAACTAGAAAAAATCCAAATAAGCTAAAAATTTTCCTCAAATTCTTACACTGTTTTTTTGCTGTTTGAAGTAGAATTTCAGTCTGTCTTTTGAAGTAATCTTTAAGTGAAAACCTAATAAGAAACTTTGGCACTTTCATCTTCTTTTATTTTTTTCTAAGAGTTTTGTGATAAGTTTATTGTGCAAGATCTTTAGTCACTTATATTGATATTTAAGGATTCACAGATTTTGTCCAGAATTTTGTAAATTAACATTCACCTTGGCATCCAGGATTTTTTTGTAAGGATATTTTTTAGTTGCTAAGATGAATGAAAGAGTCTTTGCGCATCTGAGTCATAAGACGACATAGTCTTTTTTCGATAGTCTCTGGTTGTTTTTATGTGTATTTTCAGCAATTCTCAGGCAATATAGCAACTCGATTTTGATTGCTTGTCCTTTCTCAGCAGGCTTTACTCTTTTCTTTTTCTTCTATTAGTGTAGCACACGCATGCTGGCTAAAGGATCCAAAACGAGGAATGGAGGATATCTAAACAAAACTATAGATGTTTTCTGTAACTAATGTATTATAAGCCTCAGTTACAAATTTTCGTGTTGTCTGYGTGGCCTGTACCACTTAGGAATAGTCTTTGAGTTCTTGAAAGACATAATATTCCTATCAGATGATCAGCTAGAATTCAGAGAAGCAAGAAGAACCCTATAGCTGAGCTAGAAGATATCCTTTGTGATTTTACTGTTAAGTCTTTCCTCATTAAGGCAAGTGAGGCGGGCTTTGACTCATTCTTTTGCTTGACTTTGATGAAAGTTGTGGCATACTTCTAAGAGAAAATTTGACCTCATCATTAGTTTGTCCATGGAATAAGAAAAAGTAGGATTGCTTCCGTTGCTTGTTTTCAAAGGAAAGGTTACAGTAGGCTTTTTTTTTTTTTTTTTTACTCTTAAATATATCAGCTGTAGATTCAACTCAGTCACCTGTTGGATGACTAGTAGTATCTTGCTGTGCAGGTAACTGAAACACTGCAACTATAATTGCCTTTTGCAAGATGAAAATAGCTGTAGGAGAGGGTATTTTCTAAAGGGCAAGTTCCAACAGGTTCACTTTACGTCTAGATATCACACGAGACTAGAAAACTGATATGAGTTGCCTTATTCTAAAGCAGCTTAGCACAGAGATCTAATGAAATGAACTTAAATAAAAATTACATATACACAGATGTTTCCTCAGGCATTAAAACTTCCTCTCTTTAGAGGCCAGCATATCCCCTTAATGATGTCTTCAGCAAGATATTTGAAGGGCACCTTGCAGAAATTTCTGTAGCAATTGAATTTGGTATAGTTACTTTTTTTTTTTTTTTTTTTT
>NW_028186601.1:5964994-5995249 GCF_003343005.1 Rhea americana
TATGGACGAAATAATATCTGTCTGTCTGCCTCTGGTATAGTTACTTTTTTTTTTTTTTTTTTGCTTCCTAAGTAGAGCACAGCTCTGTTAATGCAAGTATCCTGTTATTGTTCACTACAAGCTGTCATTGTGAGACTATGTCAATTCTGTTCTGTTGCCATTTATAGCTGAGATAAATTACTATTAAACAAATATTTTTCCATAGGTCCTTTAGCTGCTCCCGTAGGGCAGGTTAGAGCTCTTGTCCCAAACTGGAGCCCTCGGCTGTCTTCTTCAATTGTTCCATTTATTACTTAAAGAGCAGCTTCATCAAGAGACCTTACTCTGGAGAAAGTGTTTTAAGTAAGCATCTTGTTGCTTTGTTCTCAGTGTGAGTCATTGATGCTATATAATCTCAATAAATAGGAGTATCAACTTTAAGTTTCTCATTTAATGATCAGATAATTTCCATAAAACCAAATTGTCCAGTATGCTGGAAATGTAAGACAGCTCCTATACCACACTGCTTAATGTACTGCATGTGGTTTCTGGTGGAACAAATCTACCATACATGTTTCCAGGAAATGGTTTGTAAGGAGTGTGAAGTAGTCTAGGACCTCAGAGGGATCTGCTGAGTGCTGTGGGGTTCAGGAAGACTGAAGATTTTAGCTGAGCCATGGGAATTTCACAGTGCTGTATGGGTAGCTTATTTGATAGGTGAACACCATAGCACTATTGTTGCTGCACCTTGTTTATATATACATACATATATATATATATATATATATATATAATTAGCTTTAATTTATTGCCTTGTTCATTTATGTAATAGCTTTAATTTAGCTATCTGCTCATGGATACTACAGGGAAATAAGAATCTTTCGTAGCACCATGATGATTAATAATGGTTGTATTCCAAAGGATAAGAGTATTGGTTGTACCATGTCTAAATTCATCATTCATGCAATTCCTTTACTGAAAATACATAGTGCACAGAACTTAAATTGGGTAAGGGGAGGGATGTTTTGGCAGATTTGCAATATCATCATTCAAAACTCGTTGTCAAGAAGAAACATTTAAACTCTTTTTTTAGGAAATAGAAGTCTTTTGCTCTGTCTAAATCAGATTGTTGAAGAATACGTTTTCTCCCAGTGATTCGTGTTTCTTAGGACCAGAGAAACTGGGTGCCATATGCTCAACCYAGATTCAGCGCTGCAGCTCTTTTCATCAGAATCTAATTGTACCTTGACAGTGAATATTTTATTGAGGTGGTAACTGAGTATCTGTAAGATAATTCTGTGTAATAAGTGGAGATGTGAACTGAGGATGGTAGCTAAAATGTACTGTTTGGATTCTCTCCTCCTTATCAAAATCCTTTATGTAGGGAAGAGAGCTGTCCCTCAGTCATACAGTAGTGGAAGAATGTTTGACTGGGAATAGATAATGATTGTATTTATACCRCACAATAAGCAAGGGAATTGCAGAATAAAGCTGACTAATCAGCACATTAGATTACTCAGTTTCTTAATGTGGAAAAAAGTAGCTGTATGACAAAGTCTATTCAAGATTAAAAGTTATYTTTTGATCTATATGTACAAGAAAAAGAATTTTTATCACAAAGACTTCTTCACCGTATGTCCCAATGAAGGTGCTCTGAGTTTGTATTCCTCTATCGTAAGTAAAATATAAACAGAATATAGTCTTTAAGCTTGCTTATTTTTTTGTAGAATTGAAACCCTTGCTTCAGTTTCTGATGAAGGATAGTCTCCTTGGTTTCATTTTACTTCTAAAGCTATATCTGATACTTGCTTTTTGTTTGACTTCATATCTAAAAAAAAAAAAAAAGGTCAATCTTGCTGTTATATGTTACTGCTAAATACATGTCTTTATGGGAGACCAGGAGGTCTTTTACTCAGGGTCAGAGATGAAGGTACCAAACTTCTAGGTCCTTCTTAAGCAAAGGGATCTGCAGTGCTCATAGGCTGTGAAGGCAGGCTGTTGCCTTGGAACATAAGGTTCCCTAGTCAACAATTTTAGCTATGAGACAGTGCGGAGAAGAGTGCAGTGCTACTGTGCTTGCTATTTCCTATAATTTCAAAACSCTTCTGTCTTTAGCCATCTCCATTTGGCTGAGGGATTTTTGTATCTAGTAACCAAATGTATTTCTTTGAGTTTCTACCTGACTTGTTAATCTTTTTGCCTTTCTTTCTTCCCCTTACTGTTCCTATTTGCTGTTGGATTTTTTTCCCATTATGTGGCAGCAAACTCTTGTTCATACTTTGCCTGTTGTAGTGGCAGGTGGCTGCAGAAAAGTAGACTTTGCCTTCTGTGATCTGATRACACTGGGCAGAAATTCAACCAGAGTAATAATAGAAGAGAGCCTTGTAAGCTCAGCAGATGAATCCAGAGTCTTTCCACTATTAACAATTAAAGGATGATTCCAAGGTAAATTAGGTAATGGATTAACGAAGGAGGAAATAAGAGAAAGATCCTGCTTTGCAAGAATTTGGTTTACTGGGATTACATGCTGCCTGCYTGTCTGAGAAAGGAACAACAAGCTCCCTTGTTTTCAACATTAATTTAGTTAGTGGATAATGTATGTGATGTGCCAGAGTTTGTTATTGAACTGAGGCTTTGCAAAGGAGATGGTGTTTTCTAGGGGAATTAGTTAAGAAACAGAAGCATCCTGTTTAGCCCTGCCCAGCAGAGTTGCAGCCTTTTCCCTRAAACAGAATAAGTGGTGATAAAACAGTTTGTTTCCACCTCCTACACTTTGCCCTAATCAACATAATATCATGGCTGGATCTAGACCAAGAAGCATCATTTGAATAAAATATGAAGACAGTGAAATAGTATTCTTGCCATTTTTTTCTTTTTCTCTGTTTTGTTTTGGAGATGTGATACACTGCTGTGCCTTTTTAGGGCTATGTAGTTAGTTCATATGTTTTTCCTTTGATATGAAGGGTCATATATTGCCCTTCTGTTCTAAGGGTAACAAATRATTTCTATGCCACAATTTCAATTTAAATAATCTCCCACAAACTGTGGGAACCTTTGTACTGTATACCTTTTAAAGCCGTTCTAGAGGAAAATGGCATATGCACAATTAATGTGAAGCCACAATAGGCAGCWTTTATGGGACAGGTTCTCTTTGTTTTTGTTCATCTCTGGTAGTTAAAAGTAGATAAAATAAAGGAACATGCATTTTGATATGGTGGTGAAATGCATGGGAATGCACCTCTAAGAGTAAGCAGAAGATAGAAGTAAGGTTTCATTGTGCTAAAAATCATTCAGTGAGGGAGTGTGTATTTTTTATATATATATATATATATATATATATATATATATATATATATATATAAAAAAAAGAAGCAAATATAGATATACAAATATAGATATAAAAGAATATATCTATAAAAGAAGGAAGCTTCCAGTTGGCAGTTTAGTAAACAATACAACATCTTACAGAAAGCATCAATAAATTGATGCTTTTGTCCCTGACAAAGTGATACAGGAATGAAGCTAACTGTAAAGAAAAGTTCTTTTTAAGTTAGAACTACTCACAGTTAAAGTTGAACCCTTTCTGAAATGTGCACTTCGGTTGTATGATGCCACTGTAGAAAAGGTTGTGACAGAATATGGGTGCTTTTGGAATATCTGGTGATACAGGCAAAACCTTGTGTTGATGACTTSTTTCCCTTAAAAGATGGGTGTTATCTGATTTACATTTGTTGTTGTATGACTCAAGTCAACAAACTAGTTAAAGTATGGCTTTGAGTAAATATTGTATAAAGCTAGAACTCTGTGTATTTGCAGTGACTTTGACTTCTCTAATGTACGTTTGGCAAAACTGTGTTTTGTGGGTGAAGAATGGCTTAGCTTTTAGTGTGTAGAATGCAGGAATTCATTCTTATTTTCTGGCATTAAAACAAGGAAAATGCCTTCAGGATGCTGGTAGCTTAATGTAACTTTGTTGTTGCTCAGATACCATGCTAATGAGTGCGTTAGAAATAGGTGTGCATGACTTCTGCAACAATTAGTTGACCTCTGTCTGCACTCTTTTTGTGAAGTGTTACTCATAGCAGTAAAGTGAAATCCAGTCTGACATTGCATACAGTTTATTGTCATTTTAAGGCTTTCAGGTCAAACTCAAATGTTAGGAAATGCCAGAATTAAGGTTGAAGAAGCAACCGTAGTTTGATTACCTTTTGTGGCTATGTTAAAATACAGTCTTTACTAATACAACTGTAGTTCTTTTTTCTTCATCAGAGAAGCTTTCYTCAGAACTGATTTGCCCTTTTCATTGGGGAGTTGATCTAGATTGGACAGTAATAAAGCTTTATCTCTAGGACAATTGTTTCCTTTGCAAAAGTTTGGAGATACAATGCAAATAAACCAGAAGACTGAAAGGATTTTATTCTTTCTTGGTGAAGGCATCTAAATCCTGGGTGTGTATATTGTATTCTATCCTTTTTCTGCTTTACAGTTGATACATTGCATTTGGGAAGCTAACTGAAACTTTTCATAGGTCGACATCAGTGGTATTTCTTGAGGGKTTTTTTTTGTGTATCCACTTGATACTGTACAAACTGACTTACAAAAGCACTGAGCTGGCACAACTGGGCCTGAGGTTGGTGAAAGCTKATCTTTGAACACATAATTTGCTGTATAACATAATCAGAAAGAAATTAAGTTCTTATGTGTATCAGATCAGGCACATGAGCTTGATAAGTAGTTCCATTCTTAATCATATGTAGGCTTAATGAGTATTTTACTTCACTGCTATGAATATGGTATTTGACTGTTTCAGCAATATTACTCTAACATGATCAGTGTTCTGCAAAGGCATATGAGGAAATCAATTCCTACTTTCAACRCAGAAGTATATTCGGTAGTGTGTTCTCCTTTCTTTTTAAGATAGAGACAAAATACCAAATAGTGACCTAGTAAGTATGACTCTAACAAGGATTCTACAAGGGGAAAAGGAAAAATGGCCACACAATTAAGCTGTCGTAGAATACTTCAGCTCTCATTTTGAAACTGCAGGTCTTAACTCTGCTTACCTGAGGAGGTTACTTTAATGTAGTTTGTGTGCTGCTTCCTAGCTGTTTAAAAATAATAATTGAGATCATACTCGCAGGTTTCGAATCTACTTGCCAGGCAGACTTCTGCTATTTGAGCTCATGGTATCTAATAATACTCTGTCATGCTTCTAGGGATCAGCYCTAGATAGTATGATCCATGTGCTTGTGCAGAGGGTTTTGCAGATATCTGCAGACCTTAGGACAAGCTCTAGAGAAAAGCATACTTTGACTCTCCAAGACTTTCATTGCCTCCTCCTACTCTCTGGCAATACACCTTCTACTTTCTGCCTACCTACGCTACTTTAGACAAATTTTATCTCATTTAGTTGGCTATGCTTTGTGTTAGGAAGATACTCTAGCCAATCTAAATTCTTATCCTTCCCAGTTACTAATTTGATCTGTCTTTCCTGCCATTCAGAGATGCTCCCTTTCCCAGCTTGCCCCGTTCTGCTGCTTTATAGTGTCTCTTTATATTAACTTCACCCTATGCTTGTTAGCTCGTTTTCCTCTAGTGTTAGAGATCAGCCGGTCAATTCTCCTACTTCACTGGGATTTTCATGAGATTTGTTGTCTCTAGTACTTGTGYTACAGGTTTCTAGATTCTTCCAGATTCAGGACGTGAATTTACTGAATGACTTCTGTCGGTCTCATCACTCTGTGATCCGCGTTTTTCTTGTATTTTTTTCTCTCTGGTCCTCTTAAGAGTCTCAGTTCAGTCATCGTAGCCCTCTTCAGTGCTAACTCCATTTGCTGTCCTGGCAGCCACCAATTCCACCGTTAAAATTGCAATGTGATTCATGTCGAGAGGGATGTTTGGARGGCATACTGTCCAAGTCCCGTGCTCAGAGCTGGGGCTAGTGTTAGGTCAGTTTGCTCAGAACCTTGTCTATGCACGTTTGGTCTCTGCTGTTGTTGAATCTGCATTTTTTTTTCATTTCCTCCTTTTCCATGAGTTTAATCCTACCCCCTCTGCATTAGATCTGAATACCTTCTACAAGGCTGTTACCCAGTAGTATGTTGTTGGGAAGCATAAGACAGCTTCCTTTTATTTTCTGGTACTTCAGCTCAGCATATTGTGCACCTGAAAATGAAAGTAAGATCCTGTTCAATTCCAGACTGGATCACATTCAATAGATACAGCATATTCAATAAAGCAGCTAAAATACATCCTGTAAGATGGAAATTGTGCATCTTTTCTCTCTCAAAAATCTGCAAGCATGACTGTGTTGACATTGTCACAAMGCTGACAAAATGTGAGTCCTTGACACAGCGGTCAGAATGAAATCCCAGCCTCAAAGCATGTTAGTGTGAAAGATTTCCAGATAAAGTATTGTCAGTTTTGGATTTTTTTTTTCTATTCCAAGTTGCTCTTTTTYTTCAAGTGCTGGTTTTTCAAATTAAGTGTTGAAATAAGAGATATGAAGAAGATTCTTCATGTRTAACTTTTCAGCCCAGTTATGAGAAAATTCTAAGCAGATTTGGAAATAGGATATTATGATGTGAAATGTCAGGCAATCTTAGTAATAGAGCTACCCATCTTACAACAAGAAATCATTATCTTTTATGATAAAAGATGTATTAAACTGTAAAAATGAGGTGAGTCACAATGCATTTAACTTCTTTGGTTTCTGTTTTCAGCAGCATAGTTGCATTTTTCCAATTTAACTTAATCTGTCTGCTTACGTTCCCTTTCCCCGTAACAGCATCTGCTGTATAACCATGAGATGCTATATCCATCCTTGCTTTAAGCCTGCTGCTTCCTTTAGTAGCACTGCTGTACTGCTCCATGTGCTGCTCATATGTGGCTTGTAGAATGAGGCTTTTGAGGGGTCAGTCGTGCATGGTGTAGCATGCCAATTTGGGAGCATAGGTGCTGTCATAACGGCATCACTAATTTAGCAAGTAGCTGCAGTGGTTTAAAATGCTAAATCTCTTACCTCATCCTGTTCATTAGTGTCCTCTTGGATTTTGTCAACTTACAGCCATTGGTATAATCAGATGAATACCCTTGCTTCCCTTCACATCTGGAGATTTAGCTTAAATATACCTCACAGAAAGTTTAAACTAAGTATCTGAATTTGTTCTGAAGTAGGCAAGGTGGCCCTGTTCTGAATTTCTGCTGTGGGATAGGTAACCCACAGCTGGGACAGTGATCAGCTCTCTGTGCTAATTCACACCTTTTAAGCTTTTAATTACTGCAATCTAACTTAAAATTTCATTTCCATATAACTTTTAAACTGTCATGTACCTAGAATTTTCCCCATTTAATTATAATGATGTTGAGAATTTTGCCTATATAGATATAACTCRGTGACATCAATGTTTTCCTGCTACTGTAGCCATTAATTTTGTATTTTGGGCCATAGAGCAGTATTTGCTAATTCTGTGGAATGCTRGGTGGTTGCTTTCCTTTTGTGAGTTAGTAAGACAAATATTACAGTGTATGCCCTAGCAAGTAACTTAAATGTTTGAAAAATCCCCTGTGCTAACAATCTAAGTTACTTTTTTAACAAATTTAAATAGCTTTTAAGTGGAATTATACACCTGCTTCCTCTAACGTATTTGCATAGCTATTTTCTTTGGAACTGTAGGAGGAAATAAATGGTTTCAAGTAAACAGTGAAGCTTCTGACTTCAAAGAACTTCCTTCAGAAGTGAAATAACTTCACTTTCCTTTCTCAAATGAATAAAAAATTTTTCCTGTGTGTGTAAATATACTGGAATGTTCATCTTGGATTTTTTATAGGAAAAGAATTACTAGTATAAGACATATCAAATTAGTGTTGRAAATGATTGGCTGGTTTTATTCTCATCTGGTGCATATCTTAAGGTAAGATAATATAAAGAGAAAAGGATTCATCCTTGGAGATGAAGTCCCTTGTTTAGAAGAGGCAGCACAGCAAAAGTTTTCTGTGTTGATACTGCAGGACAGTGTTTCTTCTTCAATGACTCCTTCCTTACCAAGAGTATCCCCAAAATAAACTAGATAACATCTGCTCTCATGGTCTCCTTAAGCAGGACAATACTCGAGCAATATATTTAAAATGTAATAGTTTTTACTGGCAAAAGTTGCTTAATGAGGATGTTTGCAGACATTTGATCTTGAAATAAGCTTATACACACACACCAGATTAAATGTCCAAAAGTGTTAGACACTCAGTTGTTTTCATTATTCTTGTCATAACCGAAATGCTGAACATTTCTGAAAAATCTGTTGCTTAGTTTAGGTTTCTTCAGCAGTTCAGTTCTTTTGCAAGTCTGATCTGTAGGAACTGCTTTCCCCCTATCCTCTTAAGAATGCTGAGATACTTTTGCTTTGCTTGTAGCATTTTGAAAAACTTATTTTTTTCTCCTCAGGCCTGTTATGAAAAACTTTTTATTAAAGTATACTCTTTTAATATTGTATATGCTATTTAATATTGTATATGCTTATGCTGCTTACTGCTATCTTCTTGGAAATAATGCTGTTTTTACAGTTTCTTCCAGTTCACTTCTACTTTCTAGGGGATTTACTGGTAGGTTCAGAGAAACATTTTCTAAGTCTGTGATTAGTGAAATATTTAATTCTTATTGAAAAGCTAAACCTGGTGCAAGTTGCATATGAATACAAGAACTGTATTTTATATACAAAATACTCTTTATCACAGTAATTGATCTGATTTCTTCTTTTAATTATGGCTATAATATCAATGTTTAAAATTATTTAGTATTGATACAGGCAATGATTTTAATCATTAAATAAATTGTTAGAACATGAAATAATTAAATTATTGAAAAATATGCCTGTCATAGCTAGGTAAGCATGTACTTCATTTTATTAGAATAAAGTTACTTTAATTCTTTTTTTTAAGGAGCTTTTCTTCACAAACTTGTTTACAAATAGGTTAGTATACTTGCATCTTAATAAAGTACATTGCTTTCTATCCAGTGTTTGGCACTTTGTGAAGGTATTTGTTTTTTAAAGAAAAGACTATTTGATAGAAAATTGAAATAATGTATCTTTTCTTTATATGGCCATAATATTTGAACTGCAAGGCTATGTATTGTTTAACTTCTTAACAAACTTGCTTTAGATTTCAGAGAGCTTGCATTCCTCTCGGGAAAATGCTAATATGCTAATGTTCTTTTTAAAAGTCATAACTTTGAATTACTGGAGGATCAGATGTTCAGGGCACCAGTTTAAAAACTACTCTCACTGGCTGTGGTTGCATACTGCAGTTTATAACTAATTATATATTTCCAAGGTGTTTAAAATAATGAGAAGAGAATCATAATATCATAAATAATGAGATTTAGAATAAAAATCTTCTCTGAGATGACGTATGGTAACTGGTTTAACCTTGGAGACATGGGCAATACATACCAGTTAGGTATCTAAGAAATCTTAGTAACTTGAAGAGTATCAGTATACACCTGCCGTATCCTGTTTCTAGTTGTAGCCAATCTCTAGTACCTGAGAATAAGGTAAATTTTCCTTCCTCCTTTAAAGCAGAAATGAAAAAACAAACAAACTCTGAAATGCATTGGATGAGGAAGGCTGCTTCATTTCTGACCATTGCAGGTAGCCAGTGAAGAATTTGTAGCCTGGGATTAATAAAACAGATCTCAGTTTTAGCTTAGTTTTAGAGACATCCAGCAAGCTCCAGGGGAATTTTATTGCAAAGTTAATAAATGCTTCACCAAAAAAAGAAAGAAAGAAAAAAAGACGTTTTGCTGTAGAACTTACTGTTAAAACAAAAGCTGTACCTGGTCAGGAGACAGTGATGTGTTTTTTCCCTGTGGACTATTTTTTTTTTTTTGTGTGATTTTGGGGGGGAGGGAGGGGAAGATCTCCTCTAAAATTCTCCTAAGAAAATGACCTTTACTCTGAACAATTTTAGTCCAGAGTTGAATTTCAGGTTGTTGTTATGGTATCTAGCATGGRGTTGTAATTGGGCTCTCTTCTTCCTCTATCTGTGCAATTAGACAGCTGTCAGCATGTTCTGTGGCATCCCGAGTTAAAAGACTTTGGCTGCTGACTAGCATTTTAGTTTTTTGTGGATAGACATTTTGTTGAAGACTTGGCTTCTGCATTGCATTTTTTCTACTTTTTCTTTGTATGTGTATGACTCCTTTTTAGGAGGAGGGGAAGTTGGCAGGAATGGTGCTCATGGATGATAGGATTATGCACTTGCAGGGAAAGTGACTTCAAAACTTGCCTAATTTTTGTTCTTGATGCCATTGTAGCTTATTTCATGACATTCATTGAAGGACCCTTTATTCATTCCTGAATATTCTGGTTAGTGGTTTTGGAAACATAAATGATAGATGTATAGACATAGGCATAATTTCAGAAGAAGGAAGTATGAGAGAGTGTGCTGAGGACAAGTATGGGATGGGAGCATGAGAAAGACAGTCAGAGGAATGGGGTTTAAAATATTTGTGAGAAAGAGGCCCCAACCATTACTTAGCTTTTTGAAGAGAGCAATAAATTGGGGCTACATTCATGTGATAGTTTGGAACCAGTTAATTTCTTTGGGAAGTTTGATTTACTTTCAGGTTTAGGAAAAATGATAGATTGAAGTCAGGATAGGGGCATGAATAAAATCATTCATTTTGAATATGAAAAAATTAAAAGCTGTGCTCTTCTCTTAAAAACAGTTACAGAAGCATATCATAGGTTTAATACTTAAATTATTGATTATGCTTGGTTCCCCCCCCTCCTTTTTTTAGTTTAAAGTCCTGAGAGCTCAACTGATAGTCTGAGAATTTAACTMATTTCTTTCTTTCCTTCCAATGCATTGCCAGTAATAAAAGTTTAGGAAAAATTATATCCTATTCTTATGCTTTTGTAACTCTAGTTCTTAGTTGTATTTTATACTGTGCGGGTATAGCTTTACAATTTAAATAGAATAGTTTACCTGAGGAGAATCAAAATCTACTTTATTCTCTTTGCAGGATTGTCTCTGGCATTTGTACCAATTAAGTAGTAGTAAAATTTTCTTTAAATATAAAACTAAAAAATTGCTAATCTCCACATACAAGAAAATGCTAATATGTTGGTCAGTTGCAGAAAAAGAGATCCTTTGGGATTTAGAACACAGTGATAGAGAATGACAGTACTTGGTGGCTGTTGCCATTAGACATTTATCATAGAGAACTGTAACTTTCTTCAGTCATTGAGACTGCTGCTTCTGTACATATATAGAACGTAATGCCATTTGAGGAATTTTGTTCTGTTCCTTGCAGGTTTCTTTAACAATAAATGTTATTAAAAATAAAGAATTAGAACATTACAAACRGTGAGTATGAATTCACTGGATGTATTTCAAAGCATAATATTATTAGTCTAGTGTCTGATATATAAATAATGAAATAGATTGAATTCTGGATGCTGCTTTATGATCAAATTAATCAAGTTTACTCTCTTCATGTGATAGCGGAGAGAAACAACCTGAACATCATCTGGGCTTTTCATTTATTCAAATATGATATATTCAAAATATATATGGRAAGTCTGTCACAGCAGTAACTCCTTAAGTAGCTAGTTCTTAGTGTTTTAATTTGCATTGCAGTGGTGAGATTTCATCCAAAAGAAAGCTCACTACAAAAATAAATGGAGGAAGTCTTAGCGGAATGTAGTATAATATCGATAGCCTATTTGTGAAACAGGCCCAGAGTTGTTCCACGTAAAGACTATTCTGCGGCAAAGCTGGAAGGAAAGAGAGAGAGAGAGTCTGCTTTGGCAGTGGTGTTTATTTGGCAGCCCACATATATCTTCTCACCTTGGCTAGTGTTGTGTCAGTCAGTGTACTTATATATTAGTCACTTGCATTTAATTTATTCAGTTTCCACTTGAAAATGTTATACATCAGGAGGACTGTGGAGGAGACCTGTGATCAACCATGCTAACAAAGAAAGCCCTGATTTGTTTTCCTTTTCTGAACAATTTGTTAGTTATCACAATTTTAATAGATAATAGTGTATAATAGGTCAATTTGTCTGTTGCAGTTTCTGTCACTTTAAAAAAAAATATTATGTAAGACCAAAAAATTTCGTGGTGTTTCTTTTCAAGGTTTATTATTTCAGTCTGATTCATTTCCTGTTTTTCTGCTAATGTACTGACAAAAGCAGAAACAAGTATCCTTCAACTGTTCGTTTATAAATCTAAAAAATATGTAATTTATTGTATTGCAAGTGGCTGTATGTCCCTGTCTCAGGTRTTGGTCATGCATTTGCTTTCAGGAACAAATCTCTGGTGTATTTCCTTTCCCTGCCAACCCCAGTGCTCCCTAGGTCTCAGCTTTTCACAGGTGGCAGTCCTGTTCAGATAGGAGAAGGATGAGGACCAGTTAAAATTGCTGTTCTACTTGGATCATAATGTAAGAACCAGGTGATACTAAGTAAAATCTGTGGCAAGTTAGATATTTTAAGAGAGTAAAATGCTTCAAGCCATGCTTGATTACTGTTGAACCCATTGCCATAGAACTCTTTGAACTTGCAGATAGAGTCTCTGTCTATCTTGACAGATACTTGAAATTTATATGGATAGCAATGTAGAAGAAGTTAGAGTAGAAAACAGTGGGGCATACTGGCAGGGAGATGACCGTGCTAGATTTGAAAGTAGTCTGTCAGGAGATTATGCGTAGGGGGTGGGCCCAGTGAGAGGTTTCTAACATCCTTCATCTACACTATGGAGTCTTGGAAGATAGGATCATGAACCCCAGTGTAATTCGCTGTAGCCATTTTTGTGTTTCTGTGAAGTTTGGGGGTAGTCAGGAATATAGGTGACCAGTCAAATCACAGTCTGTTTGTTTTGGTGGTCATTGATATCTTGAAGTGTGTTAAAACTGTAATATTTTGCTGCATGTATTTTTATAAGGTTTATGATGCTTGAGTAAAATAGGCATTTTGTTTTTAATATATCTCAAAGGTGTGTCGAAAGAGTATTTCTTACATAAAAACTAAATCTCATTCCTTTCAAGAAAATACCTAGAAAAGGTACACTTCCATCAGGACATTTTCAATGATGTTATAATCCAAAATCTGGAACAAATTTATGGCTTTGGAGGCAGCATGAAGTTTGCAGTTCTTTTCACAAAACATAATCAGATGAAGCAATTGCTAAAATGGCTTTTAAAATAAATTTGGGGTTACATTATTCTGAAAGAGTAGTTTGAAAAAGGTTTAGATATTAGAAGTAGCTTCAGTGTTAGTATAGCAGGCTGTTTATGCACATCTTTTTATTTCTCTGTTAGAGAAGATCACTTCAGAGAAGTAAAAGCAAGATGTCTTACCTATTTTTAATTCTTTCTACAGAGAGCATATCGTTGTGTGTATCAGGTTATCTTAGACGCTTAACTACAGAAATACTAATCTGAAAGTATCCACCTTTTTCTGTTATAGCTTATGAAGCTAATACTGCAGATTTCATCAAATACTGTAGGTTTATTTTTGTTTTCCTTTTCATAAAGATACCTGCCTTTTAGATACATGGTTCCTTTGAGGATAGGAAGACATGTAATCTTTAATGACGTTAAGCCTCCAGGCTACCATTAGAGACCATATCTTTTTCTGAGCAAAGAAAAACATGAGGGCTCTTCCTTTACTAATGTCAGTTATATGGAGGATGACATACTGTAAAATGTGGAAAGGAAGAACATAGTCATTTTATACTTGTGGAGTCTATGAATATTTGAGAGAGACTATTGGGATATATATGAGGGAGAAAAAAGTGTGCTTTATTTCTGCTCCAGATGGCAGTGGGATTTATAAATGTCTGTTAAAGACAGCCATAATTTTGAGACACTGGACTGATGTTTTAAGTATCTCAGAGTGCAGGTGCCTGAGTGCCAGTTGTGAAGTTGTTGTGGCTTAATACACAGTGTTYATCAGCTCGGATTCAGAGACTGACAGTTCATGTGATCTCACAGTTAYGGTGGTCTGGGATAAGGCATGTTCTCTTCTGTCCATAGTCCAGCTGTGTTACACCCTGTGTGAATTTGGCAAGTCACGTTATTTCTCCATATCAATCACTGTCTGTAAAGTAAGAATGATGCTTCGTTTCTCTTAATGCTTTATTTTTAGAATATAATAAATTATATAAGGAAAGACACTCTTACATGTATGCTCACTGCATAATAGAGTGGAAATGATCTTGACAGATCTTCGTTTTGACTGGAGATACCATCATTGAGTAAGCAGTAAAGAGTTCRTATTTTTAGGAGAGTATATCTATATAGGTATGCAATATTTGGAACTGACAGTAACTCGTATGATTTAAGACTGTTTAATATTGTGCATTATAAAGCCAGGTTTTTAGGTTTTCGATTCAAACTGTAATTGGGCTGAAACATTTATTGTGTTGGGCCTCAATCTAGATACTTAAAAAGTGTTTCTGAGAACATAGGGAAAATGTTTCTTTTATTAAGAAAAAAAAATCCTTGAAGCTGCTTTGGTGAAGYAGTAATGCCAGTGTTCTGGAGCAGGGGTGGATGTCTGGGGTTTTTTGATTGCTTTGCTTTTGCTTAAACAGAATCCTTGCTACATCTTTATTTTGTCTCTGTGAAAATTTGTAAAGAATGATAAATTCTGGAAAAATTGTTTTGAGCATTTTCTTCAGAGACTGGTTTGTATGTGAAATATCCAGGAACTTAAATGTCACACTATCAGCCTGTTTCAGCCAGTATAGAAATTGGTCAGATACTTCAGTTGCTTCTCCCAGCTTCCAGGCATCGAGTCAGTGATAGAGCCCCAAGTGAGGAGGAAATTTTCTCTGTTCTTACTTTCCTGCCAGTTTGAGGGCCTTGAGGAGAAAGTGGGAATTGCCTAACTCCAGCTCATATGAGCTACAGGAAAAGGTGATGAGTACAGGCAACAGAGGAGGGAGACGGAAAAGAGGTAACAGTATGCAATGAGGAATGGTAGGAAGAAAAGGTAGTATGCCAGGATGGAGGAAGCGTGAGGGTGATGGAAAGGCTGAAACTACTTAAACAGCACTTCTTTCAGATCAAGCTTCACTACTTCTGACAGCTTTCTGCTGTTTCCCATTATTGGTACCCCCTTGTATTTTGTGCCCCTCAAACCTGATGGGGCATGGTGGAAAATGGATAGAAAAAAAGAAGGGACTGCTCACAGGTGTTATCCTTAACCCTCTGCTAAGTATTGGCCAACACCTGGGCCAGCACAGGGTGTCATGTGGGTCTGGTTTCTGGGTAGTGAGGGATGGGAAGGCTAAATGGAGCTTAGCCCTGGATAGCCCTCTGAGCCACTGCTCTCTGTCCACTGCTGCGTAAGAGTGGATTTGCTGCAGTTTCTTGTGCTCCCTCTCTCCACTGTATCCATGTGCCCACATGTTACTAAATCATACAAATTTTATATAAGAGAATGTATTCATGCCCTATGCGCAGGAAAAGAAAATCTTGTTGATATTTGAAACATTATAGGTAACAGCTATGTGTTTTGGAAAATATTTAGATAAAACTTAAGCTGGGCTACACTAGAATGGGGAGTCTGTGGTAGCCTCATCTGTACATCTGTAGTGTGTGGTGTTGGACAAGGCCCTTGTAGACTACTAAATTGTTCCTATATGTCCATCTCTAGACATCTGGGAGTTGATTTGCATATAGCTGCAGCTGTAAATGTATGTTCAAAGCTTATGCTGAGCAGAATCCTGTAAGGACATAAAACAGTCTTAAAACTTCAGCAGCCTGCARTGCCTTAATCCTCTTTCAGGTGACAGTTTTGGCACTAATATCTGTTCCCTATTTTGTAAATTGGGAGAATTAATCTTCTATCACAAAAGTACTATGCAGATTTCACACAAATACTTCAAAGATTGGTTTGTTAATGCTTTTGAAGCCTTAAGTCTGTTTTTTTAAAAAAAAGTCTTATGGACTTGGGTGATATTTGCGAATTTAGTGTTGCATAATGTTTTGAAGCAGTAAACGTACAGTACATAAGGTATGTGGCCTTATTTAATGATAAGGAAATGAGAAAGCCATCCATGGTATGAGGCCAACTTCAGAGGAATCTGTATGCCTGTGCAGTCCTACAGGAAGTTTAGAGCCAGATTGAGCCTTTAGGATACTTCTGCCTGGCTTGGTGCCCCTTTTCCCGGAAGATCTGGGAAATAGCTGCTAAAGTACGAACTGGCATCCAGATGACTCTTAACAGAGTTCATCTGCCAGGTGTTGCGCTTGAACCTTCTCCTCATAGCAAGCAGCCAGCTGCTTGGGTTAAGAAGCCTAGCTTAACCTATGCTTCTACTTAAAGCAAGACTGTCTGTCAAATTGCTGTTGCAGACACAGGAAAGGATGCTTCCTGGCCTCTCCAGAAGTGGTGGCAAGGGTCAAATATGCATATCCAGCCATCGTACTTGCTGAGATTGAACTAGCATTTGATTGTGTAGTTCATGCATTGTAGCAAAACGTGAATTGGGGGAGCGATGATGACTCTGGGTTTTATTGGCAACTTGCATTCTGGCATCCTTAATTTTTGTGCGCTCAGTTGTGCAGTGTTAAATATTCTTCTACTAGCTGTTTCTCACACATCTTTCTTTCCTGTTCCATTGAAAAGCCACAAATGTCGCTAAGGCTGCTCCAGACTCTGAGGGGGAAGTGTGGGCATCTCTAAACTATTTAGGCTGTATCAAAATGTAAATTTAAACAAAGTGGTATGTTTTGAAATGTTCCTAGTATGGAACAATGTTGACTTGACCAGCAGTTGTTTAAAAAGCCTTCAAGCAGCATGTGCTTCAATTGAAGTTGAAGCTTGTTAGTATTAATAGATGATGGTTAAGTCTGGTAATGTGAGACAAAATTTGGTTTTGGATGAACATAGTGTTGTGGCAGTGTTGACTTGGCATAYAATTATTCTAGTTTATTTGCATTTATTATTCATATTCTCTACCTATTCTGATTTTAAAATGCTTTTTGAATATATCTTGGGCTTTATGCGTGCTTGGATTCCAGTGCACAGCACTTGCAATTAATTACAAAACTTTGATAGCTGTGAGGTGATCTTTTTATTTTGGTAGATGATAATGACAGCTTTGCTCTTCTAAGGAGGATTCATTTATAATATTGGCTATAAGTTTGTAACAAAATACTTGTATCCAATTTTAAAGAGTGAGTAATCATGGATGTCCCTTAAATGCCTAATAGTTCAATGTTTTCAATTCATAGACTAGCTGGAGGATAAGAAGTGCTAAAAAATGATATTGTAAATTACAAATTAAAAAGGTAAGAGGAGAATACAGAAAGGAGGTTATCATGAATAGTTTCTTTTGCTGTGATCAAATTTTAAATGACTCGAGCAGGCAAAACACAGAAAATACTTGAGGAAAAAAGAAGGAAAGAGCAGCCCAAAAGAGCAGCAAAAGAGAACTTCAGAATTAATTTCTGAATAACTTTTCAGTTACACAGCTTTCCTTTTTTTATGTAGAATTGAGTAATTTACTAGAGAATGGTCCATAAATCCTCTTTATTGGAAATGGAGTTAATATAACAGAAGTGCATAAAAATTGCAGTTTTAGTAAAGGAAAGCTAATTTGCTTAAGTAGCTACTGTTTGAATCAAGACACACTTGAAGCTTCTAAATAACTGTTAAATCATAAAAAATGGTATTTTAACAGCTAGCTAAGTTAAAATCATTAAAATGTCTTATAGACTGCCTTATTTTTCAGGTGAAGTTATTAAACTTCAGAATCACTGAAAAATAAAGTTATAATGGCTTCTTTGCACAGTGGAAACAGATGAGCCACTAAACTCTTAAAAGGGACTTCCGTCCTCAGTGACAATGATGTGGGCCAGTGTTGTTCCCCATATTGGCACTGTTACACTGTATGATTAATTTTTGTCTCATGCTAGTTGTAGCAAGGAAACCACATGCATGTTGCAGTGTAATAAGGTTAGAGAAGTACATCTGGAACGGTCATTAAGGCAGGGATACTTGTTTGTTTTGTGGAAGTTTGTCCTGTGTTTTAGAGCAGGGTCTGGAAGAATTCTCCCTTGTACAGACATGCTGCAGACTCACTGTAGGAAGTTCTGTACTGCCTGAAGAAAGAAACTGATGGTAATGCTTCTTTTTTGAAACTTTAAATGTTTACGTATGTATTTATTTTTAGTTAACCCTGGCACCCTCCGAACACCTTTCAGTCCCCCCCCCCACATACACACACTACCCCCCCTGGTAAAAGACTCATYTGTTGAAATCCTCCCAAAAGCCAAGGGAAAGCCTAGGTTGAGATTGGAGCCTAGCAGTACATGTAGCTGGAGAAGGGCTCTTGCTGTGTTAACGGGAGTTACCCAAGAGTAGCTGGCATTGTGTCTAAGTGTGTTGTATCRATTGGGTCTTGCTGGGAGATGGCAAATACAGGTTTGTCAGATCACAGTCCACTGAGCTGGGACAGGATGTCTTATTAAACTACAGATAGCTGCAGGTAATGCTTGATAGTGTCATCAGATTATCTGGGAGCAGACTTGGCCCTTAGAATATGAAAATTGAAGCTCTTATGATTTTTTTTGATTTCTTTGTTTGAATGTCTACATCAACTTGATTTTGTCTGATTTCTCTGTCAGACATTAATTATTCTCCTAGGAGCTGATTTTTGTTCAAAAACCAAGTTGTGCTGACAGTAGCTGTGGAAGCTAAATGTCATTATCCTTTGAATGTTTGTGTGCTAGTTTGTAAAAATCATATTTTAAATCTGTTTCAGACATTGCCGTCCTCTGTTGTGGTTCTTTTTCTGTCTTATGTGGCACTAGCTGTCAGATAGAAACTCTGACAGAAGTGGAAGGAGGAGCCTTTTATATAAATGGATGTAGGTAGTTGAGACTACTGTGCGAGGATGGCCCATGAGATCCTTTTTTAGTGAGGTGATGGTGAGCATCCTTTCATGTATGTATGTTTTGAAGTTTGAGGATTTGTGGTATCAGTTGTCAGGCTTATGAACCTTTCCTGATGGCTGTGCATAGCTTGTTTAGGGTAAATATCTAACCTTTTGATTAAAAACTCAAAGCATGACCAGTGTTGGTTTGTAGCAGTGGTGACCTGTGGTAATTACAAAAAGGTGAGTGAGTAGATGAGGCTTTTAAACTAATTTTTGAGGTCTTTTTAGTATAATTGTTTGTTCCTCAAATAGCCAGTGTGAGATATTCTGCCACCATCATAGACACAGTATCAGCAGGCAGTTGAGAAATCCTTTAGTCTTGAGAAATCCACAGTGCGTGCAAATTGTTAGCTTTGGCTCCGTTTTCTCCTGTTAGATAATTCAGATGACTGTTTCTTACTTGAGGCATCTGTTTTGTTTTTAAAGTTTGAAGAGAAGACAGATGTGCTGCTGTCTGCCCTTGTTCCGTCTGGGTCAGGCTGCGAGGCCTGGAGGGCCGAGGTGGGCTCGTGGTGGCCCTGGCGACAGGCGAGGAAATGACCAGAAGTGCAGGTGCCCCTCTCCCCTGCCTGACTCCCCAGTTGCTGCTTAGCTGCTCCTTTTACCTGACCTCCTCTGTGCTTGCCTCTGCTGCTTTGTTCTCTTCCTGGCTCTGTCTGGCGTAGAAAATCTACCTGATGCCGGGAAAATGAGCCAGTTGCATGGAGAGACCACGTCTGACATAGTGACTATCTCCGTCGGGGAAATTGAATTCAGCCTGCCTCCCTTCCTGCTTTTCTGCRTTTGCTTTGTGGCTCAGGAATGCAACCTCTGAGTTATGTTAAGGCTCCACTGGGCTGCGTAGCTACTTCCAAAGCATGTGCTGGCAGGAAAACTCTGACGTCAGTGAAGTTGGGGTGAGGTTTTGCGTTGCGCACGTTCAGTCACCTCGTTCGTTATGGGTAACGGCATATTGGAAATGAAGCAAAACACGAGGCAAAAAGAATTGTGACTGGTAATACTCAATCTGTATCTTCATGGGCAGAGAATGTATTTGACAAATTGTGTTGTCTCATTTGTTTATTATGAATATTTGAGATTATGATATAAATATYTGTATTTGACACTTTTGGCTTGCAGGTTATTGCGTTTAGTTCTTCAAGCTGGCATCACCATAACAGTGACTTTGCTAGAATTCAAAATGAATGTATTTTTCAGAAATGTACTGTATGTATTGAGTGAGGAATTTTTTTCCACTGTTAAGTGCAAAAAAAAAAAAAAAAAGATCGGTAATCATGTACTATAATTAGGCGTTCACAATAAGTAACTGATACAGAAAGCAAGCAGGGACTTAATGAAACTATGAATTTACGATCTTCCAGAGAATGTGATATTTAAGATAAACTGACTAACAGATAGGCTATTGTATTAATTTCCAAGTCAAAGATTTTGTTTAAAATGACCAGTATCAAAAGTCATCCTCTGTTTAGGATGCTTGTTTCGTATAAGGCTTATCTGGATGCAGATCCTTCAGGAGAACTGTATGTAAAGCCATCAGAGCAGAACTGTGGGTGTCACGGTGACAATTCAAAAATCAAGCTGGAGGATTGCAGCTGACATAAGAAGTAAGCAAGAAGCTTTTCTATGTTTTACAAATTACTTTTTTTTTTTATTTTAAAAAGAAAAAAGTTCTCCTCAACATTTGAGGGCTCCATTGCGAGTTTAGGTGAGCAAGTACTCTTAGCCTGTTGCAGCATTCTTTTTCTATACTAACTTATTTAACAAATTTCATGTTTCTGTGATCTAGAAAGCCTTTAAATTTGACTTGTAAAGAGATAAGAGAACTGCTTTTACTTAGGTTTTACTAAAAAGAATATATTTGAAGGCATATACCAGTGTTACTGTTTAAAAACCACCAAGTGTGGTTTTACCTTAGAAGCTGAAATAACATGGGTTCCTTTGGAAATTATAATTAGGAAATGTTTAGCTATTTTAGCACTGAGGAAAATAAGCACAGTAGCTTTTCTAGAATTTCTATTTTGCTTATTCTTTTTTTTTTTTTCCTGTACTTGTAATTGTTCAAAGTGGTTGATGCATCACAGCCTACCCTGCAAAGAGGCTGAGGGGTAGAAACAACATCAGTAAAGTGCATTTAAAGAGAATATGTGAGTTTACATGTGTATATATGGGTGTGCATGTGGAGGGGGAGGGTGTCAAGAAAAAAATGCTTTGTAACTTCCCCTCAAAAGCACAAAAGCAGGCAGGTTGTATTTCCAAAATACTGACTGTGTTGTGGGGCCTGTCTGTGGAGGTGGAACTTGCTAATTTAAAAATCATGGAGTAAATGTAATGGTGCAAATACAACTTTGTGATCAACAGTAATTTTTCCCCTTTTTTGTGATTGGTCACTGATTGTGGCACTCAGCACTGCTCCAGAGCTTTCATATCCTTCCTAACATTCAGAGGAAAATTATTCAAGGTCTTGTGACTTTTTTCTGACTTTATATTTTGCTATTAAATATATTAAGCACAGAACTAAACCTTTCAGTGTTTTTATTTATTTACAATTTGAAGTTTGGGATAAGACGGCTTTCTGACAACTGAGAATGTCACAGCATTGCCAAAGTTTCATTAATGGCCATGTGATCTGGAGTGTCAGCTGGAACACAGGTACATGCCACGAAAATGTGTAATGTTTCTGCGTAATACACAGTGTATTACAGGGGATCCCTCAAACTGTCCTGTGTTGCTTGTTTAAAAACTACGAGAGTGTATTTTTTGCACTGACTTTTCTAGCCACTTGGTATAGCAAACGTCTGCATAGAGGAAATCTGCTTAACCCCAGTCTACATTGCAGTTATTCTGTATTGCTGTCAGTGAAAAATGTGGGGAAAAACTCGCATCAACCTGGCTAAATCCAGCTGTATGCTGACATAGCACATTTTTTGGTATAGCGTATGATGTTGTTGTAGGTGGTATAACTGTGCTGGCAGAAAAACTCCTTGTGCTGGCGTATATTGTGTATTCCAGCACAGTTACAGCATCAGAGGTACTTTTGATGACAGGCATTCAGTTTTCTCTTGCTTTGGGCTTTTTAACTAGTGTATGCACTATTTGTAATACCAGGGAAGTTTGTCTGTAAAGGCTGTAAGAGCATCCCCCTTCTCTTGCCTTAGCTGTGCTGAGTGGGCTGCCTTTCCAGCCCGCACACTCTTTTGTTTTCTACCTCCCTCTCCCAAAAAAGTATCAGTAAAAATAAACTTTTCACCCTGAGGTATTAATAAGCAATGCTTTCTGTTTTACAGCTAGGCAGTTTTTCTCCTCTACCTTCCTTTTCTAGTGTTCTCATTTCTTTCTACACTAGGCTAGGCTGTGAGATAACTTTCTTGCTACATTTGCCGTTTCCTGACGCCAATGGTTTTTTCTGGAGGCCGCGAGTGTTTCCTGTCTGGAAACTAGAGGCAGTGTTCCTGGCAGGGCCAATTATTTTTGTTTCCCTGGCTAGATCTTTCCCTGTCTTTGTTTTTGTCTCTCTCTCTTCCAGTTGTCTGTTTGTTCTTTTGTGATCTTGGTTTGTATTCRGAATTGCACCAGTTTAACCAGAGCTGTCATTAAACACAAAACAGACCCAGTGATTTCGATTTATCCATGCAGGATTTTGCACTAACATTTTGTATGTTGACAGAATAAATTGATAGGTTGGGCAGCAGTGGAGTTAAGCATGTTATGTTAAGGTTTGCACTGACTTCACTTGTGAGTGAACAGAGGTGGTTAGTTTTGCTGGTGTAAGGCTGTATGTGGATGCTATGTCGCGATGGTTTCGGCGCTTACGGCGTTAGCTGTGGCAAGGTCTCAAGGTTTTGAAAACTCTGTAGTTCCTTTCTCTATCATGGACCTGCTGCTGCTAGAATAGACTGGCTTGGATTATTCACTCGCCCAATTTTTTCTGTAGGTTTTTTAATTGAATTGTGTTTTCCAAGATGATTGCTTTTTTTGTAAAGAGACTCATCTCAAATCAGACTTGTGCTCAGTGGCTGTTCAGTTCCCAGGGGCTGAGATGCACTGTCTGCTTACAGTGGTTTAATCCCGTGCTCCATGTGAGTTGTCACAGTTGCTTCTAGAAAGTATGTTTGTGTTCTTACCCCACACCAGTGTAAGATAACACAGCTTAACTTGTTCTCACTGAAAGAGTTCAAACTCTTTAACTTACTCTTTTTTTAAAGTTAATTTTGAGTACCTTTTGAAAGTTTAATCCAAAGTGTGTCTGTATCCATTTTGTTAGCAGAATGGATAAAATAGCACTACCAGAGGATTGAAAGGTGATACATGAATAGTTCCCAGAACGTCTTAGTAAGAGGCAAAGATATTTCAAGATTAGTGTACTACTTCCACTTCCCCCTCCCCCCCGCCCCGCAAGGAAACAGGCTTGCTGGAGAAAAACTCAGTCAGCTGATCAATAATATCTTGCCTCAGTGCAAGGAGCCGGGAGCTGAAATCTGCCACCTTTTCTGTGCCCCTCCCAATAGATAGCACTGTTTGATCAGATGTAGTTACACCTGTGCACCGAGGATAGCATTTATTACATGTGTATAAATTGGGAATTTCTGAAAGTCCTGGTTACTTTTGGAGAAGTTTTTCCTCTGAGAATGATCTAAGCATTTGGAAGTGTTGTTGTATTTTCCATTTGCAGAATTGGTGACAATGCAGGAAACAAAACTTTCTTAGCTCTTTCACATAGACTGTTCTTAAAAATGGCTAGAATTTTAAAAGCAGAATTTTACTGTATACTCTTCTGGAAGTGGCAAAAGYTTTTTTCTTTTTAATCATACCAGGCAGGTCAAATAAGAAAGGAGTTCTTCTGAATGATTCTTCATTACAGGCTAATTATCTTTACTGATGGTTCAGAAACAGTCTTTGGTTAAACTGATAGTATTAATACAGTTGGACGAAAACAGTGTTTTTTGTGCGTGGACAGGTTTTGCAGTTTTTAGTCCCTTAGGATTGCTTCCACTTTACAGATCACTAGTCAGATGTTTTAGAATATACTATATATTCAGTATATATGAATCTCACCACAGTATTCAGAAATGGAAGTACGTACCAATCTTGCTTCAAGCAGGTGCATTCCCATCACTGAAGCAATGAAAACATTGTGCTAGTGTGAGGTTGTTAATAGTTAGAAGATTAAAATAATTAAATGTCCCTGTGATGTTTTGCTCATGTTGTTGGTGTCCCCCTCTCCCAGATACTCACAGCTGATTTGTGCCGCCAGAGTTTGGCGTACGCTTGCTTGCAGTAATGCACCACAGTGCAGAGAAGGTGCTTTTGCCTGCGTGAGGGGCTGCGTGGCTGTGCTAAGGCCACTCTGCGTGATTAGATGAGGGTGAATTGAGCCTGTTCATCTTGTTTGCAGCAGATGTAGGCCTGGAGACTTGTAAACAGAAAGGAGTACTTCTCTACTGAGTTCTTAATTTGGTCAACCGTTGCACTCGATCTATCCAGATCTAATGCTGCTGGTCAGGAAAATTAAAGTTTCTTGAGATTTAAGGAGGATTTAATGTGTAGTTGCCAGCGCCTTTGGGAGTATCAATGGACCTCCATCTTACCATGGCAGACCTTACTTAAAATCTACATCCATCCTGGTGAAATCTTCTACTGAACATTTGAACTGTATAGAAAAAATTGTTTCTCTTCTAGCAGCTTTTTTGGATTATAAAGAGTTCCTTTGGGATTTAAAAGGATGGTGGAAGAAAAAAAGAGGAGGCAAAAGAACTCCACACTCCTTCAGTTACAGGCCCTTGAAGAGCAAGGGGAGCAGTTTTGCTGGAGCTGGCAAGCAGCTGATCGAGACTTTCAGAATGAGTCGAGCAGCTTGCAAGACTTCCTTTCCTAACAGCAGTTGTCAGAGACACATGATACAGGATGTATTGCGCATCAATTTCTAAGGAAGAAGCGTAAGAGGGTTTTTTTGTTTGTGTTTTAATAAACTTGGAGACTTCTGGCTGTCAGGTTTGGTTTGTCATGTGCTACATGCCATTACGAATTTTGAAATAGAAGGCCGTATATCAGCGATCTGTCGGGGATTGTGCAGTGTTGCAGTCTGCTCGCTTCTGTTAGTGACTTGGATCTCGTGGCTGGTCAGTCTGACCGTCGCAGGCTGTGAGCCCAAGTGGTTCATAGTCTGTGTTTGCTTCATTGTCTTGCAAACAATATTGTTTTGTTCTGTATGTGAGAACAGAATTTCCAGATAATTGACAGGACTTTGCAGAAAAATGAAGTGTAGTCAGAACAAGCTGTGACATAACAGTACAGCATTTAGATATTCAGGAGATTGAAGTACCTCTGTCTCACAAGTGCTTGCTTTTCTTAAGTCTTCACGTGTGATAATATCTTTAGAAAATCAGAATGTTATTACTCAATATTCTGAATCATATTATGAAATAATCTAGACAAAAATTTGGTTAGGGAAAATCATTGTTTCATTCTGAAAAATGCTTTAAAAAATAGTAATCTTGCTTTAGTGAACATTCCAGGTGAAGAGCAGATAATAGCTGAAAAGAAAGGTTGCATGTGCTGAGGGAATTGTTAAAACCTTTTGTCTAATTTTGATATCCAGTAATATGATAGCCAGTAATATCCAATAACCCTTTCACTTCAAGGCAGATGGGTTTAGTCTGTTGTGCCTATGCCAGCACAAAACTGTTATCCAAGATCTTGTCAGCACCTTCAGGGGTGCAAACTCCAACATCATATTTGTTGGCAACTCAACTCCCAATTTTTTGAGCTTGCATAAGCTAAAAATGAAAGTATTTCACTAAATCTGTTCTTTTGTTTGAAGCTGATGCATGAAGCTTGAGACTTGTCATGAGAGACTTGTGAAGGTTTTGTAAAACTCATCCTTGAATTCCCAGGTGTGGTTTCTGTAGCCTAACATTAGATGCCTGTTTTTAAAATGATAGCTTCTTGTGCTTGTATCATTAATGCACAGTATATGTAAGGAAGTGAAAGCCTAATTCAACAGTGAAATCGTCTTCAGTCTGAAAAAGACTTGCTAGTAATAACAGTAGCTCTGGTAACGTTAGTACCTAAACAATATTGTGTGTGTGAAGTGAGTCATTCACATATGTGGTCTCGGAACAAAGCAGAACATAAACACTTTTGCCAGAAGATCTCTTTATTTTAAGGGATCAGAATCACTTTTTGCTTAGATCAATTTTGTAAAAATTTTAATAACCTTACTGCTGCCCTCTTTTGAAAAAGAGGAAAATTATGATGAGCTAAATTTACACTAGTATTTTTTTATAGTAATTTTACAGAGCTCAGTTTTATTTTTAGATCCACTACTAAGTCACCTCAACTTTGCATTTTTGTATCCTGGGCATGCTGTTACAAATCCCTATGTATTTGGTAAGGAAAAATATCGGTAGGTCTAGGTACTCTTCCTAAAGCTTGAGAAATCTTCTTATACAGATTTGTTAACTTAATTAGATTTTTTTTCCAATCTAATTCAGATTCCATTAGCTTTTTATTTTTCATCTTTTATTAGGAATCCAAGTTAGACACCAACCCCCATTGCCTTCCCTTTCTGAATGTAGAGATGTCTTTACAGTCTTGGAAACACTAAATGGCAGATGGAACTCTCCTTCAATGTTTTTTTCCTCAGAAACTAAAATTAGGAATAATAGCATAAGTTCGTTCTGGTAATTGTTGCAATTAAGCATTTCACCTGTGCTACATTGTTGCTGTTAAAAAAAATTTTCTCAACTTAGTGCATATGATGGTTTTGTGAGAGTATTTTTTCCATATAATTCAGTTTGTTTACTTCCAAGTTGCGGTGTGTTCTGCATGTGCTGAATCATCTGTGATTAAACTGAACTGTAGTCCAGCATAGCCTGATACCTATGTATTAACAATTTTTTTTTTCAAATGGGACATAACACCATAGAAGGACATAGACGTCTAAATTAAGGACTTTAAGACTATCACTCACTCTATTTTAACTCTTAGTGATGTCAGATTTTATTTAAACTAAGGCCAAAAAATAAGGAATTGAGGATTTATTTAAAAAGAGACAGACTGAAGGGTTGTTTCCCCTCCCCTGCTCCACTCCCAATCTGAATCTGTTGTGGAATGAATTGACATTAAAAATGTTTAATGGGACTTTTTTGCTGTTTAAAAATCCTGTGTATTGGCATTTAATTTAGTAGCTTCAGCTTTTGTACATTTGTCTACGTTTTATATTTCATTCAATTTTAATTTTGTTGTTCTTACACCATAAAATAATAATTTTAAAAGAAAGCTACCTTCTCTGCCCAATCTGCTTTACATGAGTTTCTGCTAATGTGGCTGGATCTGATCAGAAATGTGTTGAAAATCAAAAAGCAAATACTGTTCTCCATCTGGATGAAAAGCATTAGATATTTCATATCAGCATGTATTAGATTTGCATTAGACCTAGTAAATTGAAGTGTGCACTTGCTTCTTTCTTGAGGAACTACAATGTGTTCCGCAAGACTTACGCTTTTTGAATAGATACCTTTTTGTTTACTCCCAAATGAGTAAGCTGTTTTGTAGGTGTTTTCAAATACTAGTACGTTAAGACCGTCGTAGATGAGAAGTTCCAAGGTTGTTGCATGATCCCAGCAAGAGCTGTGTGCTGGAATAGGGAGGCAGGATGTATTTCAGATCTGTTCCTGCGTTATCGGTGGATGAACTTTGTACGCTGGGAGGTTTTTTGTTACAGCTCTTTTTAAGCTGAAGTAATGCATCTCAAAAGAGCTACAGAGTGTAGATGTTGGGCCTATTAGATGTTAGAGGGAAGCTGTTATCAGCTTTAATCAAGAAATAGTTATCATTATACCAGTTCCAAGTTGGTATTTGGTTAAATTAGTGGGAGGAGCGAATGCCTAAAATGAAAGGTATTCACTTACAGCAAGAAAAGTCAGAATTTATCTTCTAAGTACCAGTGACATTAGGGGAATGTTTAAGGGTTGTAGTGAGGATAGAGCTGTATCCGTCCATCGTTTTTGGTGAGGAGGTTTCTCTTACTTTCCTGCATATACATGCAAACCTGTCTTTATTTTGCAAAGATGTCAGACCACTGTGGTGGTAGGCTTGTAGCTCCTGTATGCTAGAGCGAACGTGTACTGAAAGAGCAGGCAACATATTAAGCTTGTGGCGCTGATACGTTTGGAGGACAGCTAGGAACATGAGGGAGTTATTCTGCAGCAACTAGCTTGTAGAAGTCAAATTTTACCACTCTCTCCTTCTTGTAAAATCAGTATGTCCAGCTGTCCTAGAGCATTTTTTAAAAGTTTTGAAGTTGATTGAGTCATCCATAGGCTCTGTTACGGGGAGAGTTACGAGATGTTTATCACTCCCAGTCATTTTGTGATTGAGAGCTTTGTCCTATACCATTTGTCAGGAATATTATTTCTTTCCCTTCCCCTCTGTTATATCATCAGCAATAGCATTTTCTTAAAGCAGTGTGTTTGAAAAGTTACAAAAGGAAATTAACTGTATGCAAGCAGTGGTACATTTCCCCAGGAAATAAATTAGGGGAGATAACTGCTATCTGTTCCTTCAGTAATGCACCGAGCTCTGTGTGAGTTACACATATAAATATCACTTGTCCTTTTGGAAATCTTCAATTAGAAGGTGCTTTTGTGCTGTGGTCACTGGTGTTTTGTGGCAGTCTGTGGCACGAGGAGAATTCAAGTAACTGATGGAATTTTCTCTTGCGGTAGGGTTTTAGGCAGGGCAGGAAGCCAAAACCATGTCTTTTCTATAGTCTGTAAGTGCTTTTGAGGAAATGCTGGGATTAGTTGTGAACTTACATTTTTAAGTGTCGTTCTACTGATTGGTATTTCTGTTTTGTTTTGCTTTTATCCCACGTCTGTTGTCTGTATTGGTTTCTTCTGTATCATTGACGAAGTCCGCGCTGGTCCATGCGAGTGGCGCAGCACTTAACCTGACTGAAAAGCAGCATTCATGTCACTCACGTTCATTATTGTAATAGTGCATCTCGACTCCCGAGTCTTCTGGTTTCACAGCTCTGCTTTTCACACAGGCAGTCTCCTTCATACTGACACATTGTTACTGGAATAATACAGGCGTTGTTCTACCACTGTACAGAATGAAATGTTTTGCCTTTTCCTGTCAGCAGGAGCGTGTAGATGCTGTGTTGGGTTGGGCAATATGAGAACTGGCCAGCACTCCATGCAGGACTAGTAAAGCTCTCATGGTTTTGTGCAGCTCTGATCTGTTGCAGGGTTTGTCTTCAATTTTCCTGTAATAAATCTACTGTATCTTTTTGCTTCACTGAAGTCATCTGCTAATGTTTCTAAAACGGCAATTCAAAATTACTGTATCAGGAAGAGTACGGCTTTTAAAACTAATGTTTTATATCTATTAGAGAGTCATTGTTGATTGCCTTGAAATAACTGGCAGCTTCTCTAGTCAAAAAGCCTGACAAAAGTTCGACCGTTTGCTTTATAGGAGCAAGCCGCTGTTCCTGAGAGAGTGCTTATCATATCGCATTGCACAGAGGGAATTGGAGGACTGACTGCTCTGTTGCTTTAGAGCATGGGAGAATCCTTGTTTATTTTAAAAAGTACAACTGGTTCATCACCAGAATTTCTGTTTCTTGATTTTGTACATCTGTTGAAACTGGCAAAAATGTTGTAGTATGCATTCTCCCCCCTCCAGGGAAAGGGAGGGGGAAGCTTGTGTAGTCTTGGCTGTGTCATTGGTTTACTTCCTACATTTAAAGAAAAAAAAATTGACTGCTGTTTGTCGTCTTTGCAGACTCTTCTGCTTCAAATAGGATGGCACTTCTTACTGTGCTGGTAGTATCTGGGAAATTATTTAAGTGTCAGTAACTATGTAGTTATAATAATGCTTTCAACGTTATTCCTGCAGTTCTAGACCTTCAAACTTAATTCACCTTCAGCCATGGACTGTAGAGTTTGTGTCTTTGTGGATGGTTCCAGTACTGTACCAACTGCAGATCATGTGTGTGACAGTGTAATGCCAAGATTGCTCCAGCAAGGAAGACTTCATTTTGTCAGTGCTGCTTAATGATTTTTCAGTTTCACCTTTTTTTTTGCTTTAGATAAGGGAATGCTTTAATTCCTTTAATGAGAAACAGCAGCTGTAAAACTACTAAAATTGTTTGGGGAACAGAAGCAGGTAAAACATCCAAGATCCCTTTGATTAAATTTTAAGCTGAAAATGTTCTCTTAATATAGAAGCAAGGAAGAGTATTTTATATGCTTTGTTTTAGACCCTAGGATTAAAATAAAACTTTTTGGATAATGTCCAGTAGTGGTAAGACTTTCCTTTA
>NW_028186602.1:0-14418 GCF_003343005.1 Rhea americana
AAATGGAAAAGAGAAGGAGAGAAAAAAGTGCAGTGAACAAAGGGAAAAAAAAAAAAAAGAAAAAAAAAAAGAGAAGGAGAGAAAAAAGTGCAGTGAACAAAGGGAAGAGGAGAAAGGGAAGCCCGAAAGGGAAAGGGCAAAAGGGAAAGGAAAAGAGGAGCGCAAGAAGAAGGAAAGCAAAGCAAGGCAAGGAAACAAAAAGGGGAAAGGAGGAGAAGGTTATATTTGGTTATATTTGCATTTCTTGGTCTTGGGGATCCTAAAAATATGAACTTGGGATTTTCCGTGTTTGCTTCTTTTCTTGACAAATTTTGAAACTGGTGACTTGCCTGTTATTTGCTATTACAATGGTAATCATGACCTTATTTTTACTTCTCTGGAGAGGTTAGATAAAATTTGCACAGCCTCGTTCTGAAAATACTGATGCGTTGCACCACAAAACTCATGATGTCAATATGCRTAGAGGTACAGAATGTAGAAGAGAAGTAGCAAGTTCCTTAGCATCTAAAAGAAACAACAAATTTGTTATGTACATTGATTTTTAGAGGAGAGAAAAGATTATAAAAGTAATTTAAAATATTCTAYACGTACGAGATCTAGATGTTTTAACAATATTTGTTGAGGAGGYTCAGTTATGTCTTGTGCAAGGAGAAAAAAATATCATGGGGTTGTTGGTTTTCTCTCAGCACAGAAAAACAAACCTTTCCAAATTTCATTTCTTTTTCACAAGATAAAAATGATTTATTTCCCAAGTCAACATAAGTCTCACACTGTGTACAACCAAAGTCCAGTCTTCTTATGTTCTTCCTCCTTTAATTTCTTTTATTTATTAATTTTTTCTTTAAGGAAACATTCTGTTACTGAAATTCCACTTAAGAGAGTCCTCTTTCCTAAAAAGCTGCCTCTTAGGGTCTAGGCAGCTTGGCCTTGAAGAATACGCCTGTTTTCTGGAGAGGCCTTTGTGTTGAAGAAAAAGTGCTGACAATATTAGTGAAAGCTTTCCTAGTAATGAGCCTGAAACCGACCTGCATAAGCTGTCAGGATAGCTCATTGCCCACATCTGACTCAGCGCTTGGCCTCTGCATGATAGCCGTGGCCAAAGGCGGATGCCGGTGCCAGCTGTGCAGAGGCTTCTGTTTGTGTGGGATGGAGGCACCTGTCACCTGGTAACTGAGATTGCCAAATTCATTTCATAGGCCACTGAGCCCCTATTAAAAGGTATTCTAGGACATTATGTTTTGTGGTGGAGAGACTTAAGTCACACGAAAGTGGATCATATATGAAGAAGAGAGCAAGAGAAATGTTTTTATTAAGTGCACTAACCCTGGATACTTTTTAGTGGTTTGAGTCAATTTTCAATGTAGTTAACGTAACACAATAACTAATGCTGCGGCTGTGAATATTCCTTCCCTTTACTAATGCCAGAGTGGGCAGRTGTTACATCTCACATCTCCCAAAAAGGGAAAAGGGAACAGAGTGCTAAGGATCAGTGACCACGCCTGCTCCACAGGTTCCATTTATTGCAACAACAGTTACTTATGTATGGCTGATAGGACAATTAGTACAACTAGTATCTTTTACTTTAGAGATGGGTAAAAAAAAAAAAAAAAAAAAAAAAAAAAAAAAAAAAGAGAGAGAGAGAGAGAGAGAGAGAAGAAGAAGAAGAAAAGACAAAAGAAAGAAAACCAGTAGAACCCCCAAAATAGATCAAATGGATAGGACAGCAGAAAGATTAATATAAAGGAACTTTCACAGTTAAAAATTAGTTATCTGCAACTTGGAAACTTGATGAGTATGTTTCTCCTAAGTTACCTAAGTCATGTTGTAYCCTAGGCATTGTTTAAGTTCCAGACCTATAATCTGTATTATGTTTGGCTCTTTTTCCTTTCTTAATTTTAGGAATAGATTTTTCCACCTGTTTAAATATAGTCTGTTATCTCTAAATCACTAGTTGCACTGCATACACACAGGCTAAAATCAAAACATTCACTGTTTACTCAGAGCAGACATTTTTGCCCCACAGTAATAATTTTTACACCTGCTCATGAAACCCACCTGCAGTTTTTTAAAATAACATGTTTAGTTTTACTCCCAGCTGTTCCTGTGGCTCCTGTGCTTTTGCTTGCTTGACTTCTTCATCTGAAGTTTAAGGTCTAAACACCTACACTTTTTGAGCAACCCACAAAAGTGAGTAACTCTTTTCAAGTAGTGATTCACTTTTTCTGTTATTGCTTCATTTCTGCTTTGTAGGAAAAGACAACCAAATGCCAGCAAAAGTAGAGATTACATTTTCCACCTAGTTTCAGCAAAAGCCATAACTTTCTGATGGGGAAGACTGAATGGTCTGTAATTTTTAATTTAATAAATTTATTTTATTGTAATGTAATTATCAAAGACAGCATTTTGTTGAGTTGTGTTCACATCAGTGAATCTTTGTCCTACTACGTACCAGCTCAGAAGCAAAATCAAGGACCTGAACAAATTCTGCCAAATATCCACTTATCCGAACTACCTAAATTCTTATTCCAGTGATGGAATTTGATTTCAGAATGCATATCTGTTACTCAGAACTGATATTCTTTGAGGAAAAGTGTTATCCAGAGAAATTATTTTCTCATGTCTTTAGCATTTCTTGTTCAGTTGATGTAGCCAAGAAGCCAATTTCAGCACTGAGCCACGTAATATGCTAGCTGGCAGAGTCCAGCTTAGAGGGCTGGAAGCTTCAGTCCATTCCAGATCGTAAGAAACTGATATGTTCATTTATCATCTCAGAGAGCCATGCTTTTGCTCCTGAGCAACATGCAAACCAACACGCAGCACAGTTTCAAAATCTAAACTCTGATGGAAGTGAATAGTTCAAAATACTCAAAGTTGATACTCTGGTGCCATGTTCATAAGCACAGATCTTAAGAAATAGGCAAGGATTAATAACAGCAAACTTCAGACAGCCTTTCATCCCTCACAGACCATTAACAATTGAAAGCTATTACCACCTAATTAATGTAAACTAGGGTATGGTAATCTCAGTAAAATCTCCTAGGAAGAAAGACCAAAGATCCACAAAAAGATTTATGTCCTTCTGTGCACCAAAGTCCCACTTAAATCTAGCTTTATGAGGCTAAGTCCAAAAAACATAATTTTCAAATCTCTACTCTGCTGTTGTCCAAACCTGGAAATACCTATATTGCAGTGGTACCTCAGATTTTACATTAAAATTAAATGAGTGCATTATTTCTGTTCTGAGAARAAAGTCTGTCATACAGACCAGTAAGATACTCATATATAAGCCTTGTAAAAATCCCAGATAGCCTGTTTTTTTCCTCTGTTTTCTGAAGGATTTTAGCCTATGAATGAGCCCAAAGAAAGCCAGCCAAACAAATACAGTCATTACTGCTGTTTTCTGTCAGAGGGAGGCAAAGCAGGACCACTATCAATTCAATATTTCAGTGACTAAGACTCTCAGACAAATCATGGGAGATTGAAGTTTTCTTTCTTGAAAGGAATCAAGTTTGAGTTTAAGGAGGTCCTATAATCCAAGAGTATACCTCTTCCTGTGCAGGCACACTTGCAGCCCCTTCTCTGTTCCTTATATTGCATGGCATGTGTAAGAAGCTATTCAGCCAAAAAGCTTGGGCGAAAGAGACTCTATAAGCTAGTGGGAGAGTTAGTTTTGAAAAGTGGAATTTTCTTCTAATACATCTTTCAGTGGCTGATCATTGAATAAATTATAAAATATTCTCAGAACAGGAACTAAAAAAAATCCATAATTCACCATCTTCAGTGAATATCCTGCCCAGTAAGCTACAGAATTGCTTTCCTGAGTCAACGTCTACAATTTTGTAGCTCTCAAAGTTTGAGCTAACTTGGACTTGCAAGCTTGCTTAGAGTCAGCATCAGTATCTTGTGATCAAGTGCTGTACTGCAATGTGAAGACATCTCAAATCTCTTTGCCCGAGTGCCTGCAACATTCACTCGGGAGAGCGCAGAGAGCAGGAGATCCTATAGAACATTTTACGGATTTAGCACCATGTATGCAAATTCTAAAAAATATTGGCACTGCATTGGGAGTCAGAAAGCAAACTGAAAAAAGAAAAACAGAGAGAGTGTAACTGCTTCATGTGATTTTCCCTTCAGGACAGCCAGTGTATGACATAGTAAGGACACTTGAATATATTATTGACAGTGCACTGATTTAGTGAATGAAAACTAYACTTGAACTAAGCCCACAGCGCTATATGCCAGCTAGTCTCTACGAAAGACAAACCAACAGTGTAAACTTCGAAACAATATTTGCCCAATACAAGTATTAAGTATCGTTTGTAAGTATATATTTGTTATGTTGGTTATGAGATTGAAGGGAAGCTCAGACAACCACAAAGAACCATCCCCTCCTATTGTATTCTCAGAACTGCTGGCAGAGCAAGGCTGTCAGTTACCTTTTAATTATGGGACTGAGTATGACTATGGCCTCACGCCCTACAAAAATATAAAGATTTGTTTTTAAAAGTGATAGAAATATGTACTTGGAAAATATTAAATATGCTTCTCTGAATATCTTAGTACTGATTTCCACTTCAGCTTCATTTGAATACTGGATGTTCTTTCTTACTTAAATTTGGTGGCCTCAGAAAGCACCCTTTTGGAGATGCAACATACTTCACTTCAAAACTCTGTGTCACCAGGGTTTTGGAATATGTGTTTATGGACAGGACCACTGAATATTTATTTTTGCATATATTTTCAATCTAGCGTGTTGTCATTTATATTCCTAGGAAGGATAGCTTGATGTATGTTTATTTTTATCATTACGTATTTACTTAACTTTACCTAAACAAAATTCAAGACTATATCACTAATACAAAAAAATCCCTTCCTGAGCTCACAGATTTCTGCCATAATCTTCCATGAGTTCAGTTTCCCAAACCAAGCAAGGCTAGGAGCCAAATGAAGGTTCAAATGTGGATTCTAGTGGACCAAACAAACAAACAAACAAACAAAAAAAAAAAGCTGATAATTTCTCATCAGAAAACATGACTCTTTCTGAAACTGAGGTGAAAAAAAATCATTTCACTCTTAGTTTAATTGTCACATCTTAGTTCCACTCTACAGTCATACAGATGGAGGCTCCTAAAGAACCATACTTCTGAAAGGAGTAAACTAGCTTCTAGAGATTGCATGGATGTATCATAGGACTATAGAACTAATAGCATCCAAAAGAAAATGAAACAATCTTCATACACATAAAAAGTTTAAAGAAACTATGTATAGCAACCATTAATGCATTTCTGAAGATGGGGGGATAAATACCACTGTATATTTACCACTTATTACACTCTTTCTCTTACCGTTCTGCTGGTGGTTCCTGTAGACAGGATAGTAGGCTAGAGATAGGTGTTAGTTATAGCCATTCTTATGTTAACATAAGAAGATCTTTTAGATGTTGCTTTGTAATGGCCATTGGAGACAATGAACCTTCACTGGTAGGTCTTGGCATAACTTCTAATATATAAGGGCTGGTTATAGCTCCTTTAAACTGTGCCTTACAGTTAGCTATTACCAATATTCCTCTTTCTACTAGACACCAAGTGAGATGCTCAGAGGCACTGGGTATAATGAACGATGCTATGCATCTGAATGTCACTCACCCATGGAAATCACAGCTGCCTGTATTCCCAAGAATGTTGCTACTGGTTCCATGTGTACCTTAACTTCTATGGGAGAAATCCCTAATAGTAGAAAAGCAATTGGATATTTACCGAAGACCTTGATAAAGTTTTCCAGAAGCAAAGGAATAAAATCATTCAAATGTGAATTTATACTATTAAAATAAGTAGGCTAAATTATGAATTGTAACATGTCTTAGCATTGTCCATTACCAGGTTCGAATACCAAAGGTACTATTAAGCTGTTTTAAGTTAAACAGACTAGGGAACTACAAATAGTACTGAAACAGTATTACCATAAGTAATTCGCTCTGGCCCCGAAAGAAAGCTATTTGTGCATGCTAGAAATCCACTTTGAAAGACTCAAATTTAAGCGAGTTTCTTTATCAAAGATGACCTATAGCCCTATTTCAAGAAAAAAAATGATAATCAACTATTAGGTATCTAGTATCTACTTCTTACTCCTTAGCAGGCAAATCAAGCATATATCTGACAGAATGCATCTCTAAAGCTCCCAGACTTCACCAAATGGTAATGGCTGAAATTCAGAGAACACCTGGGCACAACTCTGCTACTGTGGTTGTTCCAACCAGATCTGAATGATTATATCCACAAAACAAATCAAAGTTTCTTCTCAGTATATGCTATGTCTCTGCTGATTGTCTGACATGATAGCCAGAAAAAAATATTTTACAACCCTAGCATTTTGGATAACAAAATTCTACATTAAATGGAAAATTTTACCATAAATTTACATTAGTATAGTCTTTATTCACGTAGAATTGCAAATGAGTGCTACTTTTTCCCAATATATCCAGCCATATTTTCAAAACAATGAACTAATATTGACTAATGAATTAACATTAGATTTATGTCAGGAAGGATACAGAAACAAAAGTAATGCTTTTGTGTAACGCTTCTCAAACATCACTTCAAAAGTCTTGTCATTATCCTGATCTAAAGAGAAAGCAAACTAAAAGCATACTGAAGTTACCAGTAAGGAAACCTAATTTCCTGTTTCTTCAATGTTGACCTACTTGGTATCTAAAAACTGTACAACCTATTTGAAACTTGTGTTCTGCAGCTTTCATAACATCCCTTTCCTGAATGGATTCTTCAGAATGAAATTTAATGCACCTAATTTATGTACTTTACTTTCACGTAATTTAGCCCTTACTTCATTAAAAATAGAGGATCATGAACCAGAGAAGAAGGTAAATTTAACCAGTGTAAAAGATTCTGCATTCCTAGAGGAAGGATTAGGATCTCCGAAAGATCTTCTGGGGGAGACATAGTCTACCTAAYTTAGGTGCCTGTCTCCCTTTAAAAGTCAGGGCTTGCACAGGGCAAGCCAATGCATTTAACTGTTTCCTAATGTAGACCACAGGAACCATCTACATCTGGTTTATATCCACTCTGAATAGCTGTCTTCAGAGGCCATTGAGTAGACGGACAAAGTTAGTTGTAAATGCCTACATTTCAGCCTAGCAGTAGTTAGGTGGATGTAGCCTCTGCCTCGCCTCTGCCTTGTCTACAAACAGACAAGCTTAAGCTGCAGCCTTTCCTTCGGTAGAGACATTAACAATGCCTCCCTCCTCTACTCAGAGGCCAATTTTATGTTAATATATTTGATAGTGTCTGGCTTAAAATGGCCAATAAGKTCAATAGTTATTAGGGGACAAGCAGAGACACCTACAAAGCAGAAATGGCTTTAGTTAAGCAATTAGAATCTGATCTACTGAAYGACAGGATAGTGTCTCAAACCCTTAGCCAAAGTCCTTAGGAAATGTATTTTGGTTAAGAACAGTTACTGAACTCACTAGAGGGCCATAAGAATGTTATGTGGCCTCTATTATGAATGGTGTTAAACTAGAATATCTGCTGTCACATCTGGCCTTAAAATCCATGACTATGGTGTCATAGATTAATCTCCTTATTAATCCTCTTAACACTCTCAGCTGCTGTGAACTCACTTGTCCTCTCTTCTTTGCAGTTTCTGTTGTCTAGAATAATAAATTAAAATTCTTAAAATTCTTGTATTCTGTGGACCAAACATATACAAAAAAATGACCAAACAGTGGGCTGAAAATGGGAGCTAACAACGATTTTATCCCACTGACACAGTAAGATTTTGTACAGTTAGGAAAAGCTAATCTGTGTGAGAGAGATACTTTCTCTGGGACTACAGAATGAACTTTCTCTAGGGATTAATGACTGTCTCAGACCTGATTATTTTCTACTGCAATTGCAGGATGCGTTCCTTTAACTGTCATTCTTAATAAAAAATCATTGCAGCATTTTCTTTAAACAAAAAGCAGAGAGAAAAGAAAAGAACTAACATTTACTGAAACAAATCACACACTGCATGCTGCACACAGTGAGTAGAAGAGGAAAGCCTAAGTCAGGACTGACAGATGTTAGTCATTTTCCTTAATACATATCGGAAGTCCTTCAGTTTGATGATGAATGTGGTGTAAATATATATACAGAACTTAAAGTAAGATCCCCCTTGATGAGCTTTAGAAGTATCAGAAAGGACTTTCCTCTGAATAACTCAAACAACATATGAAATTATAATATGACCAAGATTCTTATCAAAGCTGCTGGGCACTGTCAGTAAAGCTGTAGCCATTTAAACCAGCAGAGGAACTACTGTGCATAAACTGTGAGAAAGGCCAAAGGAAGGAAGACCCAGAAGCCCTCTTAGGAGGGAGCTGTCTAAGCTAGACCCCAAGAGAAGAGGTGAGATGCAATCAGAAGTCAGTAAAATCAGTGAAAGCCGCAGAATGAGTCAGATGGCCAGCATCTAGGAGCTCAAATCAGCTGCCCACACATAGGTATCATGTCCATCTTTGGATGCCCTGGAGTGTTAACTGAGGCCAATCYTACTGATCATTGATTAAATGGAGATCAGATCTCCATTCTTTGCAATGCAGGCTTAGCTAGACAGTTCTTCTTTAGATAATTATGGAAAGGCACTTATATTTAGCTGTCTTAATCCCAAGAGGAAAAGATAATTGACCCTTTTCTTAGATCTTCCTCTGCAAAATCAGAGAGGAGGGAAGAAATGGTGCACACTAGCATACCAATATCCAGATAACAGACAACATCTCCTGYGCCTTATTCTTGATATAGTAACGTTATGCAAATCATAGACTAAAGCTTCCAGAAACCCAGTGATTCTACTTGAAGCTTTTACCTTCTAATAGCAGCTTATACTATATCAATTCTTGTGCTCTGAGGCTGTTGTACCCAAAATAAAACAATAAAATAATATTTTGGTTATGTTCAGACAGTTATTCAATTTCTCAAGCACCAGAAAGCACAGCAACACTCCTTTTAAGTTTAAAAGTCTTCCTTTATTAAAAGTCATGAAGAATGGGCAAACACAGTTACCAACATTGGACATAGAAAGGGCAACTCTGTTAGCCTGGACTTTTGCTGAAGTCAATTACCTAAAAAAAAAAAAAAAAAAAAAAAGGAAAAAATATAATTTGCATGCTTTGCTTGGAGACCCTTAATCATTGAAAGTCTCTAATTGGGGGGAGGGGATATTATCACATCTATTAGATCAGCGAAGTATATTAAAAAAATGCACACTTTTCAGTAGGATTTAATACACAGCTCTAGGATGACTATTCAGTGCTGTGCAGTCACCTGGTATACTAAAAATGCACTTTGTTCTTAGTTTTTGGCTTGGAGTTCTGAGTTTCAAATAAAAGCCCAATACCTTGGACTCTGAAGGTGCTAGTCAATCTGCCAATTTTTAGGATCAGAGGTGGGTATCAAAATGACTTGGAAGGGTATCACAAGAAAACTTTCACATAAGTATAGCCAAAATAATCTCATTTCTTCTCGGTTTACATAGACTCTCTTTACTTTAAACAGAAATATGATTATATAAACTGTAAATATCACAGACTATAGCATTTTGCATTCCTTGAATATACTTAAATATATACTTTTTGTCATATTCTTATATTTTACAGATATAAGAATACTGCAGATAGTATCATATTTCCTTCATCTTCATTCTGCTATGTATTTTTGAGTAAAACCGCGGAAAGCAGTTTTAAGATTATAATTCAAAACAACATCAGTATTTCCGCCATGCTACACTGAAGTAAGTAAGGTAGTGGGAGGATGCCTGCAGTTCCTGCCAGTACCAAATACTGGGGAATATGACGATAATCAGTTCACATTGTGGAAAAAAAATGTATTCAGGCTTGAAGGTCTTCAAGGGAATTCTGTTTATGTAGAGAAAAAAGATTAGTTACCAAAGACTCTATATTTTCTCCTTCAGTTTATCATGTTTTAATACTTACCAGAAATGAACCTTCTTACTGATGTAGCTATTCTATTTCTGAGAAATTTATCCCTGAGAAGCTGGAATGCTCAGTTTTCCTAAAGGGTAGATCAAAATCGTCTGATAGGTACACATACCTATACTATCTCTGCTTTTGCAAAAAAAACCATATAGATTGAGGAAGAGGAAAACACAAAAAGGAACATAACTGAAGGCTGGAGATTGTAAAACTTGCCACAGAAGAGGAAAGAGATCTGCTGCAAGATATTTCCTGTATTTTTTCCCCTAAATAGTTTACTGTAAAACAAGGAAACAGCACTGGGGAAAGAGACAATGTTCAGATCTCTGAGGTTACCAACAGTCAAGAGAGATGCTAAGTAAAGATTGAACAAAAAGATCATAGTTACCTCAAAACATTAGATTATGGTAAAAGCCTACAGGGGCATAAAAAACACACATTCATGAACAAGATCTGTGGGACTAAGGTCTGGTCCCTTTAGTAAAACTGAAAGACGTTTGGTAAAATAACAGAAAGCATATATGCATTTCATGTTGACATTTAAATCAGAGGTTAAGAGATGCTGAAATGTTCTTTGAAACTGTTGCTGCAGGTACCTTCTGTCTGCACCAGCGTAAGTTCCTGGTTTTCACAGCAACAAGCTGAGGTTCAGTATTTAAAAATGGAGGTGTTTCTTACGAACAAGTTTATCAATAGGGATTTTCTTTAGTCACTTCCTCAGGCAGACACCAGATGAGTCTTTYGACAGCAATAGGGTTCCATGTGATGGAGATCAGGTAACATCAGCCTCACACATCTGTTATTCTCCTACGAATTGTGGACAGCTTTCCGTTATTCATAGAACTGCTCAAGCATTCAGCATATGAAGTAAAGTTCCAGTGATTTAGAACCATCTGCTTAAGGTTTTATTTTGACAAGCTGTTCTGCTGCTGAAGTTCTCACAGGGTTGTTCAGCCTTTTATCAGATGACTGCTAAAAACCCCTAACCACACTTGAGAGCTACCTTTTTCATAAATGTTTGTGCTTATTTCTTAAGAAAGTTCATGGCAATTAATCTGACCACCTGATGGATGGTTTCATTCCATTTGAAATAAAATTGCTTTTAGCTTTCTTAAAGCTTTTCCTTGCCTGATTTTTGACCTGTTTCTGTGCATTCATCCATTCACACGGCTACTATATGCAAATTGATTTGTTTCAAAGGCTCTCTGTGCTGATTTACACTGAAATGGTATCACTGATGTTGCTCACYGAATAATTCTCAAGGAAAGCTTGTTGAGTCATTCAGGTCAGATTGCATCATTTACAGGAGTCTTCTCCAAGGAGTTCTAGGGTCACTGTCAGACAAAAATGCCCACCTCTGAAATCATACCTTCGCCAAGCCTCTTTGTTCACCCTTAATTTGTTTTAGTTCAACATATCACCAATCCCAGACACCCTGAGTGTATTCTGGGTGTATTCTGTATAGAAATCAGCAGATTATTTTCCTTGTAGTTCCAAAATCARGTCCCTCAAGAGCATGCTGGGGAAGGGATTCTGACATATCTTTCCAGACATTCTCATCCAGTTCAAGACAGAAAAATATTACCATTTCAAAATGCTGTGACAGGATTAAACTCTGGCAGGTTATCCTTTGTTTTCTCTGCCAATGGTTCTCGGCTGAGAAATAGGTTCATAGTATTGATGTACAGACTATTATGATCCTTTGGTCTATAATGTATATAATTTTCTCAGATGCTGAGTCAAAGCATGTTTTTCAGAAAGATATCTAATCTCATTTTACAGACTCAAAGCCACAGCGAGTCTATTACCTTTCCTGATAAGTTGTTAATTACATTTACTGTCTCTGTTTCAAGGTTGAATGTGCGTATCTTGTTATGCTTTTGTCTACAAGACTGAAATGTTTCCTTTTTCTCCATGATCAGATTTCATTTCAAAGTAAAAATAAGTATCTCTATATGGGAATCAAATCACCTTTTAACCTTCACTTTGATTAGCTGAATAAATTATGTCCCTAATGGCTCAGCTTATAAGGGTTGTTTTCCAGCTATTACATGATGCTTTTTCTAACATCTACTTCAAATGCAGAGATGGTCACAGTAGTACAGTAATAATCTRACCAACTGTGTGTGTAGAAGCATATTCTTAATCTATAGTCCTTTTCATACATTCAAATATTGGATTAGCATATTTAGTCACTGATACACTAGGACTCTAGTCGGAATCACTCTTTTCCAAAGTAACATTCCTTATCCTGTCCCTACAACTTTCATTTCTTATCTTCAGATGAATTATCTTACTTTGGCTATTTGAAACAAGTTTCGTTGGAGGATAACCATTTAGCCGAGCAATTCAGATCACTCTGTAATAGTAACCTGTCCTGTTATTTATGGCCCTATCCATCTTTGTGTCATCTGCAAAATCAGCCAGCCAAGATTTTATATTGTTGTCTATATTCTTGATAAATTTATTGAACAGCACTTGGCAAAGTACTATTAGTCCCTTGGGATATGTCCCCACATCTTGATGGAGCTCAATAATAACAACTAAATTTTGGGATCTGAGCCTATTTTAATCTTTCCTATTTTCATTTAATACAAATTTTTAATCAAGCATCAAGTGATATTAGGTCAAATATTCTGATGAAATTCAGATATTCAGTTCTGTCTTGCTATTGGGTTCCTTGTCAGTGACTTGGACACAACTGAAAACTTGGGTAATGAAGGTAAACATGTAAATGCAATATATCTATATTCTTTTCATGACATTTTGGTTTAATGTCCTATCATATGCTGACTAACAAGGCTGGAGAATGCACAGGTTTTTTAAGGCTGACTGACAGATCTCAGAATGTAACTAGCAAGGTGGAGTCCTTGCTGAGTGAGCATGTTTCTGCTTGGGTTCTGTTTTGACCAGCAGTAAACCTGGTATCATTTAATGTTTGTCCAAATGAGCTAGAAGTAGATATAAAATCACAGCTATTTTGTGAATACAGGATTTACATATGCTCAGAGTAGTAAACCACAAACTTTAAAATGTTCAGGAGAGAGTTACACATGACTTGAAGACTGGAGAAAATGTCTTATGATGTAATAGAGGATGCTCAACTCTACCTTAATTGAAACTTTGACTTGTGCCTAGATAACAGTGTAGAAAGGCTCTCATTTCAGAATAAGAGAAATTCTTGCCCTTCCGAGATTCCCTGGATTCTGCATTCTAACCTTTCACATTAGAACCTATCATCCTTATACTCTGCATAGTTTTCAGATAAGCAGATATCATATTGCATTCACTATCTGAAATATTAAATATTTTGTTAAATAGTTTAGATAACTGTATATTCATGAAATGAATGTGAGATGAAATAAAACAGTGTGATTTGTTTCATGCAGTTTGTTAGTGCATTATATGTGACTTCAGTAAAACTGAACAAAATGTTGAGAAATGGCACAAAATCTTGTAGTACTGCTATTTCAAAGGAGTCAATAGACTTCGATAGGTCTTAGCTTTTTCACATTGTTCTGTCTTTCTTCCCATCCTCAGATAACTCATAATCAATCATGGGCTACTAGAAGATAAGAAAGGATCAAAGAAATTTCTAACATTGAGCCTTGGCTCTTATGTTATCCTTATACACCATGTTTAATGTTATTTAATTTCTTCCATGAGCTTGAAAGTTTAAAATCATTGTCTTAACGCTCAATGATTTATACACCATTCATGTCTAACTCATTGAGATATCATGCTCAGTTATACAGAAAGTCATCTGCAACACTGCTATAATGAGTTAGTCTTCTGAATTGAGATTGATTACAACTGGAAATGAAATCCTCTAGAACAAATTATCGGTATGCAGGTGATCTCATAGTCCAACACATTAAGTAGAATGAAATTCTTTTGTATCTCATGGTAAATATGAGAAATATGTGGATAATTTTACATCTTATTTTTGATCTATTCATTCCACCCTCACTCGCTAAATAAATTAGTGTGTTTGTGTATATTTCAGGCTCTAAATCTCTTTCTTTTTTTCCCATTCCACATGCTTCTGCTTGCTAAAATAATAATTCTGCCTATTTTCAAAGTGCTTTTGTCAATCTCCTTTTTATTATTTTCAGCTGGGGTTTTCTTTTCCTTTTTTGCTTTTTCTTAGCAAAGACAGACTATAGCCATGTAAGAGTCTGATCCTGTTAATTTAGTTCACAATAGGGATACATTTAATTGACCACCTACTACCTCCTTAAATCTAAATAATTGGATGTGCCTTTTTCTGGTTTATATTTTCTTTAGAAATTGTCCTGCCTGCCTCCAAATAACTTCCTCAAAAAGTATTTTCTTTTAAAAGTGCTAATAACAAGCCAGAAAAATACAAACTTGATAGTACTTCTTAAGTGTCTCAATACTTTCCCTCACCATTCAACTTCAAATCTCAT
>NW_028186602.1:14514-57463 GCF_003343005.1 Rhea americana
ATATATATATATATATATATATATACACACATACACACACACATATTATATATATATATATTTCAGTTACCTGCTACCTGGTAGCCTTATCCTTAAAGCAAACAAACTAACAAATATCCCCTCAAAGTGCTGAGGTCAGTTTTGTCACTATGAACATAAGAATGTGCAGGACTTGGTAATTTCTTTTATTTAAATTGCCATTTAGCAACTTATTGGTGGCTGCAGCTAGTGTTGTACAATACATTTCACTCTGAGATGGGTTATGACTAGCTCAGAAGTGTAATGCCTRCCTGTTAAAGCAGAGAAAATACTCAGGGTTGAATTCACCTCACCTAATTTGTTTATAACCACATCTGTCTACAGATTTTTAATCTGCATAGTCATTCTCTTGGGTAAAAAAAAATAAATAAACGGGCATTTCCAAAGTATGATTCATCTCATCCTAGCAGTAATACGACAAATTTGCTGATGATTCTGATTTACTTAGGGTTTATAAAAATGAAAGCTGAACATGAACACCCGAGGAAGAACTTCATGCTCCTGAGGATAAAATTCCTCTCATCAGACATAAATATCCCCAACGTAAACATGTCTGAGCCAGTGCACTTTGCAGTCAGTGGACAGAAATAAGCACTTCAAGGACAGGAGCCCTTTCCTCCTCAGATAGGTATGTAAAGCTAATCAGGTGAATTTCTGCAGATGACCGGTAGAAAGATCGGACAACCCTCTCCCTGCCCATCGTATAGATGTACATTTGAAAAGCTGCAGCTGCACMTAGAGCAATTGTGGAATTTTCTGCTGTGAATTTGTGGGGCATTATCATAACGAAAAATGAACAAAACTAGCATGCAGGCTTAACTTCCACGCTCATACTGCATCTGTCTCAACGCAATTATTCACGTAAGCACCCTTTAAATAAAAAATATATAAGGACATGTGTAGTCTTCACTTTTTTTATCATTCATAAAAAGGAAAAAAAAAGAATACATTACAAACGGACTCTCTCTTCAGCGGCTGCAAAATGGCTTTTGCTTGTTCCTTCACATTATTTCTTTAGGTGATGGAACAGTTTACTGTACTGTTTGCTGCTCCCAAAACACCAGATTGAAATCAAGCATTCATTATTAAACTATTTTTATGTTGCATTGTGCTTTTTTTTTTTTAACTTCATCTCTGCAAAAACCTATTTCAGTTTGCACTCACTATCTAATTCCTACACAGCTTTTTCAGGGCTTGATTCATTCTGATGCTTCCCTTTTTAGCTACTATCTGGCTTTTCAGCAGAACTAAAGACACAACTTAGTCCAGTGTGCACTAAATTTCTATTCTGCCAAATAAAAACAATGAAGTAATACATGAGGGAAGGGGGGGGGGATTGAAGAGGGGTATCACGTAGTTGCTGAATATGCCACAAGCATCCTGGACTTTATTATGCCGATTGGTCTGTCCAGCATCTCAAATACATGACTTCAGTCATTGGAATGGGTGTTTAAATGGTAAAAAAAGGGGAGGGGGGTGGGGAGGAGAGGGGGGAAGGAAGGAGTGAACTTCYTCTCCTTCTGAATGACTGGTTATAGTTTCAAACCCCTATGTTATCTTGAAACAGCATGACAACTCTGAAGGAATATATTAAGCTCCATAGTCTAGACTGATACATGATTGCAGCTTCCTCTAATACCAAAGTGAGCTATGGAACTGAGTCAGAACAAGGTCTTTTTTAAAATCTGGTCTCTTTTTATTTCACTAGATCAGAGAATTCTAACATCCTCCAGCTCCAGTATCTACTGTACATATTTTATAATGAAATAACAAATCCAGTTTGTTCACAGATAAATCAATACTGGATATTTATACAGGAAAGAAATTGTGTAACCCTTCTAGCAGTAAAATGTTCCTGCTANAAAAAAAAAAAAAAAAAAAAAAAAAAAAAGAAGAAGAAGAAAAAAGAGATTAAGAGGCAGCTAAAACTAGAAGGAGCTAAGAAAAGAACTAATCAGCTTCCAGCTTGATATTTCAGCAGCCAGTGCCAATATGCAAGATCTATAATTCTGAAACAAACCAAAAATGCAGCTTGCTTAAATTGCAGTTCAGTTTGTTTAGGGTAATACAGAGAAGGTTTACAGCTAAATATATCCTTTTAGGGAAAACAATAGCGTGTTATTATGCTAACAATTCACATGTTATCATGTGCTAAAATAACTAGTTAGGTTTTCAACAATGATTTCTGTCTCAAAGCACACAGAAGGTTAAATAAATATTCTTAGTGACCAGTTTCCAAGCAATCTTTACTTTGTCTCAAGATTCATGTTATTATGCAATGATTCATCCTTAACTTCTTCTGGAGTAAAAGACAGCTCCTACCGCTGGTATTAGCAGACTAACCCAATGCATGCCTCATGTAACATGAGATAAAAAAGGAGGATCTACACTTGTATCTATATATTTTGTTGCRTGCAAGATTGTGATGCAGTGCTTTAACGGTGCCTATTTTAACCCAGCAGGCACTTCTGTTAGAACACAGACTGAAAATTGCATTTAATGTGTATATCTAGCTCCAGGCTGTTTTTATTTCCATGAGTGCACCTACAGCCCTGGCCAGTGCTTGTTCGGCTGCTGCAGCCCCATGTTGGCTCAGGCACCATGGAGGCCTTCTCCTTAGCCCCCACTGCTGACCACCTGGGATTCTCCTCTCCGGCTCTTGGCATTTGGGTCACAATGTAAATGACTCCCAACCATACATTTCTAGTGACAGAGCTAGGGGAGCAGAGCAGTCAGCAGCTGCAGCCAAAAGTCTAGGGCTGTCCATCATGCTGCAGCTTTAAGGGCTCACCATTGCCATCCCTGCAGTGGTGCCCAAAGTCCCTCAGGGATGAGGCTGCCCCAGCTACCTCAGGGCACTGCTCTCTCGGYGTGGGGAGACGATGGGCCTTGGTAGCCACACTTGGCCCAGCCCAGCTCTGCCAGCGTTGGCACCAGGACCCCCCGGCGCCTGCGGCTTCCTGACACCTCTTTTGTTAGAAACACACTTCTGCTGCTGAAAGGGCTCTTTGCACTGTTCGTGTGCTTGCACTCTTCCCCTTCCCTCTGACTTTGCCTGGCCCCCTTTATTTCATTGCTCCCGTACAATCCATCCAACTTCACTATTCCGAATCACTGACAGCTCCACTTCCAAAATAGAGTTAAATGCCTGGCACTTAAACTTGAAGTGCTAATTGCCTGGTAATGAAACCTTTAATCATCAGGTGATTAAAATTTTAATCACTAAAAGGCCTGTGGAAATCCGCTATATAATGTTGAAGATTAATTTCTAAGTTTTTTTAACATGCACTTCCAGTGAAAAGTGCCTTATGTTGGAGAAACTAACATAATTTGAAGTCATTCAATAGTTTCTATGCTGAAGAAAAGGTTCTAAAAAATTGGAAGATGCAGCTGTAAAGGTAAAATACAGTTGCTGTTATATTAATTAACTTAGGAAAGGGATTTTTTTAATCTTATGGTTTCCAAATCACTGAGAAAAGTGCATTCTTGTATCAACCTCCTAGCAATCAGGCACAGATTCATACAATTTGCTTTTCCAGTCAAGTGGTAGAGGAGAATTGAGAACCCCACTTAAAAACTGTATCTAGAGGGAGCTTTAASTACTTTGCTGTACTGAATAAAAAATAGTAGCTATTGTGCACACAGATTGAATCTTTTCATCACAAAATTTTGCAATGAAGTTTAGCACATGGATTCTAAATTAACATGCTAGGCTGTAATGACACTGCTAGTTCAATGAGCCACGAACTAAGACAAGTTTACCAGACAGAGTAAGCCATCTGCTACAGTCTACTATATCCATTTTCAGAAAAATTCAGTTTGAAAAGTTTCTTGAATATAGGAAACACAGAAGTCTGTATATACCACTTCTTGGCATTTCATAATCTTCTCCCATTAGCTAGTGAGGAGGACTAGGAAACCCTTTGCCAGTCACAGATACTTACATAATACATTTTCAAACCCGGATTTAGGAACATGCTGAATATCTGTGTACTTTCTGCGTTTTCCCACAAAGGTATGCTTTACGATGCATTAATCAGCTGGRATTATATTACACTAATAAAAGGAAATATAAAACATGCATCAGAACAGTAGCATCTGACATCAAACARCCACAGCTGATACAAGGTAGAGAAGAATCTGGTCTGCATTTCTAAATCTCTCCAAATTAGCCTTCCTGAAATAGAATCCCTTGCATTCCATTATTCCATGGTTTCATTTCTTTTCAGGCTCATAGGCTCCTATTCATCATGATTGCCCTTTGCATTTCAARCAAAACAAGTGCTTCATGCACCCTTTGTTGCCATGCTATAGCTCCCWGCGATCACGAGCATACCAAGCAATTGAGCTGCTACAAGTCCTATTAAGTATAATGCAGTTCCGTGGGAATATAAAGGCATGTAAGGGAGACATTGGTTTTGCAGCTTTGCAAACATTTCGAATGTATCAGCATACTACGCCATCACTTCTGCATTGTTTAAAGTATTCTCAGTCTTTCAGGTGAAGAGCATGATGATAATTCTTCACCTCCACGGTACAAAAAGACTATCAGGAAATAGAGAAGAAATAATCGAGTTGAAAAAGATAGTGCACTATGGTCAAAGAGCAGCCTTTTAGAGATAGATATTCAAGAAAAGAACTRCAAAGCACAGCCTCACACAAAAAATGACTGCATAGATTTGCTTTAAATTAAATATGAAGAGCAATTAAAAATGTCTATTTTCACCTGAAAGAAACGGCATTGGTTTAAACCAAAAGAATGAGCTAGTGAGAAGAGTTAGACACGAATTTATGTTACATTTTAGCACATTCACCAAGTGAATTCTATAAAATTGTGCTTTAAACGGAAAGCGGGAAAATTCTTGATTGCAAGCAAACAATGCTTTTTATTTTGTAACAGTGTTATATTCAAGGCAATATACATACTGCTACCTGCTTTACAACTAATTTTGTATTTGCCCACGCATTTTATTATCATTGCTTTATCAATGATTGGAGACATCTTCTGAATGAAAGACATTACACAAACTAAATTCTATTCTATTCTGGTCCATTGGTAAAGGTCAGCTCAACAATGAATCAATGCAGTACTAGAAGAGGGCAGTTCTCTAGAGACTGAAGATATCAAAAGGGCTGACAAACTGTGGTGTTTTGTAAAATCAATTCCCTACAAAAGATATGTTATGCCAAATTCAGGCTTCCTACAGTAAGCTAGTCATACTGCACTGATATCAAGGGAGTTGAACCTGCTTACATCAGGTTTGAATTAGACTCAGTATAACAGTTTTCTTGGTTAAAAATTGACCAGAATAAAAGAAGTTACATCAAAGATCACTCTAGCCCTGTTACTGAGCATTTCAGGTTACTTTTCTGGGTGTTTGTACCATGATTGCTAAAAATCATAGATTGCTCCAAAAATAGGACTCCACGCTCTGTGGGTCTAGTCACAGAATTTTCATTGTCAGGATCTCCCTTGTTTTCTTCTATATAAATAGCTGGAGTCAAGTATTTGGAAGAAATGGTCAGCATTTTATATGGTCTTTTGTCACTGATGTTTATTTTTACTAGAGAAACATAAAGTGATAAGCTGAAAAATCTAAATACTTCTTTTGCTGAGAAACACAGTTTAAACTAGCACCATTAYGTTCATTTTACATTATCTTCTATAAAGCAAGATGTGGTGGAGGTTAAGGATATGTGGAGATACAACATTTGACATTTAGCTCCTTGAAGCACTGCCTATGACCAGCATATCCAATACTCAAGGCTGAAGCCACTATAGTAAATTTATTTCTACTTTTTCCTTATTAAATTTATCCAGTTAGCTTATTATATGTATAATACAATGAARGTGTAAATATAAGACCAATATCTCTAAATCATTTAAAAATTCTATACAGAGACTTCTCTATTATTAGAAACTGTTGATATAACACGGATAGAATCCCACTGCTACAAAGTTTTTAACTCTATTTCTTATTCTACCCTATTTTTATAGTAGTCTACCCTTATCCTTGGCTGATTTCTGTCTTTGCTTGTATTAAAGATTAGGGCTGTTGTGTGGGATATGTCTGGCTCTCCTAGTTTCAGACTTTCTCTTTGCATCCCGAATACGCATTCTGTTTTTCATCTGCTTTAGCCTGCCCTTGATTCTCCCTACCACTCTTGCATGGTGCTTTGACCTAAATTCTGTTTAAGGCCTTTCCTGTTTGAGAAAACTGAGTTGTTTTTGCATTCTTTTCCCTCATCACATGGTTGTGATAGATTTATTTAGAAGCATGTATGTTTCCAAAGTATTTTCATTTGTTCATGAAATTCCAGTTTAAATATAATATCCTGTCTTTTTCCTGATATCGTGGCAGTCCTTTCTCTTTTGGCATTTTTATCTCCCTTGCTCTTCACATTCCTTTAAACTGTCTCTCCTGAGGCTCTTATTTATTGGTGCTATTTTAATCACATTGCACTTACTTAGTTCTTGATTTCTAAGCGAAATGTCCCTCACTGATTTGTTCATTTATCTGGATGCATAATTCCTTCTGCTTTAAGGGGGCTCACAAAATGCTGGGCAATCATGCCGTTGACCAGCCAGATTTCAAACTGTAAATATCTAACTAACTGCATAGGTTAAAGTGGGTGTAGGGGCTGACTTCATTTTTCCAATCCATCACTGGCTTAGTTGCTTAGCAAGGCTCTTAAAGGGCTACCATATTGTCTCCTGAGGGAAAGCAAGGTCAATAATCAGGCTCACGAGATGTGTACAACCTGAGACTAATCAGTATTTTTTGACTTTCTAGAGAACAGTGACTATTGAAAGGGAATGGCCTGTTCTCCTCCAGATGCAAATGAACATCAGCAATAATTAGGGGTTCAGACAGAGCTTACATTGTCAAAAAAATCTGATTTTTATTCCTTGTTCATTCCTCAGAAACATGAGCCAAAAAAAAAAAAAATAGGAATTCAGAAAAACATCTTTGATTACCATTATAAATTTAATAGCCGCAAAGAACAAAAGCAAAGCACGAATCAACTTCCATTTCAGTTCCAGTCGAATACTCATGCTGAACACATGCTTAAATAATTGAAAGAAACTGTTGCTTTTGTCCATACTACTAGCATTTAGCACCATCTGAAGTGACATAGACCTGAACCAATTGGATAGACYTAAAAGAACAGCTAAAAGCCTGTCCTTATCCTGGAAAAAAAGAAAGAATCTTCTTAATCTTCTTAATTATATTTCTTATTTCTTTGAACAATCTATTCTACCTCACAGTAGTCTCTTTCTGTAATGACCATTATAAAATTTAAGTGCAAATAAATATCRGTTATTTGCTATCATAAAGCTAGGAAATTTGTGATATCACAACTACCATAGCTTTTAACAGCAAATATTATACTGTAACAAAGCTTATCTTCTTTTGCAAATTTATCATGCATTTTTGCCCATTATGCACCTGCAAATGAATGGAATGGTTCTAGATAGGTAATTGAACATACTAGGAAAAAAAAACAAAAAAACCAAAAACACCTTTATGTCCCTAAAAATGGCTCCTTCATATATAGGGAAGGAATCCCTATTTCTGAATGAAGAAGTGCTAGTACATTCACCTCCAAGCTAATACCGCATGATCTCCAAATTCATCACACTCCAAAACCTGCAATCAGAAGCAGGTTTGCTATGCAATTGGTAAATTCCCTGCTTATCTGAACAGCAGAAAAGGAAAATGTAATTTCTATAGTGAAATGTGTGATATATAGAAGCCATTCAAAAGCAAGGGCAAAGCAGTTTGACGGTGAACTGCAGATGCGCAGGGAGCTTTTAGCCCTCCGAGCACACTGCCAGCTGCTTATGCAAATTACTAGGCATCTTCCACATACCTATGGGTATCTTCCCTTATAATCTGTCTGTACCAACTAAAACCATATTCTCCAGGTACGCTGACACACAGCCCTCATGAAATACACATATGCTTCTATCCTCAGCATTAGCAGGGAAATTTTAATGCATATGTATCAACTGTCCACTGCTAATTTGGATGCAAGCAAGACTGAAAACAAAATTAATTAGATTTGGGTAAGAACTTAGTTTTGATCTCAGTCCAATGCGAATCAGAAATAATTCAGCTGAAGCCAGGAGAGTCAGCCTCACACTGACTCAGTGTCAGTGAGATCAGGCTCAGCCCTATGGTGCCTGCGATAAGAGCCTTTAGTTTTAACTAACCGACATTACCTAAGCGTTCAGTGTTCTTGGTTTTCCTGCCCAGAGAATAGGGATTTCATTACTTGAAAATGGCAACTGTAAAGATTTTAATAGCTATCACRTATTTGTAGAAGCACACATTTGCCTCCTTTACCTTATCTTAGCTACTGACTAATGCATACCGTGTTATATAACGCAGATACCAAAGGGAACTACAAATGGAGTTTTCCTGTGGCTGTAGCTCTACTGAAGTCAGCGCAATTACACGCGCAGAAAATGCAGCCTTTTTTTTCCATGTTTGTGTGCCTCTATCTTTAACTCTGTACTGGGACAAATAGCCTACTCATTCAATACCACACAGCGAACCATGCCTRTAACCATCTTGTTATGAGGACTTTAATTTTGACTTCCATGGATACGAATATGAAATGTAACACCAAAGAGTAAATAACACATGCTACGGAATCATGTGAGATTTGATACGTCACGTTTCCTCTCTTGAGTGCAGCTGTAGGACATTGTAGATATAACATAGTACAAGCCCATTTGCTTCCATTTTCCAGTCTGCAACTTCTGTAAGGTTTGAAATCATATTTAGCCAGCACCAAAATCTTTAGTCAAAGGTTCCRTAATCTGTCTTTATCTTGTGTCAAGGTTTTGCTATTCGATTACCACCAGGTGGTAGCATTTTAAAACACTGCTGTTATTTTATAATAGCTATCTTGTTATATTATTTGGCAATTTTTCTGTGGTTTGTTACAAAGGTTAGCATTAAGGAGGCTGGCATGGTAACCTATTTAGAGTGGATTAAATTGTCATGTGGAGAGTTCAATCATGAATTACAACAGAGGTATGAAAAAGCTTCCATTTGAGGAGATACAGAAAAGACTGGGAGAGTAGGTTACCCCTGTTTACATTCTCACAATACAAAGGAAAGGCTTCAAGACCAGGAAAAATGTTGCGGAAGAAACTCAAGAAAAAGGAAGARTTCATCTTGCTTCTAGCACGATATTGACTGATGGAAGTAATTTTATTAAACTCAGTAAAATCAAAACCAATTTTTAACATTGCGGAGAGTACCCAGTATATAAAATACATTGTAGTAGAGGTATATGTTTTGATTTTTAAAGTCATAAGCCTAACCACTCAATGCCTTCATAACTGACATTGCAAAATTTCAGCARTTCTAGTTCACCAACACCTTTTAGATGCTGCTCAGGTGCATTTTCCCTCCAGCCTGTACACTTCTCCTTAACATGTGACCCTTTCTAACTACAGTTGTGAGTCTAATGAAAGTCATCCAGTGGGTGCTTCTCTAGAAGCCATTTCTTCAACAGTTGATATTGTTAAACCTCTGGTTTGTGGCATTATTGGAGATAAATGCAGGATATTTGAGCTTAAATTGTGACTGCTAAAGTTTAGAAGGGAGACTGGATAGATAATAACTGATGGATGATGTGTGTTCCAGTAACAGTCATGGTCCCTAGGCTACCCTAACAGATTCAATAGGTACACAGTCAGAGCTCAGTTTTTGCTCAGTCAGGGACTAAAGCAAAAAACAGCATATATGTCATGCTGAAATATATTCTCATCTTTTAATTTCCTATTTCCCTTCTTATTTCCAATTTGGGAGAATTATCATCTGGATTACTCTACCTTACTTAGGTATTTAACTTGTGTATAAGTTTTAGGTGCCTACTTAAGCAACATATATAATATAAGTGAAAGCCTTCAGGAAGGATTGCACTGCAGCCATGCTGAGATAGAAGCCTTTAGATAATAAAGGATGAAATGCAGGCCTCATGTAAGGAAGTAGAATATTCAGAATAATAGAAAATCAAAACATATCATTTGCATTATATGTGCATAGAATATGCAGTAGGCTTCCAGGTAATTGGTGTAGGAATAACTACAGACTCTACAAGCGTGGAAAGTAGAAGACTCTCTGCTGGAACATTTCAGATTAGTGCTCCATAACTTGGGCAAAGGTTATTATTTTTAGTGATAAAGATAGTCGTGTAGTCATCTGAGAACATTTATTTGAACACAAGTAATTAAATCTAAATAAATTTAGCTAAATCTAACTTAAATCTGTTGAACGTTATTTCTTTTGTTTCATTTTATTGGCCAGATGAGCGGATAGGGGTGTCAATCAACATACATAGTAGGGAAATTGCCAGCGTCTTTACTTACTACCTTTACTATTTTCTTTGTCTTATGATCCTTCCCCCCTGTTTTGAAAACCATCATCTATTTGTCTCTAGGAATTAGCTGGGGGAAAAATAGATCGGTTGAAAGAGAAATATCACTATTTCCCAAGAATCCACTTCCATCAGAGCTGCAGGACATCACCTCTAGAGAATCTACCCTCTAAATTTGAACTTTCACACATACCAGCAAGTATTTTGCTCCCATGGCAGAGTATTTCCTTCTTGAAATAAAATAAACATTTTACATGTATATACATATTGTAAGGTGTTTCATTTTCTTCTCCCTTACTATCAGGAAAATTCATTTCAGTCTTAGTACATTTAAAACTCATTTTATGCACTAATTACATAAGGGTGTAGCTCTTGCTCTGCATTCAGATAAAATGGATTTTGCCAACTAAAAGTGTTTGTTTCATTTAGGAAGCTGAATCTTTTATCCAATGTAGCTGAAAAGCCTATGATCTATGCTGCTACTGCTGGCTCAGTGGCATTACTTTTTTCCTACAAAAAATGCTATCTTTGAATTGTATTCTCTTTGTTGGCCTCTGGAATCTTTATCCTTCCCTGTGAAGAAGCAAAAATTGGAAGTTATAGGGCATTCAGCATGTGCATATATGCTAAGCCTAATTAAATGCAGCAAAAATAGTGTAAACTCTCCCTTGATTTTAATAGATATATTACCTTTAAGTAAGAAAGGAAGGTGCCTTATGCCTTTACTGTAGTGGCTTGGGTCTATCATTGCTTTTTTCTACTACTGGACTTTCATGAGAATCATTCGCTGGTTATTGAATGGTACTGATGAATGTGGGAAAACATTGATTTCTAACAACTATACTTATCACACATATTGGGTGGAAATAAGAGATTTCCTATGTGAGTATAAGATAGAAGAGAGGTCTCATTATGTGGGAGACTAGTTTAAAAATAATTTATAACTCAAAGTAAGATTGAGCCCCCCCAAATTTTCCATTTACCATTCTGGTAAAGATCTAAAAAGGATTTTCCCCCTCCACCCCAGGGTAAATACAGACCTTATAGAATGCAAAATAGGCACGGAAGTAATAGTTATATTTTCTTTTCTTTTTTTACAGATGTATTTGGGGTAGGTAGCCCTGGCAATTTGTAATATTGATGCTATGAAGGGGATTTTTGCTTAATGATATTCTCTTTGAGATATTATTCAGTGAGATTTTGTTGATGTTTTTGTGGCTTTTATCTTGCTTCTTGAAAACTAATTAATCAAGTGTAATCATCTAGTTGTTTGAAATATTTATAAACTGTAATTTCCATTGCTAGTAATGTTCAGTATTGTCTCTTAATGATAAAATAAGGAGAGGAAGAGAGAGAAACGTATGTATAGGGAGCATTTATCCCTCTCCTCAACCCAATGAGTTCTTGCTATGAATATTATATTTCTACAGTGAATATTTTGGAGATGTTGATATTTGAAGTTTATATAGTCATTTGGCCTAATTCTGCTCCACTTCTTTTTATTTTTTTTTATTTATTTTTTTTTAACACACAAGCCTGCGAACTCCATAGGAAACATTAACTCTTCCAGGAACATTTTAATTAAATTTGACAATAAAAGTTCTAATTCTTGCTGGCTAATGTTAGTTCTCAATATTGTGGTGAAAATATTCAAAGTCTTTATAAAATCAGTTTGGAGGTTCTCCCTTAGTTTCTGGCTGTGTCTATCTGGCAAGTGAAAGTAACTGGAATTACTCTGGGATTGGAATAAACAACTTTTACCCTGGGAAGCCATTTAAGAAAATAGCTTAACTTTTGYGGAAGTGCCAAAAGATTTGTTGGAAGTGAGAGGCCTTGTTGTGACATCACTCTGTTAGTGTGAAGGAATTTTAGATAGCTGTAGAGTAAACACTTCTGTGAACAGTAAATGATTTTGCTTTCATTGGTGCAGTCTAATAGAGGCTGGTCTGTAGCAAGCAAACCAGAAAAGCAAACATGAAAATGGCAAAATAGCATGAAGCACTCTTCAGAGCTGTATTGTTTTCAGAAGTATGACATGACAGGTAAAATGATAATATTTGAGTTAAAATGAAGAGAATATTCATGAAGGAATGATAAACAGTAAGGGAGGGGGAGTTTTTCAGTGATGATTGCTCCTTTACATTTACTAGATGGTCTAATTTGTCAGCTGACAAATGCCAAAAGGTATGCAAGAAGAGTAYTGAAGCAAATTATGTTGCCTAAGAAACCTAAATGAAAGAAAATTTACAAAATTAGGAAAACAATTCTGTTAAGGTCAAATAGAAGCAAAATTAAAATGTCTTGGTTATTCTGTGGGAAAAAACAAAGAGCAGTTGATAGTGTTGTAAGTAATTGTAGTCTTAGGATTTTTTTTTACTCATCCATATAGAAGGGATTCTGTTTTTCCTTAGACAAAAACCTATTTAGTAATAACCACCAAAAGGAACTAACCAAGTAATGTATCAATTTTCCTTTAATTTCCCAGACTCTGTGTCACAGATCAGATATATTGACTTATGTGACTTTTTGGACCTTTCTGGATAATTTAATATATCAGATAAAGCAATAATTCAAAATTCCGGTAACTGTTTTTATTTACATCCATGGATTTGCTTTCTGGTATAGCGTATCTCCATTCAGTAGCTGACACTTTTACATTCACTTTCAGTAACCCTTGTTTATATACTTCACTAATCATCTAATCAAATGCAAACATTTATGGAAGATAACCACGAGTTCCTTAAATATGGATCCCCTCTAATGATAAGAGTTGAATTTCCAAATACAAGTAACTCTAAATAATATATTTTGTATAGAAAATTAGGGAGATGGTTACTGAAGTAATTGTTACCATGTGTTCTTCAGAGTCAGGAATGTTAAYGTCACAACGAGGAGCAAGTGAATCAGTGGCAAGGGTACAAATGACTGTACAAGCATAATTAGGACTTTTGCTGAAAAATGCGTAATGTCAGTCAACAGATGAGCAGTTAGTGTCAGAYGCAACCTGCTCTGCAGAGATGCTGCCTTTTAAAAAGTAAATAATAAAATATTCTTGTACCAAGCATTTTATTCACTACGAATGCCTTCATGTTTTGTTTTAAGATTCCCTGAAATCAACTGAAGCAGTCCCATTGGCTTTAGGGGGCTTTTGGTCAGGTTGTTTTTATGAATTAATTGCTTTTTTGGCAAACTTTCTTTACAAATACAGCTTGATAAACCTTTTACACCAGTGAATTACTTTTATCTGTGAGATGAATGTCTCCATYAATTTCAATCTGCAGATGGCACATAGGTTCCCGAATAATGTTCCTATAGTTTCATGTACCTTTTATTTGCAAACTCTTTGTATCCGCTCTCTTAATGCCACATTTGTTTTACTATCAAATTTTCAATTCTATTTCAAATTCTAAAATTTCTTCTTATCTAGTCRTTCATTTAGTATTACTTTGCAAAACTGCAATAATTTGTCCTACTATTTAAAGCAAARCTCAGATAATTTCTTTCACTCTACTGTACATTAAGCTCTTGCTTCAAGACAGCATATAAGCACATATTCTTATTTTATAATGGCCTTCTATAAATACCATTTCAAAACAATCAGATGAAGTAGTCTTGATTCTCATTAGGTGGAAGTCAGTGCAGTTGCCTCAAAGTAAATGRAGCTACACTGATGCACACGCAGCCAATATACCAAGATCTATTTGTAGTTTGAGCTTTAAATTCTGGCTGGGGAGGGAGGTTAGAATGGGGAGAAGTCTCTGCTTGTATTAAAATATGTCAGGAATAGGTAAATATTTTTCTTTGAGTTATTAAAAGTGACCGATTTCTGAATCTTACTAGTCAAAGACATTTAAACTGAAAAAACCCAATCAGCTATTTATTACCTCACATCAAATGTGTCTTAAACAYGACATTTTAAACCACAGGATGGATAATTCAAGGTGGATTTTAGAGTTTTAAAATATCTTTTTAATCCTTCCATACATGTAAAATATTTCACCAGAGCTATATGAAAGAAATTAGAAGAGGTAGGAAAATGTTTGTTGTGGGTTCGATATGAAAAGCAGTAGCAACAAATTTGAATAGCTGCAAAGCAAGGCATTGAAAATAAATGAATGCCRATGTTAAAATTACCTTTTCAGTCATCATTCTTGTGCATACTGACTTTAATATGCTTTCACAGGTCTCTGTATTTCTAGCTACAATATTTTCCATTGGATCTTTGTTTAGGTAGTGAAAGAGGCAGTGATGAATTGTTTACAAACCATTCATTAAATAAGTCTCTGCTACATTTACACATATCACTGGCAYTATTCTCAATATGCACATACACTGTAAGAATTATAAATGCAAAAGAAATTCACCTCACATGATCCCATTTCATTCATTACTTCAGATATTTGTTACTTACTGTTTAATTTCTGCAAGAAATGGAGCTAGCCAGGGTAGGAAAAAAAAATAGAATATGATCGTGCAATTAATGTGTCTCACAATAAATTCATACAGTAGGGCAGAGTTTGAGAAAGCTCCTTATCTTGGAACTCCTTGAAAGCAACTTTGGAGGCTGTTCTTCCAGAATTTTCAGGAAATTCACAAGAAAAAGAGATCAAAAGAAATTCTGTCATGTAGATTTTAGTTCCATACGTCCACTGGAGATATATCCTGGGGACAGAAATATAGGTTGGTGGGTGTTTGGTGTAACATGAGGTGGTTGGTGTAACACAATTTATAGTTGTATTTAGGTTATATCAACAGTGTGATATAAGTAGGACAATTTACTGTGCAAGAACTGCATGGATTCTGTGGAGGAAAAAAAACCAAACGTGTGGAGGTAGGCAGAAGAGGAGTGTATGTTTACCTTGGTCTGGCTGCTGCCTTTGCCATCATGCTGAAAGTCAGAGACAGGAAGAGATGTTGGCTCACCCCAGGAGCAACTCAGTATACTCAGGAGGGAGAAGCTTTAGGGGAGCAGAGTGGGGCAGGCAGAGTTAGAGGCAACAAACAGGACAGTAATGGGCGGGAGGTGGCCTGGAAGGCTCCTGAGAAGCAAGGACTGGAGACTGAGGGGAGCAAAGTCAATGCCAACCTCAGAGGAGAGCGAAAGCAAAAAATRTTCCTAGTCCTGGAGAATTCAAAATAGTCTACGCTTTGCAGGAAGCTTCATGATCTGCTGGGTTGGACAGTAGCACTAAAAAGAAGGACCCACCTTGTCAGGACGGTGGATAGAAGGAAGATATACTTTCAAGCCTACTACTTAGTCTATTACTCATATCACACCTAAGTTTTCCCTGTTTAGAGAGCTGTGTTGTAGTTTATTCTTTGTGTTCTAGCAAGAAGCAGCCTTAGAGATTGGCATTAGCATCACATGATATACTCTCTTTGAGAGAAAGTGGGACCTCAAAYCTGGTATACTAAGAATCTGAATATCTGAACAGATGTGCTGGGATGGTTAAGGAAGTTAGATAGTCTCACCAGAAGAAATCGGGACCTTGATGAAAACTGAGAAAAAAGGAACATTTCATACCAAGACCTGAAAAGAAAGATATTATTAAGTGGACATCAGAGAAGATGATGGGGGCTATTTGTCTGTTTGTTTGATGGAAAGTATAGAAGGGGAAAGCAGTAAAAGAAACTTCACTTTCTGCAAGGAGAAAAGGTGGAAGACAAAACAGCAGACAAAACTCCACTTTCCAGCTGGGTGAAAAAGTGGAAGACAGAATTGTGATTCTTGGATTTCTATAGGCACCTCCATTGTATCAGTAATTTTCTTGTAACTTGCACTATTTCAATGAGATAGTAAGCAGTTATAGCATCAGATAAGAATGCATTTAAGTTGAAGTTTGTTGAAGTATTTTTCACTAATTCTTAATACTACTGATAATAGACATACTTGATTTTAAACTCCTGTTAGCTTCTATATGTTCCTGTGTATTATCATACAGGTTCTGGACCCTACTCAGACCTATAGGGTAATAAATAGTGGACTTACTGGTCTGTAGGGCATAAAAAGTGAAAATGCAGTGCTCCACAGCAAAGGAAGTACACAAGCAAAAAAGATGCCAGAAGTGTGATCAGTGCAATGATCATGACCATTCTTTCAGGAGCAGTTGCCAGCTACCTTATACACATATTAAAGTATGAGRTTTGTGATTTTATACATTCCTTCAGATAACAATAATTACTCTGACATATGTACACAAACTGATTGATTCAGACATGGACATAGAAATACCATTCAGAAATTTAAAAGAAATTACAAAAACAAAATATCAAGATTCATTAGTAAGATATATTTTACAGCACTATCAATTTGCCAAATAGAGACTGATCTTCAACAGGTCATTGACACATCTACCTGCAACCAGAAATTATGACCCAGATTGTCACGGAGAACATGTTTAACTAGTTCCAGGGTGGAAATCTGAATCCCAAGGCCTGAGCAAGAAATTAAGKAGATAGTAGATAAAGCTAACTAATGTGCTGCAAAATCATACTCCATTGTTTGTTCTCCTCTGKTTCCTTAATTTCACTGCACATCACAGCACAGTGGCTGAAAAACTTCAGAAGTTGGGGGTACTATCATAGGACTGTCTCTAGCCTGGTGAGTAGGGCTTAGTAAAGCATTTAGCACAGACTAAGGGCAATTCCTAGTTGGCAGCTTGCCTGTGGCCCCTCTTGGAGAGTTAAACTCAATTCTCTTGAGTTTAGTACTGTGAATACAGGCTGTTCCATGGCAGTCGGTCTCAGTTGTAGGAAATAATTACAGCTATGTGTAATTTGTTATAGATATAGCCAAAGGGAGTTGGTCTAAYAGCTCATGCTATTGAGAAAGGGAAGTGATCCCTGATCCTATTTGGAGTCCCAGAGTCCATGTGCAGGAGAAGGCAAATTAAACAGCTGAAGGCAGGAGCAGGAGGGAAAGAGGAAGGCAGTAGATCAGTGAAACCTCTCCATTTGTTGTTAGGGGGCCATTAGACAGATCAGATGTCTGCGGAATGCAGCCTGGACGTGAAGCAGTTATTTAGAAGTTTTTCCCCTTCAGCTATGCTCTTAAAAGGGGCATTCCATCCAATTAGCCTTATTCATAAAACAAAACAAAGCAAAACAAAAACCCTGAATGAACAGAGGTATCTAATGCACAATGTGTACTTCTAACCCATTACCTGAGCTCCAGGGAGTGACATATACAAAACTCAACCAGTTAACTAAGGGCTTTCTTGCTGTGTACATGGAATTTTTATAATCTTTCAGAGGCTACTCAGTCACCCCATTGACAGTATAATCAGTCCAAATGTCCTGCTTCTCTTCTCTGAATCAGCCTATTGATACCAAATCCTTAATTTTCAAGGTGTTGCCAGATTAGTTAGATGACTGAATAGCTCCCAGACCTCATACCTTCTCCCTCTAAGTGCAGAGGTTCTAGCTGCTTAAAAGGGGAGCGTTGTGGTTGATTCTTGTAGGAAAAGATCTCTTTTTTTTATCTCTCTCTCTAAACACCAAGACTTTAAAGACACTCAGGATGGTCCTCTAGGATGCAAACATTCAGGCAGCTTTAAATATTGGCATCACTATGCATTTCACATACAATTAAACTTTAAGAATTACAAAATTGATCTACAGGACTGGTCAAGCTGTTGCAGCTAGGTAGAGCCATAGAAGGCTAAATTCTTGCCAAGTCCCTGGACTAGAGTAGTGTGCTGCCTGCCCCTTTAACACAGTCAAACTTTCTATTCTAAAAGGGGGAATGTGATGGAGAAGCCAGTTATGTTGGTTCCATACCTGCTGGAGAATTCCTCGTGCCTGAAGAGTTGACAGATGCCCATGGGCTTTCTTGCCCCTTTACTCTGAAGTGTCAGTACAAAGCTCTGTGTTCATTTTCCTAGCTAGAGCAATTAAATAGCAGACAACACAAATTCTGATTCTAATTCTCTTCTCAATTTTGACGTGACTTGGGATGTGTGGGACACAAGCTTTTAAGACTCCAATCTTAAGCTAGAAGGGACCATTCTAAACTTTCAGGAGCAGAATTTGGCTCAAAATTAAGACACTTACAGTTAGGTGTCTGTAYGTGGTTGTCCACTGGCACGCTGGATACCTAAACACCTCATAACCAACAGAAGTCTAGTCAGTCAGCTGACCATATCGTACCTTACCTGTGATTTGTGCTCTTGAAGTCTGATAAGGCCTCTGTTGACCTGTTGGCCCCATGCAGATATCTCTGCTAGTATTGGGCATCCCCGGGTGCTGGTAATGTGGCAAATAAATCATGAGATAGAGAAGTTCAGTAGGCAAGTTTAGATTTATCTGAATTGCTAGTTAGGCTCCACCAGTTATATTAACTTAATAGCTTTATTCAACTGTCCATAAGTAGTCATCTATGGTCATCTGAGATACTGGAAAGAGCCTGCACAGGAGACCCCAGGKCATATAAAATGTCAGTGAACAAACAGATTGTTCCTCAGATCTCTCTCAGGGGAGAAACTTGTGTAGATACCTATGCATAGATAGCTGAATTTGAACTCAATCTCTCCTCTTATCTTACCTTCTTGATAACATAGGCCACCAAATTTGAATATGATTTGAACATCAGCCTTGTCACAGCCTTTGAATCAACTCTTCACACTGTTGTGCTTATTATAGAAAGAAGAAGTGGTAAGGTAAGAAATCCTTTCTTCACGAGTAGCATAGCATTAGACAAAATTAGACAGAAAAGGTTTTAATAGCTCTTTTTGAGGTAATACAGCAACCTTTTCAAGATATAAAGGGATAAAATAATTCATTCATCATAATGCAGGCAGGTAGTAGTTAGTTTTCTCAGTCTAAGTAAGGTATCCTGGCCTTCCTTTATAGTCAATGAAAGGCAGTATGTCCAGAAGGATAATCATTTCACATTAAGAAAGGTCTGGGAAACGTCTAATAAATTACTCTTTGGAGGTACCTATTTTTCTCCATTAGCTGAAAAAGAATACAAAATTGACTTGCTTAGGCTTAGCCACCTAACTTCTAGATGCCAAAGTGAAATGAATCTCACCTTTGGCTTTTTTTGCATGAAGAACAAGGTACAATGAGTGTGTGATCTGTGAGGATTGTTTCTTACAGATGTGGAATTTTGTGCCTAGCTCTAACTATTTTAACCTTTCTTCAAAGGTAGCATAGAGCAGAAACAGGCTCACAGAATACTTTCAGGCATTGCAAAAATAAAATTCATTGGTTTTGGTAGAYAGAAGTAAAAATAAAAAAGCAGTGTTTCAGTTTACTCAGTTACATCATTAAATCAATTCTAAACATGATTGGAAGCCTGTGGGGTAATATCTGCCCACATCCCAAAGGTTAGATGCTGTAGACAAATATTCATATCACAGAAGCCACTGTTACTGCTGTTTGCCATCCATCCGAGACACTGAAATTGAGCTGGCAAGAAATGAACTACAGGACCAAGGGCAGSTTTGAGAAACATTGCTTTACTGGTACTGTGTGAATAAGCCTCTGTGATGGCTTTTCTACTGCTGTCTCTACTCTGCAAAACAGAGGGCATCAATCTTTAGTGTTGTCAGCTGAACTATTGCATCATGTATTATAAATCATACATGGAGTAAGTTGCATTTCTAGTAGTTCTTCAGCACTTTACAAACATAAGTAGTCCATTAACAAAAGGCTGTGTTTTGTGTTTATATTAGTGCCTTATGTCTGGCATTGAAATACGCATTTAAACAAGAGAACAGAGAAGAAATTGAAAACAAGCCTGGAAGAATGGCAAATGCATTTCTGCGTGATCATTATTCCTGTTTAAAACACATTTCAAAACCATCTCTTCCAAACCCCAATTTCAACAGGCCACATAATAGCTTATCTATTTTTGATTTCTTCAGAAGGACCCATTTTAAATATTTTGTGTGGAGACCATAAACTCATACAATCCGCAACCATCACTGTAATGCAGCAATYGCATGCAGGAAAAACACTCTTTATTTTAATATCCCTTTAAATATTCCCCAAATATATCAATAATTAATTGGTAACACCTGGCAGGATCCATCTGGCAGTATCCCTTCATTACTGGTTGACTGAATACTGATTTTGTTCAGCATTCAGATGCAAGATCATGTGCTGATGGCTTCTGCTGAATATGTAAAGCCATGGGTATCTATATATCAACAGCAAAAGCCAGGTGTTGCTCAGATATAAAAATTTTGTATGCAACTAGTATCCCAGTTAAAGATTTACTTCCAGTAAAACTACAAGTATATATATATATATATTCACCATTGTATTCTAAGAGTTAAGTGTGTTCTTTATTACATACCATCTTCTTATGACACTATTTTTAGTAAAGGACATCTACTAATTTATATTGACATATAAACCTTTTTCTACTCTACTATTATAATATGCTATATTATAATATAAATCAGAAATTACTGTTTTTGTAGACCAGATGAAAGCCGAGCTTTATTTTTCAGYAAATACCAGTACTTTCAGATAGTGAGAATGATTCCTTGGATAATGAATTTATGTTAATGATATATTTGCCAGTTAAAGGATGATTGATTACACAGTTCACTTTCAATATTCTTGCAAACCAGTTTCCARATTCACTACCTGCCACAGCTCTGGCAATATTTTCATAGTAATATTTTATTTTCTTCCAGCATCTTGGACCAAAAAAATACTCTGATGGTATGAATTGTACAATTAGTAATTATAATTGCAGGTGAATAGTAGTTTTATTTTTTAATACAAGTTTGTATTTCATTGAGTTACAAAAAAATCATCTTAAAAAAGAAATGTATTAACTCTTTCTGAGGATAGGTCCCGGCTGAGCAATTAATATAATTGAGGCTGAACAAGCTAGTGATTTGGAATATTCAAGGTATTTACATAAACTTTACTTTCATTAAGGTTTTATCCAATGACTGTCCTCTGGTCTTTTTCCGGCAAGTTTATCCTACAATTTCTTTCTGTAAAGAATAAACCTTTTAGGTTTCCATTTTATACAATATCCTTCTACTTCTGCAGCCTCTATAATTAGCCAGTATGTTTTTTCCTTCTCTTTCTGGACTATAGAATGAATAACTAGGAACAATCCTACACTAATGGAAGACGGTGTGGATAGCCTAATTTTTCTTTTCTCTCTGTAATTTCTCTGTGGTTCCTTGTTCCAGATAATCCAGCAGTAGCCAAAGAATTGCATAGTGATACCACTGATATGTCCTGGCTATTCACAGCTATCAACCACTAAGAAAATGTTTCTGGAAATCTCTGGAAATTAGCACAAACACACCTTTCTATTTCTGTTTTTCATTCTAAGTGCCTGTGATGAGGAAAAACTAAAAATCTTCATTTTTGGCAAAACGTATTTGATTGAAAAATAGTCAGTTTCCAAACTTTCATGGTGATTCACAAGTGTTTGGTTATCAAAATCTTTTAGAAAGAGCAGGACAGAAAAAAATCTTCCTAAGTTCTGCGAATACGTGATTTTCCTATCTCTTTTTACTCTTTTGTCTTCCATTGTTTGATGAAACAGACTAATTCCAGGAGTTCTTGCCATAAACTCGTGATGCCAGAGATGTCATAAAAAATTGGTAACTGTTGTACCAAAATCTGGGTTCTGTTACCCGGTGTGCAAGCAACCAATAGACACACAGSGTCGAGATATTTGTTTATTTCATCTCTGCGCAGAGATGGGTGCTAGGTGGTAAATCCACAAAGCTAGCACACCTTCTCCCGCTCTCGTTCATGATTTATACACACTTTTCAGGGAGTATTTTATACAAATCTTTCCATTGGTTACAATTTCATTACCTCAAGTAATCGCTCTGCGCTTGCGCTTTCACATTCTTGTTAATTAGCATAGGAAGCAAAGAAGAGGCAGTAACATCATTATCATGTCATTTCCATCTCATTATTCATTTAGGGGTGTGAAATTTAATATGTTAATACACCTTAATGAACCTAAGGTCACTTCTGGGTTATTCTGCTGTTTTTGTCTTACCTACCCCTTGCAATCTTCAAAGCGCTGTGGTTTCATCAAGGTTATTTAGCTGGAACTGGTTATCCTTTGCAGTACTGTTTTTCTCTCCCCCTTGTCCTTGAGTCTTGTTAACTATTTGCAAGGTTTTTCTCACAGTATTTCTCTAACAAAACCATAGAGAAATGTCTTCTGTATTCTCTGTGCAACTGAAGAAAATTATCATTTTGTAAGATGTGGGATGTTAAAACACCCAAATTGTGAGGAAATTGTTACTAAGTTTTTCTCCACCAGCAAGGATAAAGCTCTAACTAATGACACTACGAAGATCATTTTCTCATTTTCATCCAGCTCTTTTTTCAAAGTCTTTAAAAGAAGTTGTGGAACTAAGAATTATAATTATTTAAGAATATGTATTAATAGCATGTATAAGAATTTTTATCCTTTTTATTTATTTTGCTGCAGGCTACCTTAACTAATGTTTTCTACTACTTAGTTTTCCAGTAATATAATTTCAAGTTACACAGTCTATGAATATCAAATGCACTACTAAATAAAATGACATTCTGCCTTGTATCATAATCCAGTTTATTTAGTATTTAATGGTATTAAAATTCTCATTAGTACGATTCACTGTGTCATACATGTGTCATAAACTCATGACAAGTAACAGAAAAGCTAAGGTCTATGCTTTTTAGTTTATCTGAATTTAGTTAAAAGATTTATACTTTTTCAGCAAGTAAACTGCCTAAAAAGTTCTCTCAACATTGTATTATCATAGTGAAGTATTTTCCAAAAGTAAGAGTCTGAATAGCTATAAACTTCTTTATTATCTTGCGCACTTTTCATTTAATATAGGAAAAAGTGCCTGTGGAAGTGTATGGTAACAATTTTCAATTTAAATTACAAAAAGTAGGCACCTGTAGATTATGGTGGCAGTATGTGTTAATAGTTACAAAATCATTTTCATGGTTAGGTCACAGATGAATAGCTGTATTTCAGAAGACTGCACAAGTATAAATATGACAATATTTAAAAAGAACATTTGCAATGTTTACAATTATTATTGTAGGTTACTTAGTCTGGCACTAGACCAAAGGAGCATATTGAAAATGTTGATTTAGGATTTAGTCAATAAAGAATTAAAGGAAAAGACTATCATTAATGTCAGTCAACACGGTTTTATTGAAAACAGTTCTTGTCAGAAAAACCTGGATACTGYGTTTTGCCAAAGTTTTAGTGTTGGTTATGATGGCATATATGTAAAAAAGTTACATAGATGTAAAGGAGTTTTGTAAGGTATTTGACTTAGCACCTCAGGGCATTTATAATTATTATTAACTTAACACTTAACAGTATTAGTAGAAYATATATTAAATGGATTAAACCAGATTTTATGCCAATTCCCACCAAATGTTATGCTTCTACTTGAGGTTTCTCAGTCAGTGCTAGGCAAAATGCTATTGAGTGCTTTTGTGAATGATCTGGAGACCACCAAAGGTCTCTTTAAACTAAATTCTAGTGTAATTCTGGGGTTCTATGAACTCAGTCTTCATCCATTATCAACAAAAGACTGAGAGATGATTTGATTATTACTTAAATACCTTCAGAAGTAGAAAATACCTTATAAACAAGTATTTTTAATCTGCCATGCAAAGATAAAGGGAGACTCTAGGTCTAAAAGTCAAGTAAAAAATAATCAAACTTTAGGCTGTATAGACGATCAACAGTTACAAAGAATYATCAAGTGAAATGTTAGATCCTTTGTACTTTCACATCAGAATTGGATGTTTTTTCTGAATTTCTGGCATACCCCCTGCTTCACTCAAACACTAGTCATTGGGCTTCAAAGTGGGATACCTGAATGCAATTCCTTAAATACTATTATCTCTCAAATATTTAGGTCAAGCTAGGTGACCAAAAGACCTCTTCTTCAGAGTTTACACAAAGTAAGATTTTTTTTTTAACAGAATGTGAATGTATAGGTATATAAWTTAGAAACTAACAACTATCATGCAGAGAGCTATTTAGTCATACAGTGATCCCCTGGACTTCCGAGGGTGCACATTTGCATTATTACAACACGAGAGAAAAAATCGGAAGATCCTCCTTACAGAGAGGAGATAAAAGTTGCACTTGCAAAACGGAAGTGTTTTTCTGTGATAGGTAAAGCCTGTTTCACTGTGCTCCTGGTCTCTGTTTCAAGCCCAGCTCCTCTGGGGCACACTAAGTGACACATTCTGTACTGATGGGCCAAATGCAAGATCCTTAGGCATTCTCATAAATAACAAATATATCCAGGCAATAGCACTCTCATACTTTTATTCCTTTATCTCTGAAATGCTCTTCCAAACACTCTCTTTTCTCTTTCAGACTCTCAAAACTACACAATCTTTCAGTATGGCTTTGTGAATATCTTTCTCATGAATCATCATAAAGTTTCTTTCCCTGAACATTTTTGCAAACAAAATTTCATTCTGACTCATATTTGTGGACACCAAATAAGGACAAAAAGATAATACAAAGAGGTATCTGATTCAATTATTTATGGGAAATGTTTGAACTTTTACTTGTTTCATGGATCTTGAAATTTTTCTGTAGGAAACACGTAAGATTCCAATTTGTAAACAGATAATACATATGTGTCTTTTAAAGAAATGCAACACAATTTCATCATACTACAATAACAAAACACACACTTTCTAAGAGCATAGCCTGAATGTATTTAGAGATATCTCTGTGAAATGCTATTATAAATAATCAAGTTACTATTTTTGCTCTTCTTAGGGACTGGCACCAATTAGTTTGGCTAGTAACCTCGTCCAAAAAAGGGAATTAAACTTATGTCAATGTATTCTAAAGTGTGATTATTAACCTCTGTACTAATTCAGCTGGCAAACCAATAGAGTATATTCGGTACTTCAAATATTAATTTTCTTTGAACTTTTTTTTTAACCAAGTGCTGCCTTTGGGGCTGTGTTTAAAGTTATAAAGATTGGGTTCAGCTGTTTTAATTAAAAATACTCAATTAACCCAAACAAAGCTGACTGTGAAGCCTAATAACTTTTCCAAAAGTGGTAAGTGATTACTAAGTAAATAACTATTGTATTAAGAATAATTGATTTTTTCCCCTTGAAATCTTATGTCAAATAAAATTTCTTTATTTATTTTCTTATTAAAGTAATTAGGCAATTAGGGAACTATTTAGCAGCTGAAGTGATGTGAACAATACTGCAACAACTGTGGAAAGCACAAGCATCCTAAGAAATCTTTTTGAAAATTTGATCATTTTAAGATCAGATATTATACTGAAGCTTTGGTCTTAAATACCTTATATCTATTGTACTACTACAAGGTAAGCCAGCTTATTTATCACTGGATATCAGCTCACAAGACTGCATTTCCTACACTATTGTGTCTTGGGTGAAGTACTGTGCTCCTCAACACAGCTGATCTAACTGTGTGCCCATCACCATTCACTGCCCTTCCAGTTTTCGGGAAAATTCCTTCCTTGTCTCTGAGGTCCAGCTGCAAGAATACTAACCCCCAAGCCCTAGTGCACATTCCTGGCTCTCCTCTGCTACTTTTCAGCCTCTTTTCACCAATTTCCTAATCCTGCGTGGCTGTAASGCTTTGCTGTGCCTGCATCCATGCGCGGGTTGTAAATGTAAAATGCTGAAGGAGTTTGACCTGCTGCAGTAATGAAGCTGAACCTCACAGACAGCAGATTAGTCTGTGGGAACGATTCGTGTGYGAGAAGAAGGTAAGCAGACAGTAGGGAGCAAGACATATTGATAGGAGACTATGAATCTTCTTCAAATTCTTCCTCAAGGTGTCATTGCTACTAGATAGCTTTGGCTGGAAAATACTTCAGTGTAGACATGCTCTTCTCTCCTAGCTGTGATGTCTCAGGCCCACAGAAACTCRGGGTTTGCAGGCCACCTACGGGAAGGGAGGGAAGAGTAGAAGCAGCCTTCCTTCCAAAGTCATGTTTTTCAGGCCATAGTTTCGTAGGGTCCCGGTTTCCCCATCAGAGCCTTAGCTGTGCCACAGTATATGTAGAGTACAGCTGGTGACTCGTGGCTGTGTTRGAAGAAGAAATTCACTGATGATTTGGGGAAGTCTTCTGGGTTAATCCTTGCATGGAGAAAATGGAATAGTGCATTGATTAAGAGAATTAACTGTATTAATTTAACTGYAATAAAAAGCCATGAATTAAGAACATATTGGAACGTGTAATATTGTCTGAAGCTCGATTATATGCGAWGGTAGTATGTAAGCAAAATAAACCCTAATAAATAGGATGGGGGAAAAAACAATTCAAAAATCACTTTTAACTGCTCCCTCAGCAAAGGAGTGTATTTCACATGGCAAATATATATTTAAAATTCCATTGTCCCCAGTGGACTTACTGAGTTCAAACTGGAAGACTAATTTTTCCCACTAAATAGGTTAGATGGAGAAATTTAAATCTAATCAAAGTTCAGATCTCAATGTTATCTTAATAAGAAGTCATCGCTGCCACTGTTAAATCATTATTAAAAAACCCAAAACTTTACATTTGATTTTTTCCAAGGTATTTCAAAAAAGAATTATGTTAGCTYTTCAGAACTGAGACAAACTCCCAAAGCTTAATTGGTCTCTATAGGAAAAATGATGTTTAGAATGCAAAAAGACATTAAGTACAGAAATAGAAAAAAGGAGATGACAGTGCTGGGCTATTAGCTGACTAACTTATGCCAATGTGAGCCAGTATGGACCCTAATTGTCTTGACATGAGTCCTTTCCCAAGGCTACAAAAGTTATAATGATAATTCATTAAGTTGAACTCAGATATTTTTCCTTTTTATTTTTCTTTAAATTTACTTTCCAATTGTAAAATTTTGCAGATATTTGTCTCCAAAAAAAGATTGTTACACTAGCAGGTTTTCTCTCCTTGAAATTATTGATTTATTTACTCTATTTGGATGCATACACATTTTCCTGCACTCTGCACAATATATCAAAAAGGGCTATCTCTTCAGTAGGCCCCCTGCTCTCAAGGGGTTCCAAATAAACTTTTAGTCCTGCTGTACAGAAAAAACTTTAGGATTTTTCTAGACAAATAGTCATATTGCAACTGAATTATGCCTTTAAAATACTGATGTATGAAAAGTTCTACCTACTCTRAGCAACTGAAAAGATCAGTTAAAAGAAAGTATTTAGTAAGCCTAATTCTGTTCCGTGCTTTGAAAATTGTGCCCTTCCCTATATGGGGAATTCATCTTCCTGAAATCTGTATGCTGCTGAAAAGAACAGAGTATATTTAGCTGCCTTTTTTTCTTGGAGAAAAAAAGGAACATCTTCAGTTAAAGCAGGTCAAAAAGAGGTTAGAAGTTAAAGCTTTGGGAGGCAGTTTATGCTAATTCAGACATTAGCCTGGAATTTAGCTCTTTCATATCACAAAAGTGCTCTTTAATTTCTCAGTAATACAGAGCTCTCCAGTGAAGGACGAATATTTTGTTCTCTGTTAAAGCTATTGTCTTATAGGAAACAGAGACCTGAGTGTTAGATTATTGGAATTATTGCAYAAATGCACAGAATAACGTACAGCATTAATAAATCACCTTGTACTATATGTATTTTGAACTGTGCCAGAGAAATTGTTGCACACTTTGAAATCTCTGTTTTTGTATATTTCCAGTTATTCGCCAAGTGCTGATAGCAAGAATCAAACATTTCTGTAACTGAAATTGAACACTACAAGCATCATGCTGAAGTCTGAAATCAGGCTTAAAATAAAAATCAAGTAGCCAATGTAGATTTAGCTAGATCTTATTATGCTTCATCAATTTTTTTCTCTTCAATAATTTTTCATAGATCATTCCTCAAGAGAATATAAGCCTTAAAATCCACCAGGCTTTGGGATAAAATTAGCAGTGCAGGAAGGAAAAAGTAGAATAAAGAAAGTATTACTGGTGGGCCTAGCAGACTGTATTGATCCGCCTAATGTCTTGCCTACTCCATAAATCTTTCAATTGTGTTATCAAGCTTGCAATTTTAGAACATTACTACTTCTGCCAAAGCTGCATTTCTCCTACTACGGTTACAATCATAAGCAATCACAAGACAAACATCCTTGAAAATCAGTTCTTTTATGTAATTCATATTCCACTTCCCCAAAGCACATGTGAATATATATTTTCTTCTGTTTAGGTAAAAAGAGTGATGTTAAARTACTTGTTGCCTCCTAAGTCTTGTCTTCTACCTCACAGTTTTAACATGAAACAACTTTGTGACCTTAGGCATTTCAGAAGTAGCTTTATGTTTTTGATACATAAAGCCTATAGGCAATAAAATTGTAAGTAAAGAACTTGCTCTTTTTGTAGTTTCAAGTTTGMTGATAACATTTAATATTTTATAGTGCCTTATTTACTGTTCTTATAACTATACAACTGTTTTGATACTTCTAATCAAACTGCCAYCTACCCCCATTTCCTTTGATGGTTTTAAAAAAAGCAAGCAGAATCAGAGTCTTAGTAACTTACCACACTATATTAATGTAGAATACGCTTAACATATTGGGATGGGAACCTACCAGATCTGCTTACGTAGGGAAACCCTAGCTAAAGGATGTTAAAACATGCTGAAGATAATACTTTTAATACTTTTCAGAGAGTTAAATTTTAACTGATTTACACTAAAGACTACTACCAGCTGAAACTGGTCTTCAGTAATTCCAGTAAACATAACACTGTTCCTCATATTTCCAGTCTCTGCTTAGCTACATCCAGGCTGTAATATTCAGGTTCTCAGACCCAGATTTGYTGGGTAGAATACATGAGTAATGCATCCCCACTGCCACCCCAGGAGGAAAATTTGGCAAAAACTAACATCATGTRCATTTTTTTCTGTTTCTTCCCTTCATATTGAAGTGTTTCATCACCTTGAAACAGTGAAATGGACCATGTAATGTCATTTCCAATCCTAAGTCTCTATGTTTATTAGAGCTACTTAGGTAAATATATTTAGGTTGTCTGTTGATGTGTTTCTTAGCATTTAATAAATCACTTACCAAAGAAGCAAATTCAATAGGGTATCAGTCAATCAGCTAGCCAGTTGTCAATCAATACCAATCAAGCAATGACATTTGTTATGAATGTTAATTTCTTTTCTTTTTAGTTAAGACAGTTGCTAGTGGTAACAGTAATAGTATATAACATTCATTCAATAATAATATTTTGCCTCATGACTGAATCATTAATCTACCACTAGTTTTTTTCAATATCTCTAAGTAATGTTCAATAGAAAGTGGTGTCATCAATTGCCATTAATGAAGAAAAGAAAGTCGATGACAGTACAGGCTTATATCAAATGTTTATTTAGCCCTATAGTACTGTCTCAGACAATGACCAGTGGCAGATGGAAGAGAAGGACAGGGTAAGAAGATAGTGATATTCCCTAATACATCCTTTCTGTAGTATCTATCATTTAGTTTTTAAYGTCCTGATAGATTTTTATGTTTATAAGAGCATCCCTTTTATAARACGTATTCTTTCAGACCTTAACTATCAGGGGAAACCACCTTCTGATACAAAGGTACAAAGATGTTAAGCCATGAAGAATTTGCACATAAGAGTAACAAGTCCTATGCAATCTTCAAAGGTCTCTTTCTTCTGTTAGTGATCCTCTGGAAGGAAAGCAGGCTAGAACAGAAATCACTAATATCCCCCACAGCTATTCTTAGCCCAGACGTGTGTCTGATGTCCAATACAAACTTTATATTGTTATTCAGAAAGAGATCACACTTTCAAAAATGGCATGGCCCACACTTTCTGTAACCAAGAGTAATATTTCATCTCATATACTAGGATGAGCAATTCATCATCAATTTACCTTTACATTAAGGATGAAATCAGAGGGGATGAAAACTCCCAGGGTTATTAAGCCTTTTACTGTAAAGCTAGGAATTCAGAAGTTTCTGGTTTTAGTAGATTCATCTAATTAATAGTACAATACACTGCATTTGATACTGGCCAGAAATCAGCTCTCATTTTCTACTGTCTCTACAAATATGGACTGTTCTGGAATGGGAAGTATTACATGGAGCAGTTTTTATTACTTGATTGAACTAACTTAACATCATCACAAAGGCAGAAAAAAAGGATGTGCTCTCACTGAAGCACAGGCAAAATTAAAAAGTGTATTACCAGTTACAGCACAATGAAGAGGTAATAAGGAACACTTCTATTAAAGAAAAATAGGATCAACATTTTTCCACATAGATACAAATCTAGGTGACCCATTACCTCAGATTTAAATATATATTTAAATAACTTATAAAAACTAAATATTTTCTGTTTTTCCTTTATCTGCATAAGTAAATTTTTAGAAGTTTAGAGATTGTCTACTGCCCAGGGTAATAGTTTGAACCTTTGTGACTTTGTTCCTGTCTCCCACTCCCTAACATCAAACATTAAGTGTCTACTCTAACTATCTGATACTTATCCCTAACAAGGAACCTTCCTAGTCACTGCAAAATCATTTGCTTATGTAGTTTTCTTCTTAAACTTGGGGACAGGACTAGTTTAGCACTCTACTGAGCAACTCCTAAGCACAGATCATCGCTTCACACAAGCCAGGGATCATTCCCAATAGGCAGTGTGGGGGTGGCTGCCCTGTTCTGGAGTATAAATGAGTGTAATAGGATGGAGGGGAACCATTCTTGCCATTTGGCATTTGTGCCAGAAAAAGATTGTATGCCCATTTAATTTGTTGAATATAAATGTAGTCTTGAGACCAAAGATCTTTTTCTGAAAGCTTCCTTTACTTTTCGATAAACATCCATACAAAATCAAAAATTTTTCCTATCAATTTTAACTTAGCTATGAAGAAATATCCTTTTATGTGAAATTTCTGAATATGAATCCTCTTACCACTCCAGTTAATAGCCAAGAATAGACACTGATCTGAGAGGAATTTAAGTAGTTTATTTTCAACTGTATTGTGTTTTTCCCCTCCTCCCATTACTTTATGTTCCCTTTATTAAAGTAACATTTCCCTCAGTTTATTCAAAGCCTTGATATAACGTTCTAGAATCATGTTTATCAAAGCTTTCTCATTTTGCAGCTTAGGTTGGTATAATGAAAACTTTTTTGTATGAATACACTTAGGAAAATGAGACAGACCTACCAAAGGTGTGAAGCTCTTTTACATTAAGTTAAATTAAAGCACATTAAACCATGTGAATGATCTTAATCAGAAAAATAACCTCAACCTGAAGCCTGTGGGTTCCACAATACACTGGCTTCAATAACAAACCCAGTTCAGTTTTCCCCAATGTTATTCCTCTAGCTGTCGTCTTACACCTCTGCATAGTCCTGCCCCATCAATTGCACCAATGCTAGTTTTTGCAAGTTTGCAATATATGCTAGATTTCAGAGATCAACAGCTTTAAAATCATCTCTTTTTTTTATCTGAGAATTTTTTTGATGTGAATCGTGTTTGTGATCTAGTGCAGGGGGGCGAGGAGTCCTACAAGTTGCAGAGTTATCATGGTTTAGGAGCACCAAGTCACRGGGAAAGAAGGAGAGGAAGTGAAAACATAGCAACTCCAATCTCCAGATCATGTCATTATGAAAATGTGAGAATACATATGCAATCGTCGGTTTCACTAACTCCTGTTTTGTGCAGATAGTCACAATATGATACAGAGAGACACRGCCTCATCTTTAATGATATCTCATGGTGTATGTTATTAGCAGAGTCCARCTTCCCTTTTTGTCCAAATGGCCTGGTATATTGGCTCTGGCTGTCATCTGAATGCAGGGGCTGGCTTTGAGGAAGTGACAACAAGCACAGGCTTGAACTCTGCCTGTACAGACAGAGGCACCTTTCATCTGGTTGTGCAAACTTCATCCCACATTCAAGAATGCTCCTATATAGGCAATACCATCAGGCCAAGGAGGGTGAGGGGCAGAAGATACCATTTTCCCAGGAATGTATTCCTGAGAGAGGCCAGATGCTGAAAGTAGCTTGAGAGGCATGGAGTAAAGACGTGGCCTCTTCATTTTATTTCTGCTGTGTACCAGGAAAAAGTATTTAATACCTTCATAGGAAATAAGCACAAAGAAAGAAACACACGCTGCCATCACCTTTTCCTCATAGGAAAAGTTCAAACAAACCTGAATTTGGCTAACTTTTCAGATACAAAAAGACTGACAATACTCCTTCACTAGGAAACAACTGCGTACTGCATTGGTTTTATCTGCTAAAGCTTATTGCTTTCTGAACGTTACACATTGGAGAATGCATCTTTTGGTATAAAGACAAAAGCACAGCCAAGCTGCAGATGTTACTGTTAAATGCAGTGCACGTTACAGTGTTCCTGCTAGCTTAATGATAGCCTAAAAAGTTAATTTAACATTTAATTGCTGGGAGGATCACAGAAAGAAAATAATAATTCTTAAAAAATATACTCAGTCTAGTGTATAAATGTGTATTGAAAGATGAGAAAAGGTTAATGGTAAGAGAAAATGAACAGATACACAATAATATTAGTGTTAGGCTTTACAGAGCAGAAACAGTGTCTTAAAGTGGGCAGAGGAAACACTCAAGAGAAAAAGTATAGTTTTAATATGCGAACAAGAAGCAGAGAAGAGAAACTTAAAAGCAATTCAGGCTTATAAGCTGACTGAATTTAACAGGGAATAAGGAAGAAATAATATCTATTTCAGTTGCCTGCAACAGAAGCTGGTATAAAATGGAAAACGACACTGTCAAAAGCCATCGTTTCAGAAATCAGATACAGCTGAAGTAAGTTGATGCCCCAATTTATAGCCTGAGAACTTCAGMTATTAACTTAAAAATTTCTGTCATGTTCTCTTTTTATGGTATCTCAAACACCATTTAAAAAAAGACATGCAGTCATGCATAGCAGTAAAGTTGACTAAAGTATATGTGTAAAAGATCTAAAAATGATTAAACACAAAAATTCTGATATTGCTTATGGATAAACTATGGAAAAGGTCTTTGTATCTTTGTATATTCCATATGACAGTTTATTSCACCTGATGCAACTATTAAGGCAATACTTTTAAATGTTATTGGTGTACTATCTCAAACCCATAGCCAACTAATAAAGTTTATCGTCTAATATAATGAAAACTTGAATAAACTTTGCTTCAGACATATAGCATTACCACCAGTACTTATTTTAATCTAAATTTATATACATTATATATATATATACACTACTCAGTTTTTAAAATTTTGCCACATTCACAGTTAAAGTTCAACTGACATTTATTACTAGTGAAGAAATGTATTACTGCTCATGTGCTGTGACTTGTATCTAAATGAGCATAGAACCACTACTATATGTATATGTAGTTGTTAATATAATACCATACAGCAAGCCCCCAAAATTGTTTTGAATAGAGAACTCTGTACATTGCCAGTGATGGACTTACTTTCTTTTAAAACCTTTTAAGCTTTGAAGATATTGTTATTTTAAAAGCTTTGCAGTACTTTGTTCATATGTTGACTCATTTGAAACATCTTGACTGGGACTTGGGAGACAAAATCTGAATGCTGCAGGTCTGTGAATGGGACTGACTGTGTTAAGTTTCCTATATTGTGTGGACCTTTTCCCCTTGATGCAATATTTTCCCTTTAAATACCGGTTCATAACTGATGTCTCAGATGTAGCAGAGTCCTTCCCTTCTGCCCTTGACTGAACCTGATAAGCAGATGGTACAAATAGCTCAAAAAATACTTGCTGGGTCATCGAAAAAAAACTGCCAGACTGCCGAGTTCCTTGGCACAGTGCCATGTGGCATCAATGACTGCTTAGAAAGAGAGCTGATTTGGTGGTTTTCCATAGCTTTCAAAGAAGAATATGAAACCGGCCTTACTCTGTTTTTATTTTGACAGAACTGTATGCACTTCAGAATCAGTCTCTTTACTGAATGTGCACTAGAATCGCTTTCCTTCTTCCAGCAGTGTCAAAATGAAGGCTTGAGTAGAGCAGATCTTGGACACCAGATCTAGAGTACAGAATTTTTACTTTGCTGGGCCTGATGGTACCACTGAAGAGTGTAATCCTGCCAGTCACCAGAGACATGGAATAGCTTGCACAAACTAATTGACTTGGTGATGTCCATAGTCTAGTCACTATGACAGGCCTCAGAGATGACTGGATATGTGTTTTGGCTCTGAGCTTTCTCTCTAGCCTTGGAGTAGGTCCCTTCATTTTTACTGCAGTTTACCTGAGAGATGTTTGGGATCATGGAGCTTTATGCTTCCATTTCTTACACCTCTGGGACAGTAAGCTGCATAAAACCACAGACTTTGTTACCACAGTCTTAGGAGTCTAGGTGCTCTGTCTTGGATCCCAGCACGGCCCCCTGCTCCGCCACAGAGGCCTGGAAGCAGCATGSTGGGCTCTCTGTGCTGATACAGAAGTCCAAACCAGTTGCCCCATACCTGCTGCAGTGCAAAGCAAGACTGAGCCAGAGCTGCAGACACCAAGAGCAAYCACAGAATAAAATTTACAATTTTCTCAATCTTATGACAGGTATAACTGTCATAAAATAAGAAAGATGCGCATTTTATTTTATAGCTGAAAAGGTAGGCAGACTTATTTCATTTGAGAAGTACTCTATTTTGGTATTGCCAAGCAAAGCATGTAATCAAATGCCCAGTTCAGGACAAATTTGGAAAGTTCTGTTTTCAATCCAATTTTGATAGAAAATCAATTGAAAAATAATTCCATATTTCGTATTTTGGCCAGACCTATCTAAATAGTTGTTCATTTTGCTTTAATATGTGAGGTTTGCAAAATAAGGATTAAAAACTCTAGACAGACTCAACACTTGGCCTTCTCCATTTTCTTAAGCTGAGCTTTTGTGAGCTGCAAGCAAGCTACGTATTTTTAGCTGTGAGTAGAATTAGACAGACACAAGTACTGAAATTGCTCTCTAAGGCTAATTTGCAGACTATTCATTTCCTCAATCTTTATAAGAGCTTTTGATCTCTTACTGGCATTCTTTTTCCTTATTATTGGTGAAAAAGGAGAAATGAAAGGAGATTGAGCTTTGGTGTTACTCAGTATCATAACTGTTTTCTCTACTTGGCAGTCAGCGAGTGACACTCATCTGTTATCTAAAAAAATGTTATTTTGATGAATGGTTCCACTGTAACAGAGAAGAGTGCATTAGCTGCTGAAGTGATAGTATACATTTCTACCTCAAATCAGGCTGATGAAATCAAAGAATCTGTAAGGCCTGTACTTTTGTAATTTTAAGTGTTAGTTATGTCCAGTTCTTCTTTTATCAGGTTTTMATTTTTCATAAAGTTTCATACTGAAGCTGATCTCTACCATAAGGCTTGGGGCAGTCAGACGAGTCTCCAGAAATATTTAGGATATCTCAAAATAAAGTAAAACCAAAACGTCTGGTTTGGAAGMTGATTGTTTTTTGTTTATTTATTGCTTCAGGATTGTCAGTGTGCTTAGCACAAATGAGCGCATAAAATAACACCAAGCTCTTTATTCCAAACAATTTACCCTTAAAAAGAAATGGCAGATGTGCTTGATTCAGTGTCATTTAAAAGGAATAAATTGTATTTATTCTCTTATTAAGTTTACTTGTCCTGACAACCTAACTTTTAGAAATGTTACTCTGAGACATTTCATAGCAAAAGAAAAGYTAGGTTCTAGCTCAAATATCTAGTCATTATTAGTGTTGAATATGAGTTTATTTATGAATTTATGTAAATATTGCTCAGATAACTAGATTTTTTAGTGACCTGTGCAACCAGTAAATAATTTGGTGGGAAATTTTGCTAAAATTCATAGGCAATTTAATTAAATGATTTTTTTCATTCTACCAATCATTTAAAAAATCCCTTTGCTCATAAAAATTTCTTGCTGTGGTTGATATGAATCAGTCATGGGCATGAGCAAGAAAAAATGACATTCATGAAGAGGCTCCCATCAGTACATGTCACATTTCTCTAAATGTTTCTTTAAATTCTGCACTAGCCAGTCTAGAACTAAATAGGCCATCTGAATACTCCAAATCATCCCTAAAATAAACGTTAATATATTCTGCATAAAATGAGTTGTTTCAGACGAGTAGGGATGAGTTTATTGTTTAAAGCTCTATGTGGATCTTCTTCTGCATGGTTTTTGCTGTATTCCGGGGAAGTATATATCATAAAATATGAGATCACTACAAAAAGTTTATTTCATGTTGCCTTTGCTTCTGGCTGATTAGTGCAGATTAGATTTCATGCTATTTTACCTAAGCAGTTAGCTCACAGTTRGGCTTTTGGTGACAAGCAGAGATCACAGACTATTCAATGCACTATTTTAATGCCAGTTTTAAAATGTTGYTAGTTTTAAAGCTTTTCTCCTTTTTTTTTTTGTCTCAAACACAGTACGATCTTTTAAAAGTATCTTAGAGCTTATGTTATAACAAAACTGAATCTGTTTCTGTGCTACATYATATGAGAGAGCTTCTATAAAACAGAAAAAGTAATTATTCTGTTCTTATTAACTTCTCATTCTGTAGATACCATGTAACCCATTCAGGGTGTGGTGCTCCAGTACAGTGATCATGAAAATCATAGGAACCAGCATGAAATGCAAGGCAGTGTATCTGATATTTTGAAAGAGAAGAAAATAGGTTGGGTTTTTTTTTAAAGCATTCTTGGGAAAGACAAGAACTAATTTACTGGATTGGGTTTTTTGCAAACTAAGAACGATGGAAAAAAAGAACAGACAACTTCAACCRGAAAAAATCTTTAAGAGCTACAGATTACCACAAAAGGCCTTCCCACTGCCTTCCATTTAAAAAAATCTAGAAAAAATATGCTAATGTTTACTTTATGATTTCCTATGAATTCCATATCTCCCACCAATTTCTTCCAAACAATATCTTAAAAGGCAAAATGATAAAAAGAAATGTGATGCTACTGCCCCGTTTCAGAAGAACATGAGTGAATGTTTAAAATTAAACACATATCCAGTAAATTTTTCTTTTCCTAATCTTGGATTTACTAATATCTGGCTTTTCTAGTGCTCCATTTTTTATTAAAGATTACAAGAAAGTTTATTATCATTAACTAAATTCTCACACAGAATATCCTGCTGAGAGTGTTATGTTAGAAATGGGAGAATTGCATCATTTTAAAATGAAGGTCTTTCCAAGTTCACAAGGTAATTTAGTGGCAAAAGACAGAACAATTCCTGTCATTCCTATTCAACATTTTTGATACGTAATAATTCAATATATGTCAAAATGTGAGCTGGCATCTTTTTGTGATGTATGTGTATGTGAATGTATGTGAATAATCTTTTGTATAAGTTAGTCTACACTTGGAAGCTTTAATGATTATCTGCAAAGTCTTAGGCATGAATGGATGTTTCATTCTCACCAGTCTTTTTGAACTGTATCCTTATCTCTTTGTAAACTTCTCTTCATTCTCCTTTGAATGGAAACATTTTTTTTGTTGTCCTACTTCCTAATGACTGATGCTTATATAAGTCACATCATAGGCTCCTTGTTGTGCATGTGATTTCTTTTTAATTTCTGTGTATGAATTACTGAGTAATAAATCATCCTAGATTTTTTAATTCATCATGGAGAGCTCTCCTATTTTTACCTATGCGCATCTTCACCATAATATCATGGAACAATATATTCTCCTCCCTCCTCAGTGAATCTTGAGTCAAAAATATTATTGCAAAAACTGACTAAAGTGTGGGAAGAACATCCTTAAACCAAGTGGATTCAGCAAAAGACAGGAATGAGATACTTAAAACCTGAAGAAGAGTGTGTATCTTTGCTTTTTATTATTACTTTACCAATTATTTATTGATCCTGTCTTCTGTTGGATTTATTGGATACTAATTGCTGACTATAAAAAGGAAATATTGCTTGCCTGAGGTACAGACTTACAGGAAGGACTCTGGAGATTTTATATCCTTTCCTCTAGTACCTCCCAGTTTTGTGTGGGCAATATAAATTGTACAAAACTGTCATGGTCAACTGGTTGCTCARCCCCCCGGGTCTGTTGCAACCGAGCTCAACAGGTACTTGTCCAGAAATTCATGAAACAGTAAAATCTATTAGTTGAGATTTCATTTAAATATATCCATAGTTCTAGACTAATTCAACAGAAGAACTACTTCTCCAGCCAGCTTTGGTGCTCATTGATTAAACTGATGACATAAGAAAATGCTTATGTTTCTCATCAATTCCTGGAAATTTTCTATCTGCCAGAACATCTGTTCTTCTCTTACACTTGAATTACAAACTCTCTGGGACATAAGACATTTTTTCCCTGGGTTTCTACAGTGGCATGCTGATTCACTGGAATTCTTAAACTCAAACAACACTTCTCTAAAGTAACCGTGGTCCTGAGGACAGAAAGCCAAGAAATATTATTTAGTTTCTTATTGCATGATCAGCTCTCTGCAGGCCAGGAACTGAGGGTTTAGCTTGACAAAACGGCAAACAATTTATACTCTTTGTTCTCTGAGAAATGTTTTGTGCTTTGAAGCTAGAATGTCCAACACTGCAGAATGAACCTTTACTTTTTTATTYGACAATCGAATTGTAAGAAGGAAGTAGCATGCAGCTCCGACCTGCATGACTAAGAGGAGGACTTCACAATGCGTTGTTAACCACTTGCAGTCCCTACATACTTAGYGAGAACGGGATTCACAACCCACCCACTGTTAGTAGAAAGATGACTGGTTTTATACTGTGACCACAAAATTTTAAATGAAAGGACACACTATTCCTTTTTTATCTGGTAGGGACAGACATGATAACTACTGGGTTACAGAGTCAGTTGGAAGGAGCTGAGCCCAGATATCATACATTGTAGGAAATGATTCTAACTTCTAAATTAATATGTATTACATAGTGGTCAATGCAGTCACTATGGGCATGAAGACRTTTCTGAATGAAAATGTCTGTAACAGCTGTGCTTTGTGCTGCAAAGCTCTCAGTTCTGCTAGCCATCCTCTGGACACAAACCCTTCAGGAGTGCATTTTGAGCACATAGACAATATATCTAGTTCTTCAATCTTGAAAAACCTTGGTGGTAACTTTAAATGTGAGTAGAATCACAGCATTTTAACCAGGAAAAAGTATAGCTATATACCCTGAATTGTGTCAATAGTATGCGGGACATGCATTTTGTATGAGGTCCCATGTCCTTGCCTGCGGGTGCCTGTCTGGCCAGAATCTGACTTTGGAAGGAAACTGGAGTGTGGACAGGCAGCTGTAGCATGTTCCACTCTGTTACAAGCTGTGGATAGTAAGAAGACTGGGACTCAACATTCACTGTGAGCTGCATGTCCTTATGTCATTGACATAGACCATGTTCTGTGCATGGGTTTCATGGATTTTGAAGCTTATAATCCAAATATACCCCATTTCAGGAACTCAGGTGCTATTTTTGATCACATTTCAAAAGACAGGTACCTTCAGTGTACTCTACATTCTGACATGAATGTTTTATATAGACTTGAAGCATAAAGCACAAATTATTGCTGTAGTATGTGTTATAATATCACACAAAAAATGTCAACACACAATATGTAAGAGTATAAGGTTTCCATTTTTAAATCTTTATTTCAAGAATATTTGAAGAATATTTCATCCTGAAATTATTTGAAGAATATTTCATCCTGAAATATGGTAAGCAAAATCTCAGCTCTGAAAAATAACTTYTAAAATATTCAAAACAATTTTTTGAGCTCTTCGTAGTCTAGTCAAATCAAACTTACATCTTCAAAATTGCATATATGTCTTAATGGTTTGTTATATCAATAGCAATCATTATTATTTCATTAATCTTATGTTAGAAATTTATGTGAGGAATTTTATTATCTGCTTACAAAAGAGAACTATTGATGTTCACCTTTCCTGATTCTTTTCACTATTGTTTACGTTTAYTGGGAAATGTTGAACTCACAAGAAAAGCAACGATCTAATAGAWGCTATGAGCCAAGTAGCTATTACCTCATATATAGAGAAGTATATGACACATTCACAGTGATTCTGATTTACAGTAGATACTTTTGGCAGCCCACCTGCTATTCATTATGACTAATTTGATGCACATGCCAAAAGAAGCACAAACAAAAAGCAACAACATAAACATGAAAAATATCTAAGSTAAACTTTAATATCAAAAGGTAATCTGTAGAGACACTTAATCAGCTGCTTTACATAATGTCTGTACCGATATTCAGGATAGAACATRCTTGATGTATCCACATTTAAATTAAGACATCGGAAAAAGTAAGATTGCAACATACATTTATGAAGTTATGAAGAAATCCAAGTAAGCAGTTTTTAAAGGCCAATAACAGTATCAGCAATCATTTTCCCTTGTGTTTGTGGCTGGTAAGATTGCCTAGACAAATATTCAACATGACATTTGTGTAGTAAAGATGATGTGGCTTTAAATTTAAAGAACATCACATTCCAGTCCTACTTTGGATTTTTTTCTGCTCCCTATAAAATCAGTAGAAATACCTGGGATGACCTTAATGAGGCAGGTTGAAACTCTAAAAGCTAGATCCTAGAAAATACATCATGAAAAAGATTTAGGCATGTTTTAAATCCAGATAGAGCCACAGTTCAACACTGGATGAGCCATCGTGCCTTCTGGCATAATGTAGGCACTGATGGTCCTGCAGTCACTGCAGTTCCTTTGCAAGGTTCCAAAGACCTGCCTCAGCACAGGCAGCTAGGCTCCATCTCAGACCAGTCATAACTCTTTTATTGATCCACGTTCTGCTTAGTTCACCTGAAGACCTTGTCATATATACCACCTAAAACATTATATCTGCCTGTGTCCTTTCTTTTTAAAATGAATCTGCTAGGAAATTATGGACGACTAGAACAAACGCCCAAGAAACTAGAGGCTTCAAATGAAGGCTTGAAGTTAATTAAGCTGCATTACTCTTGTGAATTTCCTTGTGATGTGGGTACAGGTTAGACAGTAGACATGGATGGAGATAGTGGCCATCTCTGAGACAGCCTATCCTACTGTGAAGGACGGGGCAGAGAGAGAGTAYGGAAGAGCATATGATACTCTGGCCTAGTGACTAGGAGGAGAGTTCTTTCTCCCTCCACCTACCTCTCACAAATAGTAGTTTAATGAAAAATGCATAAATAGTCCTAGAACTAGGAACAAAACTCCAAACCTCTTCCTTGCACTATGGCGCAAATTCAACCTTTCAATTATTCCTAGATTTTTCCCTCTTACACTCTCTCTTGAGTTTTTCAAGCAATTTGCACATAAGAGTGTAAAAAAGGAGTCCCTGTCTCTGTTCAGAGCAGCATATAGCTATTAGTTATAGTTGTGACATGCCACAGGGTGCATTCCTCAGTAGCTGTTGGAGTCGCTGTCACTGCCATATTGGAGGTTTCAGTCCAGAGAGACCTTGCGACGGAGGATGTAGCTCTGCAAGTCTCAGGCTGCAAGGGTGCCTGGGGCCTCTCCCTGAGGCTGAAGTTGAAGAGGAAAACTGAAGAAATCCCCTGTACGTCTTGAAGAATCCATAGTACATTCACAGCATTGACATTTTAAAAGCAAATTATTTAAAAGCAATTAAATMATTTCCAATTTATGTTTATACAATATGTGTATAAAAGTAAGATAAAAACTTTACTCAAAAAATTTAATCAATCACAGAAAAGGGTGAAATGCTACAGGCACTCCTTGCTGCTTGGACACTTGGATTAACATGGGGTTTGTACAGTTATGAGTATTGATGGCTCCTCTTCCTTTCACCCACGCTCCACACTAACAAGCTATGAGCAAACTCTCATCTGGCAGCTATGTGAGTTAACTCCACCTGTTGTGAGCCTGAGCTGACAAGCCTTTCCCAAAAATAAATATATAAGCGTGGGCTTGGCACCATACTCCAGCCATTACACAGCTTCTGGAGCACAGCTGGCTCAACATGAAGGCAGAGCAGAGRGTGACAGTGTGACAACTCTTCAAGTTACCTTGCCCTGAGACAAGTTTATCATGAAACTACACCTTTAGTTAATATATTGCAATGTCATGTGTCTCCTCATCTTCTGAACATTTTATTTTATAGTACCCTGTGAAATGACAAACATACCTGATTCATCTGGCTCAGATTARTTCACACTGCATTTTAGCGAGTCTTGATTGACACCAGACAACAGTAATTAATCATGGTACGGTGATAAAGGATTTGGAGTGACTGACCCACAAAATCTGTCTTGAAGAGATAGTGTTACAGTTATTTTCTGAACTTACTGTCTCCTTTTAGACAAAGCTCATTATCTTATAATTTCTTTTAATTTCTATTTCACAGAGAATACAATAAAGCAATGACAAATTAGCTTTGATTTCTCAGAGAAGCCAAAATAAGAAAAATAATCTTTATCAATTTAGCAATGTTTCTGCTAATGAGCAGTTTTCTCCATCACAAATTTGGATCAACTTTGCTAGCAATTTCCTTCTCCATGGATATCTTATATTGATTTTTATTCTATTCCA
>NW_028186602.1:58313-214381 GCF_003343005.1 Rhea americana
TCTGGTGTGTCAGCCACTCCTCCCAGCTTGGTATCATTGGCAAACTCGCTCATCATACAACTTTAGTTTTACCTGAATTATTTACTTTAATGCATGTATTTTTTCCAAAAGATAAGGATGTTTTGGATGTGTTTTAACATTACTACTGCTTGACAGAGATACGCTCTCCTCCTTTCCTACAAAAATAGACAACTTAAGTTGTTGGCAATATATAATGCTTACAGTACTTCCTGCTGTGAACATTGAGATTTTKCTATATTGTAGCCTTTTTGCTCTCTGGTTGAAAACCATTAAAGAAGAAAGGCAAGTCCTGTTTACAGAGAACTCTACACCTTTTCTGTGAACCAAACTTAGCTCACTCTGTGATGTCACCTAAAGTACAAGGCAATATCTAGATTTGAAGAGCATAGTGCTCTATCTTCCATTGTTGATACATGTCTGCTGGTCTTGAAATGMAAGCTAGTGAGACTGTACTTTCGTAAATGAAATCTGAATGTTATCAATGTATATACTATGCATTGGAAGATAATCTCATATCTGCAATAGTTATAGATAAACTACAAAAATTTCATGAGCACACAGTCTCCATGAAAAAGRAACTAGTTCTTATCTCATCACAATAACATTATCCAGTTCAACTTTTTGCAGGAAGGCARTGCTCTGACAAAGGGGAAAAATATAAGCCCCGTAATATCCCTGAGAAGTCAGTTACAAGCACTATCAATTAAACTCACAACAATCTTGACATCACAATTTACAATTCCAACATTCACAGTATTTTAAGCTAGCTATATGCAGAAATGCCCCCAAAACACTAATAATAAGAAACAATTCTGGCTTTTGCTGCAATAAGAACTTCCAATCCAGTTGAATGCTTTGACAAAAAAAAGGCGGGGGGGGCTGCAGGAAGAAGGCAGCTCTTGAGCATATTCACAGGCAGAAAAACCCTGCAATGGCCCTCATTATCTCACCTCCTGCAGCACCACTCACCAGAACAAGAAATAAATACTTTCCAACTCCAGGAGATAATGAAGAGATAATGAAAGYAAAGTGTTTCCCACCTGTGGCCTGCAAGCCAGTCAGCAAGTGAACCACTATCCATCAGCAGAAGCTGTCTCTGGTCTCTCTTGCCGGCCCACCACAGTGGGAAAGGACCAGCAGCGGGGTCAGACGTGCGTGTGCTTGGCTGACAGTGCTCCGGGGGCTAACGTATCTGTATAGCAAACTCTGCAGATGGGTTGGACATAAGCATCTCATGGAGGAGGGGACTCTGCAAGCTGCTGAGCAGAGGTTGGCTGTGACCAGTGATGGGTGACTTCAGTAGATTCTCTAAAGTGGAGGAAGAGGCTAATGAACAGAGGGAGAGTGTGGAGAGGAGGGCTTATTCTGGCTARTATCAGAAAGCTGCCCCTCTTGCAGCACCTGCTGAAAGTGAGAGGGAGGGCAATGACCTGCAGATCCTATATTTTTTCCAATGTGACCCTCCAGCACTGCTTGCTGCAAACATAATTAAATTCTTRATGATAGAAAACAGTACAGTAAAACATGAAAAGGAGTAACAGTCATGTTTTAACTATATAATTCAGACAGTTACTGCAGTTTTATACATGTTCATGCTACAGCTACAAAAAATAAGTGTTAAAGACAAGCAGAACACAATAACCTAACACATTCTATAAATATCCAGAAAGATTGAACCTTGTCCCTCTGCAATAATTTCCTACTACMAAATATTACTCACTCGAGAAAATAATCCTGCCTGCACAGCAAAACTTGTACAAGAAAGAGCAGCTCATTTTAGTTTTAAATATCTATGCAATAATTTCTGTCAGATCTGTTTTGAGGGATGTATGCATATTGTTCAAAAATTGTGTACATCCTTCCCAGCACACTGATGAAAAGTAGTGATCTTTCACTCAAAACTATTTGAGTTTATATCTTTTATTACAGGATTTATGTTAGGACATCAATCAATAACCTTAGACAYATCCCTTTTGGCAACTCAGTTGCAGAAGCAGCAACCAGCAGCAGTGGGGTGATAACCAAAGGCTGAAGCTGTGATTCAAAGTCCGTGTAAGTCTAYTTATACAAAAGCTACCAAACCATCCTTGTACTCATGATTTAAATAGATCTCTAGCTGTTGGGGACTAAAACGAAATCTTCAATGAGAAGCACTTTATATCATCTTTAACTACTACGAAGTCTGGACATTATTAGGGATRGAACAATTGACTAGATGAGACGCAGTCTTGATAGTTCACATAATATATTATTGATCTCATTATTTATCATTCTGGAAGTCATTTGAATCTGGACAATGTAGAAAAGACAYTATGTCATTCCATAGTCATTTTTCTTTTCTTTTTTATTTTGGTTATRTTAGCAACATCTGATACATTAAATTTATAGTTCATAAATTAGACYCAGGGCACAGCTTTAATGAGTGCTATAATTCTTTCACTGGAAGTACAGYAGTGGTCTTATATTTGCACAAGTCTTCAAAAAACTTCATTCAGAGGTAGACAAACAGCCTGATTTTCTACATTTGCTAATTTTTTTTCTATTTCATATAAGTAGAGTTACATTATTCTTATGGTTCATACTTACATGAACTTACTATTCATACATCCRCCTGACCCAAAGGAAGGGAATATCATTTTACAAAAAAACATGTTTAAATCAATTGATCACACAGAATCACAGAATAGCTGGGATTAGAAAGYGGAGATCATCTGGTCCAAACCTCCTGCTCGGGCAGGATCACCTACAGCACGTTGCCCAGCATCCTATTTAGCCAGGTTTTGAATATTTCTAAGGATGGAGACTCCACAGCCTCCCTAGGCAACTTGTTCCAGTGCTYAGTCTCCCTTACAGTGAAGAAGTGCTTTCCTTATGCTCACACAGAACTTCCTATGTCTCAGTTTATGCCGGTTGCCTCTCATTCTRTCRCTGGGCATCACTGAGAAGAGTCTGGCTCTGTCTTGCTGGCGATTCTTGTGTCTTACTAYAAAACTTTGCAAGGAGGACAGACTTAAGTTTAATTCATGATTGCACATGGAGAAAAACCACATTTAACTATAATACTAMTCCATTTTTTTCTAATGGCACCTGTGTTTTCAGGTGAGACAGGCACAGCTGTGGGTCAGGTGTTACAAGTATCACCTAACTCAAAAGCTAATTGATCTATTTTGATCTAAACCTGGCATCTCTAAGTTAGGATCAAATTACCAGATGATTTGTGTATTGGAAACTACTTTACCTTGAATGGAGGCTTATATCCCTATGAATTTGATCCAAAGGAAATGTTGTTATATTTATGCTAGAGGTAATAGAAGGTAACAGAAAGGATCTTTCACAAGGGTAAGTCAGTGGAGTGCTATGGAAATTAGAAGAATAAAGATGAATTACCCCTTATAATTTCTTTTAAAACTACWCTTAACAATTAAGTAAAATATATCCCTAATATTTTAAGGCTATTTTTTAAAAACTGCTCCTAATAATTAAGTAAAATATATTCCTAATATTTTAAGGCTATTTTATTCAAAATTTTTGTTGTATAGGCCCTTCTTTTGTTCTACTAATGTAAATTTTTTTATATGGGGCCAATAGGAAAACTGATAGTATGTATACTATAGATAACAGTTAGAATTACTTTCATATTAGGTAAGTAGGAAAAGAGACAATCAGAACCAAGTTTTACCAAAGAAGTACAATAATCTGTTCCTGAAACAGAATTAGTCTCTTAAACAGGATCAAACAGACCATTTCCTGTAATGACCTGGAATACTAACCAGTATGGAACAAAGTTGATGTRAATAAAGTTGTGTTTTAGCTATAATAGGAAACACAACTAAGACTCTCCCAAATAAAAAACAACAACAAAATGTTACACTGCCTAATCTAAACATCCAGGCTTTAACTTTGCTTATGCATCTCTGCAATGTGAAAATGATCATACTATAATGTATTTTCACAGCTATTAAGTTATTCTTGAAGTATATTATTTATTACAAGATKAAATTCTGCCCTTGTCAGCACTGATAACAACAAACATTCTACAATAATGAATCAGAATCCTAGGATGTGCTTARAAGCATGATAATTTCCTTAAAATATTGTTGCATTTTGTTGTTTTGTTTGGTTTTGTTTATGGTTTGAAATATTCTCCTGTTAGGGGTTTTCTTCATTATATTTGCAGGTCTTTCTCTGTAATACCAGCAACTTAGTTTTCCAGTTCGAACCAYGTTTCTCTCTACTATTCTCACGTATCCCAGAGCTGGAGACTCAGTAGAACCATTAAATTTCATGAGACTAAAGAGCAATAGCTCTGTTATATATACAAAAATATGTAAGTGCTGTGGATCATTAAAATTCTGTTTTCTCTTTCTCTTACATTCTTCAGTCAAAAAGAGTCTTGTCTAATCGAGCTATAGATTCCATCTCCTATGTTACCAAAGATTACTTCAAGCAATAAAACTAATTCAGAGTTTCTTTGTATAAAATGTTTGTGATGTAGTAGAGTTTTTGTGCCTAACATATGTCACATATACAAAAAAWAATCTCCTTTCTCTATAGACTGTTGGAATATGGATTGATGCATAATCTGTTTGCACAGACTTTGCTACAGTTGTAAAAGATGGATGAAATGGGAAATCCATGACCACTGAACAGAGAAAATATTTATTCTGTRTTTTATGCTGTATTGCTGTCAGGTATATTGTTAACAACAACAACAACAACTAAAAAACAAAACAGCTAAGTCCAGAATTTTTAGATAAAAAAACAAATAGAGATTGTGCTCTTTCTCSTCTTCCAGTTTATTTTGGAGTTTTTGTGTATGTATGTTGAGCTTTGAGGGTAATGCATTCTCTGAAATGATAAAAAAAAGATGTATTTAACAGTCAGAATACCTTACCACAAACATATGATAAAGATTTTGAGCCTCTTTTCTATATCCACTTTCACAGCCACYCAAATTCTCTCCTTCTCTGGCAGAGATGAAATATAAGAATGGTTAGCTGTGCAGAGAGCACATCACTAGGTCCCAKCAGAGAGGGAGAGATTTCTGAGACAAGAAGTTCTCAAAGTTGTCTTTTGCATGATTCCTCCAAGGACATTTCAGACAGATGGTGAGATAACCCAAATAGTTTATCAACATATGTACATTTTAAAATCAGCACAAAGTGACCAAAATGCAGTAACAGAATACAAGCAATTCTACTGAATCTCAGGTCTCCAGTTTCTCCCTGAAATCTCAATTCCTATTCTCCTTGCCAGACTACTAGCAAATTTCAATTTCATATATGTTTCTCTCCTGTATATTAACCTATTCCAAGCTCCCTGGAACCAGACTACCTCTTTCGACGCATACACTTTTGGTGAGGCTGTCTGAATTTGTGTTAGTCTATCTGAATTTTTGTCAGATAGCTTCTTCTTTCACGAATCCTAGAGGAATCACTGAAAACATTCACTCTTTACTCACTTTAGGTACCTAACTATATATGATCTGCAGCAGTGTAGAGTGACAGTACAGAAAAAAAGTCCTGAGATGTAAGAACAAGGACAAAGCACAGAATTAAATGGAGAATTTAGCTACAATTTTTTAACTAGTCTTCACTGAGCATATGTGCAAAATTCTTCTTCAGAGTTACAGCTAGATCAACCCAAACTTTGCTGGATTTTAACAGAACAGGCAAAAGATTATTCTGCTGAATGCCCTTACCACTTCCCTCCTGCCACAGTCCAGTATCAAACTAGGGCTTTTTGAAGAAAATTCTGTTTTAATGTTTTAACATTAACATTTTAATATTTTAACCTAGAGCAATTCCCTATCACATTCTTGGATAGGTGGATGAGGTATTGAAAAAATATGAAAACTGCAATGGCCTGTGCAAGGCACTGGTCACAAAATACAACACTTTGTCTGCCAAAGGTGCTTAGACTTTCAGTATACTTACTTGTTGTTTGTTATATAGTCAACAATCTTATTTCCGTCCCATTCTGTAATCCTAATATAATTCTTTTTTTTTACAGCCTTTACATGTACATGAAATTAATAAGCATTTCTTTTCAAGAAATATTTACTCCTATGCTTTAGTCTATGGGGGTCCATATAGAGTAAAATTGAAAATTCTAGTGAAATAGATATTATTGATCAAAGTAGCATATCTAAACCATTCTTTATTTTCARAGCTCTTTACAAACATTAACTAAATCAGACACCTTCCACAGAACAACTGAAATCCCAGGTGACAGATAAATTCTAATCTATCAATAAAAAAATAGTTACAGAGAATATGGGTTTACATCCCTAAATATTATTTTGCTGTATATGGAAGCTGAATAGGAAAAAAATGGAGAATTTCTACCTTTTCATGCCGAGACATTTGAGGATTTTGTGCTATGTATCAACATACTGCGTCTTCAAAACTGAGTTCTCTCTTTCTAGGGCAATGAGTTCTGGAAAAGATCTCAACATTGCCAAAGGAAGGGCAGATTCTGTCACATTAAGCAGTATGAGTTTTGTTTCTCCTACAAGCATATCTCAAAATGCTTTGGAAATTTCAATCACACACACACACACACACACACACACACACACACACACACAAAAAGATTTTAGTGTAGACCTCCATGAAACAGAGAATTAATTTAATTAACTCTTGCCCTGAGTGGATGGATTTAACAGCCCATAAAGTTTGTTCCTTTTGCCAAAGCAGGCTAAATAAGAAAACTTTATTCATCTCTGATATGATCTGAAGTCTTCATTTGGAACCTGCTTCAGCCTTTCCCCCAGCCTTCAGCTGGTACATTAGTAGTAATAGTATTTGACATTAAGTAACAAGAAGTGAGTTGAAAAGAGGATGTTAGTTCAGCCAGTGTCATATCTAGGTACAAGTGAAATCTGATGCAGACAGGTATAAAAGGAATGAGCTATGAACTGAAACTGCATTTTCGTAAATCAGGTGCAAACAGAGACATTGATATGACATGAGCCCTAGTTCAAGAGACCTAGTTCAGACTCTTATAAAGCTTTGATTAATTAAAAAAAATGTGTTAAAGAAAAATCCAGTCTAAAAATCAATGTTGATGATGTTATAGACTCATAATATTTGCAGAAATTGTGTATTTTGCTTCCTAGAAGAGAATATTCTTAATTTGTTGTTTCCATTATCTGGGTAAAATCTATACTTAAATATTGATGGAAAATTTATTTGGCAATTGTAGTAAAGGAAATATTGAGAAAAAAAAAAGAGAGGAGTAGCAAATCAAAAGAACTTCAATAACTATTTTAACATTACCCATGAAACTGCTGAATGTGAAAAGAAATCTGCACAGAGAAGAACAGATACAGAATAAAAATGCTTTAAAAGTATCCTACTTTAGAGAGACTACTTTGAAATATTGAAGAGATTGCTTTGTTTGTTTTTAGCACTTTAGAATCTATGCTGTCTCCAAATTAATTTTCAGAATGATCATTTTAGAAAGTATTTATAAGTAAAGTTGGTATATGGATATATAATATTTTTGCACTATCCAACTTATTTCTTCCCTGTTTTTTAGCATTTTCATCTTCTCATTCCCTTCTTGCAATACATTAGGGAGAAACAATCTCCAATTATCAAACGACATAAGAACAACAAAGTAGAAACAGCTATAATGGATCAGATCAAAACCCAGCCAGAATCAGGATCTATACAGAGGTCTAAGACAGGGTATAAGAGCACAACATAGTAAGATTTCTTCAGCATTAAATTTCTGAGCTGGTTGTTGTAGCTTTGTATTTAATATCATTTGATGGGTTTCATTTTCCTGAATTTGTCCAATTACTTTTTGAACTATATAAAATTTTGGCATTTACAAGAACTCATAGCAACAGACTCCTAAGTTTAATAATAGATGGTATATACCTTCACAAGCAAAAGCTTGCCTTAAACTTGCTACCTAATAGTTTCATTTAATTCCATTAATTCTCATAAAATAAGGGATAGGAAATAGTTGTTTTCTATTAACTTTTTCCAGACCATTCATCATCTTAAAGACCTCTGCTATCTCTTTTCCATGCCAAAGAATCCTCATCTATTTATTTTTTCCTCATATAAAATCTCTTTCACTCATTTCTGCATCTTCTGCAGTTCAACTACATCCTCTTGGGAGGACCAAAACAGTAATCAAGATGTGGGCRTGCTGTGGACTGGTATAGTGGTATAATACTATTTCTTGTACTGTGAGGTATGTATTTCCTAATAGTTTACAATATATAATTATATATAATAAAACACATTTATAATATTATGTTACTTTTATTATTATATTTCTATTTTTATGTTGTAGTAATATATAATATTTTACATATTTTTGATTTTGAAAATTACGAGCTCTGAAATGATGTTCTCATAAAGATTCTTGACTTTACCACCAAAACRTCTTTCCCGGTTCAGATCCTTTCACTGTATATTTGAAATTAGAATAGATTTCCCCCATATATATCATTCTACTTTAATAAACTTTGACTTTCTTTTACCATTATCTTTCTCGGTTATTTAATATCAGATGACTAATCTGAGACTCTGAGACTCTGTTCTATCCCAGATAACTACATATTGTCAGCACCCTTTGTCATCTCATTCACAACTTTTTCTCATTCTTTGATGAAGATGTTGAACAGCACAGATMCAGCATTAATTCCTACAAGATTTTAATGCTGACCGGTCATTTACTCTTGCCAACCACTTCCACTCTTTTAAACATTTATTTATGTTTTTTATGAACTTCATTTTTATCATATAAAGAAACTCAGGTTTCTTCAAAGTTTTTGGTAGAAGCTTTGTCTAAAGCCTTTTGGAGACTGGAATAGACTGTAGCAACCTAATGTCTCTCTCATCCTTGCACATGATGACTCCATTAAAAAATTCTAGTAAATTTGTGAAGGATGATTCCTTTCCACGAAACTAATGGTTGGTTCTTCCCCAGCACGTYACATAGTTGTGACTGTGTATGCATCTCTGCACTTTCTATTCTCTGTTAAACTTTCTACCAGTTTTTCCAATATTGAAATCAGATTTTCCACTTTGCATTTTTTTAAAGATTTTTAGAACATTTTTAAAAAATTGCCTTTATATTTATCACCCTCTATTCTCCCAATATGGGGGCATTTTTAATTGATAGCATACACACCACAGTTAGTAGTTCAACCATTTCATACTTGGATGAATACCATCTGGGTCTGTCAATTTGTTATTGTGCATTTCACTAGTTTATTCTACAATCTTTTCTAATGACACTTCAGTTTGAGGCAGATCCTCCAGTAAGTTTCTCATAAATAAGGCTTCTGGTATGGAAACCTTGTTTAGCTCGTTCACTGTGAAAACAGAAGTAAATAATTCATTTAACTTTTCTCCTATGGCATCATCTCCTTTAACATTTCTTTACACTTTGATCACCTGTTGGTGCTAGGTATTGTCTGGAAAGCTCTTCTTTCTGATCTATTCAAAAAAGATTTATGCCTTTAATATTAAACCTCCTCCAGCATGTGTCAGAGTGGTTGAAGTCCCCCATGAGGACTAAGGTCTGSGATCCTAATGCTACTTCCAGCTGTCCATAGAAGGCCTCAGCTACTTCCTCTTCCTAATCAGGTGGCCAGCAGCAAACACTCACAACAGTGTCCCCCATGTTAACTCTCCCTTTAATTCTTACCCATAAGCTCTCAGTCTGTTTAGCATCCACCCTCAGGCAAAGCTCCATACTTTCCGGCGGCTTGCTCACATAGAGTGACTCCTCCTCCTCCTCGCCCCCTTGGCCTGTCCTTTCCGAATAGCCTGTAGCCGTCCACAGCAGCRCTCCCGTCATGTGAGCTCTCCTGACGTTGTCTCTGCAATTGCCGTGAGATCATACCCATGTGGCCGCACACAAAGCTCTAATTCCTGTTTATTCCTCATGCTGCGTGCATAGGTGCTCAAGCACTTCAGAGAGGTATTAAAGCACACCAATTTCCCAGGAGGGGTGCAAGAGGATTATTCACAGTCTTGTAGGTAGGTGCTTCCTTAACTGTGCAATTGCTGGAGGCATCCCCACTTGAGCCCTGTTTTGCTGACTGYGTGGTCTCTATAACTCTCCCCTTCCCTCATCTTTCTTATTTTAAAGCCCTTCTTACCAGACTGGCCAGTCTGTTGGCAAAGATATGTGTGCCACATTTAGTGAGGTGGATCACATCTCTCCTCATCAGTTGATCTTCACATGGGACCCCACAGTCATAGAAACCAAAACCCTGTTGCCAACATGAGCAGTACAGCCAGTTGCTTATTTGCAGTATCTGTTTACTCCACCTCCCATCCTTCCCTCTCACTGACAGGATCAGGGAGAAAATGACCTAGGGCCCCAAACTCCTGACCACCCTCTTCAGAGCTCTGAAATCCTGTTTGATATGTTCCAAGTTGCCCCTTGGTATTGTTGGTACCCAAGTGGAAGAGCAGCAGGGGCTAATAGTTGGAATAGTAGACAAATCTCAGCAGCCTTTCCATGACATTTTAAACYTGAGCCCTAGCAGGCAGCAAACCTCTCTAGACAAGAGGTCAGGTCGACAGATAGCTGCCTCTGTCCCCTGCAATCCCCTGCAACAGGGAGTCACCCATTACAATCAGCCTTTGCTTCTTACGAGGGCTCCTGCATGGCGCAGGGTCCCTCAGCTCAATTGCTTCACTTGAAGCCATGCCTAGCTTCTCCTCAACTTGGAGGGCATTGAAGCTGTTCATCAGCTGTAAGGCTTCAGAAGGAGCAAGAGCCTTCTCCTCACACAAGAAGTAACCAGTTTCCAGCCTCCATCTTCTACAGAGTTACAACGTACTGTTCAACATGGCACAGAACCTGCCTGCATCTCCACTGCTGTGGGAGGTTGTCTCTCGAAACTATATCTTATCCAATCTATCTCTCGCTCGTCTTCTCAGATGCTATGCAGCCTGCTTACTTCCTCATGTGACTCCTTTACCTGGCAACAAAACTCATCAACAACAGTACATCRTCTTCAGAAATGTCAGCTGTCAGCCCCAGACTCATGGAGAGACCCCAGGCACTCTCTGCACCCCGAGACCTGCAGAGCTGCATCCACTGCCGGAAGATCTGCCTGGGAGGAAGCTTCCGACAGCAACTCCAACAGGTGCTGGAGAAAGCGCTCTGCAGCATGTCATAACCATATCTGAGGAAGGGTAACTGTCTAACTGCAAATGAAGGCAAGTTTTCTTGCACAAACTGCTGCACAGAAACTGCTGCATCTGTTCACTGCCTCTGTTGGCTGCACTCTAGGCTTGGCTCTTACGTAGCCTCTCCCTAGCATTGATAACAGAGTGCTTGGCCCACCCTAATCAAGGATCAGCTGGAACAAAGACCTGATCCCCCTCTGATAAAGGCAAAGCTTCTTAGMAGCAGCTACATCCAGCTACACCTATCTAGAGMTTCCCAGGAGAAGTTAAGGTCTCCTGTAGCTGTTCTGTCCTAGCTCTTCTTACCTGTCTSCAGCAAGCACCCTCTCATTCCTCAGAAGGTCTTCTGAGAACCCCCAAAACTTCCAACAAGGTTTTCAGAAGTTCTAAGCTGGGATACTGCTAYGCAAACTGCTGTCTGTTCGCTGCCTACCAGGACTGTTTTAACAGAAAGTAGTTGTGACCATTGGCATTTACTGTGGTGACAGATTGGAGATATATTCCACAAAATCCTTCCAGAACAGCCCATTGGGGAAACATAAGTGAGTGTGTGAGTGCTAGCTTGGAAAACTTGATTGGTTTTAACTGCTGTGATGAGGAGCCCTGTCAAAAAAATGGTTTTGAACATATGTAGAAAAAAATAGTTAAGTTGCCTGGGGAACTTAGATGTTTCATATTGAGGTCTTGATAAAATTTAGTTTGGCTCAGTCAAAGCCATAGAGAAAACTGATCTCGTACTTCATTGCTCTAAACTATTGCCTATTGTTTCTCTCTGGATATACTAAGCTTATTTTGTCAGCTGAACTATAGGAAAATACATATAAATAAATATAACAATTTACATTTAAATCTCAAAGRTATCTTCACCCAATAATGTTTTAAAGGACATAGTTAACAGCTTAACAGCTAATATCTCAACATTTTTTTTTTCTGATTATTTCATCATCATTTTTAAAGGTTTCTCTTCTAATATCAACCCATAAGCTTGACTTTAAAATTCTCAGGAGTTGGATATTAGTTTCATTTCTGCATGAGTCATTTTTTTCTCTTACTAACTAACAGATCTACCAAAGACTGTCAGGGTTTTCATCTGGGTATGAGTTTTATCACAATCTTTAACTAGGGAACTCCTAGTTAGATTTTTAAACTTGCATCCTATATCTGTAATTTTTATCTCCATCAAGGCTCCTATAACATTATTTTATCACAGACACAATTTATAGGCCCCAGACATAAATATCGTATTTGTAAAATAATTTAACAATCTTTTTTTCTCACAGAATGAATAAAATTACAGTTAAAATATTCAATAAATCTGTTTACAGTTTTTTAACATTGTTCTATTCTGTCAAAATAAGCTCATTGATATCTGTGCGTAATAAAATTAACAATATCTTATAAGAAGTTACACTTAGCTCCTGAAAAAACCCTCACTTTTCAATGTCACAATAATAATTTGAAGTAAACAGTAAGCTTAGAATGAGATATGAGCTCATTTGCAGACRGTAAATCTGCAAAGTTCATTTATCTAGACTGCAAATTCTGGAAACTTTCCACTGAAAGTTAGRTTTAAGAAGGACAGAAGACTAAACCATGTGTTTAATTTACTCCAGATGTAGCAAGTTAAAAAATAAACAGACCCGAATGTTCCAAAGCTCCACATTAAACTTGGAGATGAAGAAACAAAGGCAACTGTGTAAATGACATTTATTATCTATTTTCAGCCACTCTCTTTTAAGCATTTTGTGCTTTGGCTAAATTCTGAGTGAAGAGCTGTTATTTCTTAGCATTTTTTATATAATATTCAAGGGAAAGTAAAAATTCAATAGGTACTGCTAGGCCAGAGCAGGAGCATGAATTATTTTTCTTTTTCAAGTTCAGACAATGTTTGCACAGCAATACTTCTAAATGGCTGTATTTCGAAGAGACGCAGCACATTCTGCAGCTACCTCCTCCTGCTCATCTCACTCGCACTGTGCAGGCCACTGAGCTATTTTCACATCTAAATGTTTGTTTTTAACAGCTATGTCTGTAGTGAATTAAGCTTCAGTTGTAGCTGTTTAAATAAACACTTAGATCACAGTATGGTACCTACATGCTGAGTGATGGTGAGATGGTCCTAGGAATGTTCTTTTAATCCAGCCCATAGAAAAAGCAGGCAGGTTTGTGTGTACGTGTATGGAGCTCCACACCTTGGTTATAGATTTAAAGTGTAGGGATTTAAAGTGTAGTTCACAGCCTACAATTGAAAAATGRTTATATTATGTATAAATATAACTGTTATACATAATATATATATTACTCTGGTATTTTGAACCAGACATCTTCCTATTTTTCAGATAGCATCCCTAATAGCTATGCATTTTTTTGGACTGTATATTGGTTTTTCTGACTTCCTAAAAGAGAGAACAATGTCAATGTCCTGTTACAGCAAATTATTTCATCATGCCCTTAGCTGCTTAACTTTACACATGTGAATAGACCCAGTGAAGTCAGTATTTAGTTGAACGGGGCCATATATGCAGAGTATTTGTAACAATCAAATTTATGTTTTTCCAGGATTTAATCCATGGTTAATATGTTGATGTAATGGGCACAGTAACAGTAGGATTCATCTTGCCTATCTTAGAATCATAGAATCATAGAATCAGTAAGGTTGGAAGGGACCTCTGGAGATCATCTAGTCCAACCTCCCCGCTCAGCAGGGGCACCTAGAGCATGTTACACAGGGTTGCATCCAGGTGGGCCTTGAAGATCTCCAGAGAAGGAGACTCCACAACCTCTCTGGGCAACCTGGGCCAGTGCTCCGTCACTCGCACAGGGAAGAAAGTCCCCCTCAYGTTCAGGAGGAACTTCCTGTGCTTCAGTTTCTGCCCATTGCCTCTTGTCCTGTCACATGGGACAACTGAAAAGAGTTTGTCCCCGTCCCATTGACACCCTCCCTTCAGGTACTTGTACACAYTGAKAAGATCCCCCCTCAGTCTTCTCTTCCCCMGGCTGAAGAGGCCCAGCTCTCGCAGYCGTTCCTCGCAGGGCAGGTGCTCCAGCCCTCTGATCATCTTTGTAGCCCTGCACTGGACTCTCTCCAGGAGCTCCATGTCTCTCTTGTAGTGGGGAGCCCASAACTGGACACAGSACTCSAGATGAGGCCTCCCCAGGGCTGAGGAGAGGGGCAGGATCACCTCCCTCCACCTGCTGGCAACACTCTTCCTAATGCACCCCAGGAGACCATTGGCCTTCTTGGCCACAAGGGCACATTGCTGGCTCATGGTCAACTTGTTGTCCAACAGCACTCCCAGGTGCTTCTCTGCAGAGCTGCTCTCCAGCAGGTCAGCCCCCAGCTTGTCCTGGTGCCTAGGGTTATTTTTTCCCTAGGTGCAGGACCCTGCACTTGCCCTTGTTGACCCTCAGGAGGTTCCTCTCCACCCAATTCTCCAGCCTGTCCAGGTCTCTCTGAATGGCAGCACAGCCCTCTGGTGTGCCAGCCACTCCTCCCAGCTTGGTATCATCRGCAAACTTGCTGAGGAGGCACTGCGTCCCCTCATCCAGGTCACTGATGAAGAAGTTGAACAGGATGGGACCCAGAACTGAGCCCTGGGGGATGCCACTAGCCTGTGAATATTTATCACTTACTAATCACACTTCTTTTATGTATAATCATATTGCATTGTGATTTGTCAAGATTTCTCGGAAAATATTCTTTGCTAATAAACACAGATTCAACTCATATTTTTATAAATAGGTAATAAAAAATACCTATCACAAATCACAATGCAATATGATTTATACATAAAAGAAGTGTGATTAGTAAGTGMTAAATATTCACTAGAAATTTAGAGGCAGATATAGGGATTAGAATGCAGGCATAAAATCTTTAGAATCCTAAAGTGATTTCGATTAATGCTTTACTTGATGCTTAGGAAATCCTCCTAAAATACTCCTTAATATCTCACACAGTTTTTGTTTAAATTCATTTATTAACTATGTTCAAAGAAGCAAAACTGCAGAATAATTTGTGTGAAACTTTAGATGACTCAAAGTAAGTAAGTCTTATGTTCCTGATAGCTCATGATAACCTGCAACTCTATAACATTTTTTTTAAACTAATGATCCTATTAATGACCATTTGTATGATCCATATATGTAGAATGTTCAGCTCCACTCAGGACTCATTTAACAGAAACTGGAATGAAGCTAACCTGCTGCTCTGTGGAATATTTTCTCAAGTTGCATATTTTATCTAGGAATCTGCACTAAATGATAACAGAAGTGTAAGAAAGAACTGTGGTTCTGAACAATAGACCTTGCTTTTCATTATGGAAGGGACAAACATACTTCAAGGACTTCAAAATGTGAATAAAGTGTGAGGATGAGCCTTCTGATAAGAAGGATTAATGGCATCACATGTGATAACTTATTACAGAATAGAAAGTGCCACAAAGAAGGCATGTAACAGATCTCGACTCTGTGCACAGAACAGGACAATACAGTGCTTTAGGAAGAATCTTTATAGAACAAAACTGACAGATGTTGAACATCACTGTGATTAGCTGATGCTTAATATTTTTTAAAACACTTCAGTAGGAGTGCTGTGAAAACTTGATATAATTCATTATATGTTATGCATGTTATACATGTTAAAATTGTTATCCTAAAACTACATAATTCAACATTTGATTTTATGTAAGAAAAATGGATTGGCTGCTTCTGGCAATGTTAATGTAATTACCACTGGCTTAATTTGTAGCATGAAGATCTGCAAGTCTGTGTCCCATGATAGTTGCCATCTCGTTTTACCACTGTTAAATTGTAATTACGGCTTTGGAAAACTGTATGTTTGGGACATTAACAGTGACAGCAGAATCTTGACAAAATGTTGGTTGCTTAGCTACAACTAGACAGAATAAACTACTAGTAGAGCTGTAAAAACATGTTTTTCAAATAACTTATTTGAATGAAATAGCAATATGTTGTGACTTGTTGCTGTATTTTCCACATTTACTAATAGACTGTCAAGAGAGGTATTACTAAACTCAATTGTAGTTGCAAGGAATCGCTATGAGGGAAAAGAGAACCTCCAAATATCTCTGCCTCTAACTTGATTTCATATCATTSTTTATTGGAATTCCTCTTTTTCCAAAGAACGTAGAAGTTTGCAGATAAAAATGGATGRCAGTTTTCATATAAACTTCTCCTTTCATGAAAAATTCAGATTAGAAAACACGGGAAATGTTATCAGTTTGTGCCAAGTAATTTCTCTTTAAATTTAATTTTAATTGAGAAATTGAAAAAAGATGTTATACTTACTTTCGAAATGAAGTGATCCATTATTAGAAAATTTCTATGGTATCGTTTTTTAAATATTAAAAATTTCAAATGTAAAATTATGTATATATTTTTTATTGAAAGAAGCTTTGTCAAACGATACAAAGCTATTTTTCCCTCTTATACAGATCAGCTAAAGTTTAAAAATGTTTACACTGCAAACTTAGCTTCAATTTTAAAGTTGAAATCGCCTACAAATCTTTTTTTTTCCATACTATTTTAATTACAGGTTCTTTTCTTTTAGCCTACAAACCTGAAAAAGTTCCCATTGAAATACTAAATAACTTAGAGAATCTGTAAGTTCTGATATACAGATTTCCGCCTGGGCAGGACTTCGTATTCCACATTTGATTTTAGCAAAAGGCCAATAAGTATTGAATTAATGCAAGAAGTTTGAATTGATGCTTACAGCCTCCCTATTCTTTTAGCATAAAGAATATGCAAATGTTCGATTAATCAGGCTCTACTGTTTTTGTTGTCAGTGATTTGTTCAAGCCAAACATAYCAGTTTCAAATTTTAGTTTTAATGATCTCTTCGTTGTAATATTATTATTCAACTCTAATCAAAATTAAACTGAGACAAGGCAATAATTTAAATGAGGCCAATTAATAAATAAAACTTGCACTCTAGCATTATAAAGCCTTATAGAGCACGCTTAAAATGTGAACGCTGTCAGTTCTTTCCTTCTTAAGTATAGCAGAGTGCTAATTTCCTTCATCAGACTAATTTCACTGTATGAAAAGAGATTAATGTGTAGGTGTATTCCTAAACCATCAGGCAGAAGTTCTACAGCTGCAAACCAGAGGAAATTTAGGGGATGGAGATACAGGAGTATGCAAACATTTCATGTGCAGTAACACTTCCATAATCAGGCAATTTTCCTTCTGCAGTCATTTTATTTTGAACACCCTTTGTGTGCCAGTTGCGGAGAAATGTTTCTTCCCCTCTCTTCTGTAAAGGACAAATATGCGTTGCTCCACCTGTTCTGCACCATTAGGGGTACTGGATAGTCTAATATTATGGACAGAGTTTTCAKTATTTTGATGTTTCCCTTTTGATGACCATTATAGCACCAAGTTTCCAAGTGGGGAATGACACTATGCTCACAAGAATGGACTGCTTTAGCTAAGTAAAGGTAGTTGGTAAGTTCTCAACCTTACCAGAAGCTTATCTCTATGTCTAACAGCCTCTAGGTAAATAGTCTTTATTTGTACTGTTGTCCAATCAAATTTTCATAAGTAAGGATGTCTCACATGAACAAATGTTGCTGTATTAGGCAGCAGGTTTCACTCTTTTCCATATTTTGAATAGCACAGTTGCTATAAAAAAAAAAGTAGACAAAAAGAGGAGGCAATGCTAAATACCTGCTTTTCCTCACCATGTGAATACACCAACATAAYCTTCATTCTCATAAATGTAACTTATGATATTGCTTTTTATTATTTATGAAAGCTTATATACCTTTTATTGTACACACAGGAAGTTTGCCAAAGCAACTTTGATGTACAGACCTCTGCATCAGAAAGAGTAGCTGAACAAAGCTGACAACATAAGTAGTTATTTCCATTTACGGTGCGACAGATGTCCATGTCCATCAGACAACTTTTTACCTTTTAGATTTCCAGGGAACCAGTTTAACTTCTTCCGTAGTGCCAAGTGATAAGATTCATCATAGTCTGAGCTTAATGATGATGTTGATCGAAATGTTGATTTATGTAGATTTTATCAGGACATGATGATTCTGGTGATAAGGCCTCATGATTGGAACTTCCAGAGTAAATGTACTGAAATGATAAATGCATATTTCCCAGCCCAAAGAAATGGATTCAGTACTGCAGTTAATGTTTCATGCAGCCCAACTTCATTAAGCACAACTCAGCTAATGACATCATGAATTTGTTTCATTTTATCAAATTGCATTAATTAGGGAAATGCATTGAAAGCTGATTGTGAAGAAATGTGCATTTCCCTGGAATAACTGAAAAGGGGGTAATTGGATTAATTTGTCCCTTTTCTTCCCTATTAACTTGGAATGTGATGATTCTTTCTCAACTTTATGGTGTCAACTACTTTGTGTTTAACATGTTTCTCATTAACCACTTTAATTGTAGTGGTTTTAAACAGGAGCACTCACAGGCTGGACCAACGCCAGCTTGTTCCTTTCCAATCAAACTAAATGCTATCTCTCCAAGGACAAAGGCCTTTAACAAAGGCCTGTGTTGCCATTATTCTTTATGTTAAGAGAAGCAATCAACAAGGTCTTGCCATGATTCCTTAAATTATTCACGCCTGATCCATTGTATCAAACTACAATGTTTACTGCAAAAYTGTTGTCCTCTGAGTTCTGACTGTGATAAGGGGCTCTGCAGGATACATATGATTCATAGCGATGTCTCTGAGCTCTTAAAAATATTGTTGTGCTGCATTTAATTATAGGAACAGATTCTACAAACAGTTGAAAATCACATAATTTGCATGTAATTATGGGTATTATGTAGATTGAAAAGGGATAGGTGGCTTTCATTATGCAGAAAGAGTAGGTATTTCCAGTTTTAACCTTCTGTTGTCCATGATTCCTAGAAAATTCACATTAAAAATCAACTAGAAAATCATGCTTGGAAACAGCTGCTATTGTACTCTTCTGTGTTCTGAAGGGAACTACTGAGCTGACATATCAGAGAAGCCCTCTTCTTAGGGGAATGGCTGCCAGCGGATTAGTGGTGAAGTTACTAAACTGAAGATAGAAGTAAGTGAAGGAATAATATATAATAATCCCTGCTAATAACTAAGAATGATTATTTTATTAAAATAAATTAATAATAACTTTTTCAAATAGCAAATTTTCCAAGAAATGCCCATCTTTACCTAACTGAAATGTTGGTTCAGGTCTGCATGAGAAATCAAAGCTCTCAATGGTGTTTTGCTCAGGTGAGCTTCCACACAGACATATAAGTTTGTCTGCAGCACAGGCGAGAACACCCCTGACTTGGGTTTCTTTATGAGAATGAGAAGCAGAGAGTGCATGGTGCAGAGATCCCTGAGCTGGCTGGATGTGAATCAACCTGGGTCTAGCTGCAGGCTAAGCCACATTTGTGCAGCAGTGCGTTCAGGCTAATAAAGAYAGCTGGAAAGCAGAGCTTGTTAGGTCAGGCATGGAGCTATCTGCACCATGTGGGCTTACTGACTTGTATCTCTGCTGGCTCGGGGATCTCTATGCTGTACCTCACCGCACGGCGGTCAGGCTGATAAATAAGCTGTTCTATCTGGAGACTATGGGGGAACATGTAGAATTAACTTGGCTTTGTAATTTCCTCAGTTGACAAGAGCGAGCACAGCCTGCAGTGACAGTCTCTTCCTCAACAATTTTCTGTTGTTTCTGGAGGATTAGACAGGCCACAGATTAAGTACTAGCTACAAGGAAATTTTATGTATACCTAGGAAACTGCCTGTATGCCTAGGAAGCTCATACAGCAAACTAATGGTATTACYGTCATTAAACTGACTGTTCCTGTATAGGTGACTACTCCATTCTAAACTCTATTCTAAAATGAGAGAGTTTTCACTCTAGTGTAGGTAGTTTTACCAGTATAGATGTACTACTTAGATTCACACCTTTGCTAATAATAGCATAATGTGTGAAAACTCTAAAAAAACTAACCTTTTTTACAGTGCCAAAATCATGAACCTTTATAAGAAAAAAAATTTCACAAATAGTAAATTTGCTTCAGTGTTTCAATACTCCTTTAAAGTAAAAAGCTGTGAAGGCCATTTTTGATGAGCTTTCTTTTTTCAGCTGAAGTTAAACAGCCAAGTTACTTTTACAAATTTTGCATACTTTGGATGTCATTAAGTTGTAGCAGGCCATTATCTGTACAAAAAAGCTTGTCAAGAGCTGACCTTTCTTAGAGCAGAAATAGCACAAATGATTTCTGGTACACCATGACGACAATCTAGTTCTCCAGAGTTTGCATAAAAGTAGAAAGAGTGCAGCTAGGCTTTAGGTATATATATGACTACATATATATATATATATTGCTAGGAATTTTTTTATTATTCGTTAATTTTATATGTATGATTTTAATATAAACCATAGACATGTCTACAACCATTGTAATTTTTGTAATACCTGTGTTATCTGAAAGTTGAGACTTCTTGTCCAAAATAGACAATTTGTGATCCTCTAACCTGTCCATAAGCACAAGATTAACCACAAGTTAATACCTATTAAATCTCCTGACAGTTTGTTTCAGTGTTAATCATCCTAAACATTAAAAAAGTTGCATTTATTTCCAATATCAGTTCAGATGATTTCCATGTAATTAAATTAAGATGTCTAAAAGTAGCAGTATTTCTAGAGATGAGTAAGGCCATTTCTAGTCCTAAAGAGAACTATAGAATGAAAAACTTAGCTTGTCATAGCAAGCTTGACTTAGCAAGTCAAAAACCTGTCATATCCCTGTGGACTAATCGTCACTATGTCTAAATCACTATGAATCTTTCATGATAGTGGATGCCACATGGGTTCTCAGCTCCCAGATTCCTCTTAGTTAACAGAATGCCTCAGAAGGCATACAAAATTTGTAAAAAGATACTGAAAATACTGGGGGAGGAGGAGGACAAGCTGGATTAGTTATTAATAGCTAAAAGGAAATAACACTTCAGGAAAAAAAATCTAATAAAAATAAGAAAATATGTTAGGTCCTAAATACCCATAAATCAGGAAATTTTGCTGGTGTTATGTCAAATATTTTATGGTWTTGTTAACAAGATACAGATTCCTCTATCAAGTGCTCCTGTGAAACATTATGAAATCTTCTGAGAAGAGTCGTTATCTCTGAAACTATACCAGTTGATATCGTTGATGTCAACTTTTACTTCTACATTTCAGAAATTTATGGGCTTATATTAAGGTTTATATTAAGTGTGATATAGGATTGTATAGTAAGATATAAAATTATGCACTTAGCTGTGCAAAGCAGTACCATCAGCTTCCATTGACGTTGCTCAGTATATCTTGAATTCTTGAACAGCAATGCATGATAAGCAATGAAAAGCTCTTTAACATTGTGCTGAATTTTCCTTTTTTTGAGATGTAACCATATTGCCATCTACTACATTGTTTTTGAGCAAAAAGATTTTATAAAATATTCATCCTGACATTCAAAGCCCCACAGTACTGAATCAAACATTTCTGAAACAGCATCTCCAGGTGGAGRTGCTTCCAGAAGTGTTACTTCATTTTTCCAAGTTACAATTTATCTAGCTGTCATAGTATGAACATAAAAAAGACAGGAAAGACAAGAAATAGAAAGATAATATATTCCTTAAGTGTTCAGGTATTCTATTATTCATCTGAATACAGACAACTGAAGATTAATGAGAGAATAGCAGAGGGAAGGGTGAGTAGGGTCTTCTTCATATTATTTTAAAAGATAGAGCCTCAAAACCCTAAAGCAGGGGCCATCTAACCTAGATATCAGTCTTTTTCTGTTACATTTCTAATAATAAAATCCTCCATTGTGCCTAAGATTTCCTTACTGAGCATATGCACTGCCACCAAAGCTGCTGTCACCAGCCTTCAACAGAACAACGTCTGTCTCACACAGCCTTTCACACAACTGATAAACAGTTTTATCAACCTTGTGATAAAACTTTTGGCATTCTTTTGCCTCTTGCCTAGACCTCATCCAGAGTTACATACTGTTACTGTTGTCAAAATTGAAATAAGAGATAAGACATGATGTTAAATCCTCTCCCTTCTCTCTCTTGAATTTAGGCTTTTATTTGCAGGGAAAGTTTTACTACCCAACAGAATGCTTGATACACCAGGACACACTATACTCCCCTTTTGTTGGAGGCATTCTTTTTTTGTGTGTAGCAATGAACAGCTAGGAACTGTAGAAGACACACAAATTTGGAGATGCTTCATCCCAGGTGAGTCAGTATTGCTTTACCTCAAACACTGCTGACAATCATTCAGCTTTTTCCTGCTACTGTTCCAAAYACTACTTACTTGTAAGAAGTGGAACACCTTCCCCTGGAGTATCTGAGACCCGCCTTCCCTCCTCAAAGRGGGGACATTTATATCACTCACCTATGAGGCAAGAAAGCATCCACTTTCAGATGAAATCAGGCAAAGGGAGAAGCCAGGTCTTCCACATTCTTGGTGAGTGATCTGGCCGTGGGGTAGTGATGCCTCAGTGGGGTGGAGGGAGATGAATAATGTCCATCATCCTTTTACCAACAGCTTGTATGAGAAAAGACTGACCTCCTCAGACATGTACCACTAGAAGAACCGTAGCTACAAGTCCCAAGTGAAAGACAGTGTTTCGCCGCAGCCCAGAGTACTTTTGTGCCCTTTACTTCTCTCTTTCTCTCCTTGCAACATTTCGAACTGTCTAGATTAGAGAAAGCTCTGCCAGGCTTGCTAAGATTGTGAGTCCTGGCCATGCCTTATTTAGGGAATACTGTTTGCTATTTCAGAGTAATGTGTTGTCTGAAAGAGATGCTCTAAAATACTAGCCCACATTTCTTTGCAAATGTAGCCTGGAATTTTTAATGTCCATATGTGTCAGTGATGTACTGCAGCTAAAAAACCATTCACAACAGGATTACTGCTGACTGCTGCAGTTAATGTAGAACATAATAGAGAGTTCCTGGTGTACCTCCAAATAATTCAGAAATTTATAAAATTCCAATTTTACCGTAGATAAGATGTATAAGCAAATCATGATACCCAAACACCCTGAATTAACTTGTTTATATGGTTATTCTCAATAGTGAAGACCAAACTACCCTGCAGGATTTTTCTAGCTATTTTCCATGTACATCAGTTTTTCTCTCTGTTAGATAGTATGCCCTCTTTTATAAACCACAGGATATACCAAGCCCGGATGGGAAGAGGCCGTACATTTCTTGTAAAAGTTTGAGAGTTTATAAGAGGTGTGTGCAGAATGTGGTTGTACTAGCGGAAAAAAAGGTGGTTTCTGGAATAGCATCCCAGGGACAGTGAGCAGCACAGTTTTATCTGATAATTCTGCTTAATTTTAGTTCGGAAAATTAATCTGTAAGCAAGAATAGATGTGAGCCCTTCTGGGACAGAGAGAAAGACACCAACTGATTTGGGTGCAGACAAAAAGATTTTTGTGCTTCATCAAGGTAAGCGCGGTGATGGCAGACCTTAGGCTTCAAAAGCCATGAGTGGCCTTCTCACATCTCTTCACCCACATCCGAAACCATGAGGAAGGAAGGAAGATAAAGGGATGATGTGAAGAAGGAAGCAGCTACCTCCAAAAGACTCCAAAAATGGGTAAGGAGAGGAAGAGAGGGAAATGAACTACTATCTTAACTAGTCTAGGTTGAGACCGCTCATTTTGGATCTGGGATCTCTCCTAACACCCACACTTAGCTATCTTAGGTTTTGGCACATTTCACACAGCATCACTGTGTGAGAGAGAGTTAGCACCAAAATCCTTAAATGAAGGTAGGCAGAATTTGCTCCGTACAGAAGATTTGAATTGAAAAAAACAAGTGGTTCAGCTATGAAATGAAACCATATCATGTTATGGTATGTCAAAATATCATGTTATATTGCCTATGAAGAGACATGAAAATTGTAAAATATTGTCTCTGTGGTAAATAAAAATGTGTTTAAACTGTTATTTTACCACTTACTCCCAATACTACACACAAAGCAGTGTTTTAATACCCAGTCCTCAATTACTGGTGCTGTCACGGTGCTTCTGTTTTCTGTGTGGAAGAGCCATGTAGTTCCACCACATAAAAATCCTGAAGAATTTCCCTATGAAAAACATGCAAGTGCTTGTCATTCACAGGCTCAGATTCAAGGACACTACCAGTCTCTCAGACGAAGGCAAAGGTATTAAACAACTTTCAGTAAGTAATGACTGGATTCAGTCATTTCAGCAAGTAATTAGACTGGATTATTTCGCCAAGAAGGCCTACATATTTTTCAATGTTAACGGGCAGTTCCCATGCATCTAGTCTAGTTCTGTCTCTCTTTTTGTCAGGAATGAGAATTTAAGCCATATTCACAGGCTGGAATAGCCAGTAGTCATTCAGCTCATAAAAATATGTGGTAGGGGGAGAAAAATCACTGATTAAAAGTGCGTAAGTGGCAAATTAAAAAGAAAGATCAGCTGCCTTCCCAGTGGTAACATAGTTTTATGCTCTGTCATGCAACAAATATAGATTAATTGTTCTGTRTATTTCCACCAGAGATGAATGATCTCTTTCAAGGAAAAAAAAAAATGTTGATCTCCTATCTCTTTGTTATTCTTTATGACCAAGCTCAAACCTATCTTTTTTGGAACTGAAATAATGTTTGTTTCAGCTCCTCTCTATTTCTTATTTCCTCTGTTATTGCTACCACATACATTTTCAAAAGTCTGTAGTGGAAGTCCCAGATGTCTCTTAATAGAAGCTTTTTAAATTGGTTTTGAGTTTAATAGAATCTGTGAGATTCCATTCATTTCAGGAAAACACTCTCAAGTTTTTTTTTWAAAAAAAAGGTTTGAGAGTTCACATGTTTCTTGATGCACAAAAAGAGAGGCTAAAGCTCATTAGCTAATTATGAATGTTTAATTCTGCAGTTCTAGGAATCTTCACTTCCCATCCTTTTTTTCAAAGTTTTTCTTTCCACCTAAATAAAAAGATCAGGAAATTCCCTTATAGCATACACGCAGACCACCAGGAGGATGAGATAATTTGAGAGTCTACTTAAGGTCTTGACAAGATCGATCACAACACAGAGCAGTCTGAAATATTTGGTTGAAAACACTTTTATCTTTGGAAAGTAGTGGGGGTGACGTATTCACATCTTCCAAATTCTCTTCTATTAGTAGCTTGACTGGATGATTAACAGCAGCCATTATATAAGTTAAACATTTTAAAATCACAGGACTGGATCATTGAATAGCTGTAAACTACTAATCTTGAATCAGAGCTACTAACTGACCTCATTCATTTAAAATGACAGAGAAAGAGAGAGCTGGCTGTGTTAGCCAATCACAGGATGCCTGTGTGCCAGCAATGGAGTGCTTCTCAGGAAAAATATATATATATTTGTGTGTGTGTATGTGTGTGTGTGTGTGTGTGTATGGTTAAAACAAGAAAAAAAAAACTATATTGTATACCCACTGCAAAAATGTCATCTGAAATACAGAGTACAATTTTGTTGCAGACAAAATACGTATTTCAAAGTGGAGAGACACCACGACAGGTGGAGAGAAAAACTAATAGCATGYTCAACAGATAGGGAATTTATCTTGATTAGACTAACAAGTCATAGCTTATTTAGTCTTCCAAAACAAAAGATTATAGTGATAATAATGTGATATTTAAAAGAATAGAAATGTTTAGAAAGGCGACTACCAGTTAACAGTAAAGGGTAATGTTTGCCTGAAGACAAACAGTCTATGGGAAAAATCTGGCAGAAATTTCTAGTAAAAGCAGAGGCAAAAAAACGAATTGATTCTAAGCTGGGGACCAATATGTGTAAAGAGGTACTGCATAGTTAGGTTGCTTGTGATAGTTGGAAGTGGCCAACGATATTCCTTCCAGTCCTATAACTGTAACTTTATGCAGTATTGGAACAATCAATACTTTTTTTGTAGCACCAAAATTTTAAAAGGATAATAACATAATCTGAGAAAGCACTGATAGGTTAGCTYGATCTTAGGCACTAATAGAGGATAATATAGAATGTAATCAGTAAGGATAGTGCTATCATTAATGGCAATTAGCACAGTTCTATGAAAAACAACTTTTATCAAAGAAATGGTATCTTTTTAATGAGACTGTGTTTGGTATAAGATAGTAACTAGGCTTCCTTAATACAGCTAGAATTGGAAAACAAAGTCTTTTGGCTTAAGATGCTATAACAAACTGCTAAAAATATGGCAGTGTACAAAGTCCACAAAACCTATATGCAATATATTAAACCCTGATTAACTGATACCACTTACAGAGTGCTTATAATTTACAGACTATACTGCAATGTGGATCCATCTGGGAGCAATGCTGTACAGTGTCTTTATCAATGTTCTAGAAGAAAATATAAAATCAATACAGATAAATTTTAGGGTGACATGAACATTGGTAGAGTAGTAAATAATACTGGAGGCAGATTAGTAATAAAGATTGCTATGCATCATTTGGTAAAGAGATTTTAAGGTTAATTTGAACACATACAAGGTCATATAACAAGGAAAAAGGAATGTATATCAAATTTATGGAGTAGGGAATAGATATTTGGAAAACATTGACTTGGAAAAGTCCTTAGAGTAAAAATTGAAAGAAAATAGATATGTGAGCTTGTTAATTTACACACACACACACACACACACACTTATGTAGATAAATATGGATTTACACATGTATATGTTTATACACACAGATATATATTTGCACATAGACATTATGTACATGTATATATCTCTATATAAAATCCTCTAATTTGAAATCTTTTCTTTTTTTATTCAGCCTCAAATTTGGAAGAAAAAGTGATTATTAGAATGTTTGATTTCAATAAAATAAAAGGTATATGCAATAAAATGACAGACAAAATTTTAGAATTTTAGAACAAAGCATTATTTTTAAACTAAAAAATCAAAATGTCTCTGTTTTTGCAAGGCTGAAATTCCAGACTCTAAAGATACAGATATTATGACAACCCGCAGCATGTCTGTGCTATTTTGTGAGATGTTCTTGAAGGTTTCTCCAAAGTGTTCTGGATACATCAGCGCTGATGTACTAATACTTGAAATCTTGCTGCAGGATCTTCTAGTACCTTCATTAGGTCTTTCTGAAATTCATGTCACACCCCATACTCCATGAATACAGCATGCTACTTTATGTGTTGGGCCCWTACAGAGATATATCAGCTGGCTTGGTGTTTTACTGCTATTCCCAAGGCAAAGCACCTTGTGTTCCAGGAGATGCCCTCCGTAAGCCATCTGGATGTTGGATAACTTTCTTAGTCTTTGTTGACTTAAGATGATCTGTCTGCCTAGCTAAGATGAAAAGAGGAACAATCTGTATCTATAGTCAGACCATTTAGAATAGCCTGTCAGTCCCACTCTTGGACCAGAGTGGTTGGCAGTATCTGGACTGCACATTTGTTAGCCTAGTTAACAGCTGTCTTTTCCTCATAATAGGAGGTTTCTTATGCTTCCAGAAAGCATCTTCCATGTAGTTCTCTCTGGAGAGCATCTACCTCCCAATTTAAGACCTTCTGCTTAGTTTACTTTGGAATTATAAATCTTTATAATGCTATGCAAATTTATGATAACAGTGTCCAAATAAAGCTGAGAGTTAAAAAAGTAAAGTAATGCGTATTCTGCATTTTTAGAATAGACTTTTCCATTGTTACTTGTGTCAAAGCACTGCAGTATCCTTAAGGTTCCTGCTGTTTTTTGTCTTTGTATAGAATACTGATTACATTGTAGCAATATCAAGGAATGCATTTGAAAAGAAGGCATTTTTTTAATGGTCTGTGTTACTTTAGCCCAAATGTATAATAGCCACTTTACTAACCACCTTGCTAGCTGCAAACTTGGAATCATTTTCTTGCAATGGTGAGACAGAAATCCCCGGAGTAATAAATCCCACAGCTGCAGTGGATGACCCTGCCTACCTGACCTCAGCACCTTCATCTCTTGCAAGTGGGACACACAAGGGAATGGGCCAATTCCATTGTGTAGGAAGCACAAATCTGTGCTTCTGGACTGTCTCAAGGAGGAAGCCCAGTTCTCTAGCTCTTTGCTCCAAACTGTCATTTTTTTATTATGTTCCTACTGATTATATCCCTAGCTTGAGCATACAGAAAGATACCATTTGGCTAGTCACTCAGGCAAAGAGCTATATCTTGTGTGCAAACAGCCCTTTCTTTCCTCTGAGTTCTCCTCCCTTTGGACTGTATGATCTTTTTTTTTTTGGTAGTGGCCATATGGTCTTGAGTATCTAAAAATGCTTCACACATTGCTGACACTAACAGAAACAAATAATACAATCTGATGAGGGTCTCACAGACTTTTAATCTACCTTGTAGATTAAGTTCATTTTGAATAAAGTTCATTTGTGTGCAGGCCAGCACATACATTAGACTGCATAAATCTCAGCTGGACTATAAATACAACACTTTAGGAGTATCTGGGTCTTTAATGAGAAGGACATACAGAAAGGATTATAAATATGTCAGAGTGGTAGTTTATAAAGATTAAGAAGTATATTTCAAGACCTCTGGAAACAAAAAGAAAATAGAGGAATAAGGTATTTAAGAGACAAAGAAGGGCAGAAGACAAATTCATTGACTCACACTCTATGATAGATGGCAGAATTAATTATTGACAACATAGAGTAACAACCAATTAGAAGAATAGACGAAGGATTTGATTTAAAAATGAAAGACCTAGAGAGAAAAAGATCATTCCTAAAACTGCACAGAATACTCAAATTTTACTATACAAAATTCAACGTTGCTGAGAGCCAGGATTATAATAGGACTCTATAGTCCTATTGTGAATGCACAATTATGTTTTTTCATCTTTTTTTGTTTAGATTTTTTGTTTGATTTGATTTTGTTTGCTTTTTTAGTTAGGAAATCTGGAGTAAGTCTTTGGGAATATCTCAGCTGTTAGCAGAACACAGTTTGGTCAGGAGCAGGCATTCACTTGACTCAACAGTTTCTTGTAGCTGATTTTATTTCAAAGTTATGATCTTAAAAGACTAAGTGAGGTGGGAGAGTGTTAACATGGGTGCAGCCAGACAGTATTTCATTTTGGGGCTTTTCCAGGCTGACCGTTGCTGATGGCACCTCCCTGAAACACCTGCAGCAAAAAGACCTGGCGCAACCGTGTGCCTGGCCCAGGCAGCTCCATGAAGGCTCTGGCAGGGAGGATGAGGGCCAGGATGAATGATGCATCCCTGGCACTGATGAATACTAGGATACCTCAGCTGTTCTTTCCACTTGTTTTGGTATTTCTGTGTTTGATTTTCATGTCTGGGGTTTTCTTGGTAAGGTAGAAAGGGCTTTAATTTAGAACTGTTAGAATTAGGTTAGGAATTGGAAGTTGGGAATCAGTTAACAGGAACAGCCCTTTCTTCTAAAGTGTTTTTTTTTAATAAATTTTGTTTCCTATTCCAGCATTACACTTGAGACCATCATATAAACCCTCCTCTTTTCACATAATTTTGCTGCACTAATTAATTCCCTTCTTTTTTCCTTTTCTCTTCTCTTCTTCCCTCCCCCCCTTCAGAAACTGGATCAAACAATAGGGGCAGGCTTCCAACATTGCTGTTTGATGTACTTTTATCACAAACTGAAGCAAAAATAAAAGCATGACTTTCTTATTATGATATTGTTGGTTGCTAAAATAAGTTCCCTGTGAAAAAATAAATTATGATTGCAGGATACCAATCAGCCATGTAATAAAACCTCTCACTCTCCAACACATGTGCCAAATCTTAGAAACACACCTGTTATTATATTAGTTTTAAGAACTCAAAGATGAAGGATATAAAGTATCTCAGTCACCAAGCAGACTGCAGGATAATCCACTAATCCAGATAGATGAAAAGAAATGCAGATTTTATGCCCTCTTGAGAATGGCAGCCTGTCAAAAAATAGATCCTTCTGCTCAGCTTGCCAAAAGAGAGAGAGAGAGAAAGAAAGAGTGAGAGACAGAGAGAGAGCATGAGCCGGTCTCTCTCAGACACGCAAAAACACATAGATGAACCCAATGAGAATATTTTAGCAGCACGTTAATCAACAGCCCTGTTAAAATCATTGTCAAAACATATATTGAGAGACAATTCTATTTTTTTATGAGAGAGAAAGTATATTTTTTAGAAAAAAGGAGATTTGTTATCACCTTAAAATAAGATGAAAGAAAGCTTTCAGAGTATCAAAATGATTGAAATCGGAAGAATAATGTTGCTCTGACCCAAAATAGAGTTTTTGTTGTAATAGGCACTAAAAATGATGTACAGAATAGTATTGTTTTAATGAAACCTTACGACAATCTATTCAAAATCAAAGTCATGGTCAATGCATGAAATTWGTTCATCTGAGATATTTTCATTCCCTGTGTTCATGTCAAATGCTATTTTCAATTGCAGCTAGTATATTTGAATAATAAGGGACTAAGTCAAAATGTGGCCTTGCATTTTTAATGTAATAATACACTTTCATTTGAATCCCACATGGATGTGAGAGACTCTACTTACTGGAAAAAGGGAAAATATTACTTTGAGCACAAGAAAGCAAACTTGTATGATCACTTTATTTTCTTCAGCTCCCTTGTATTTAATCTATTTTTTATCCTTTATGCTCACAGGGTACAGAAGGTGAAGGTGGGGATGGAAAAGCATGTCAGGCAAAATGGGGATAGAGTCAGCAGTAAAAGAGAAAATGCATGCTGTCCTCTACTGTGCAAAGCAAGCATAATTGCTGACATGAAGAATTTTGCACTTCTGGGAGGCAAAAATAAACCAACAAAAAAAATCCTTTACCAATGACAAGTGAAAAAAAGCTGAACAAAGAATATTTGTTTCATTGCATAAATTAGTGATTATTGTGATTTGGACATGATAAGTGAACACATCTACAGTTACCTGGACCATATTCTTTTAGACATACTATTCCCGTACTATAGGTCTTCATTTTCTGTTTTAAACTGAGTACTGGCTGTTCTCCAAAACACAATCATTTTCATGTTCATAATCAAAAAATGACATATATTTAAACATGTAACAATGTATTTAACTGAGAAGAACAACAAAGGAAACAAATTATTAGTGATCTATTATCATATATAGCACTGCGAAATTGTGTCTATAGCTCAGGCTATGAGCCTTATTATTAATACTGTAACTGAAAAAATTCTTTTCTTTTTCCAGTATATATTGCAAATCTAACCAACACACGTTTAGTGGGCTCTCCAGTCTATTGGGGAAGAAGATTCACTATTCATGGCATGGTTACTGGTTTTRGTGGTTGTATGAGATGTTACAAATTAGCCTCACTGTGTGTAAGGAAGCAAAGGAGCGTAGGAAAAGCAAAGTTTTATTCTCCACGTGGGAGAGAAGGTTGTAACAGACATAGAGAGACAGGCAAGGAGGTACCCAGCATACGTATTACAACTCGGTAGTAGAAGCTGAGAAGCTTTTACCCCTCATTAACCTCACCACAATGTYGGCGATTCGCGGGTCAGCCGGGAAGTGCCCCAACTTCTTGTTGGCTCCYTACCCTACGTGTGCCTGGCTGGCCACCAGCTCCTGACAGAGAGGGAAGCAGCAGAGGAGGTGGCAGGACAGGAGGGAGCTCTGGCCACAGCTGTGCTGCCCGCTGGCCCCAGCGGGGCTGGTCAGTCATGTCGCCGTAAGGGGCTCTGTGCACTGAAAACACCCCAGGCGAAAGCTTTTTCTCTAAATTATGGAATTCCTTAATGTTGGATGAGCTGATACAGTGTAAAATATCCACAGTAAGGATAATTATGAGAGTCCCCCAAAAAAACAGAGGTCACGACACACTCATTCCATAGTCACTTCCACATCTTTTTTAGGCATTTCAGAAGAATCAAGTGCTAAGAGGAGATTTCAAACAGAGCAGTGGAATAACTTTTCATACATTTATGAAAATAAAAAGACATAGACTGGTAAAGTATGAGGATTCTGCAATTCCAGAGTACTAGTATTTGCTGTTAATATTCATCCTATTATGCAGAAATGCAAAATTAGACTYACTTTCTTAGTTAAGAGTGCTCTGGGGTTTTGGTAAAGACAGTGAAATWTAAAACATTAAGATTAAAATGATACATAGCTGCAACATATTGTAATTATTATTTATTAAAAGTCAGTTAAAGTACAATAATAACTGAACAAAATATAATTTCATAAAATACCAGTTATATCATCCATAATGCATATGGATACAGGGACTTAATTTTGGACTTTGCTATCTCACTGTCATCCCTCCTGCTGGGCACAAGGTATAATGTTATGCTATAAYATGCAGTTCCTTCTCACGCTTTCCCTGCCTTAAAATCTATGGTAACTACATATAAAAAAAATCAGAACAAACTCAGTTTCATAAGTCAGTAGAGATGCAGTCATCACCTTAACTTTGGAGTTTATTTGACTGTAATATTTAAGTTATTGTAGAAAAAAAAATACTTCACCATCCATTGAGAAGCATGTGCAAAAATCAAAAGAAATTAAGTGCCAGGTGCACACAGCTACAGAGGAGGAAGGATTGTCTCCATTTTAGGATATCTAAGGGAATTGCAATTCAAATGCTTTTTCTGCTCAAGGGAATGCTTTTTTTGCTCCACCTCCATTCTGGCAGTAACGTAGTCAAGCCACAGAGCTATAGCCTTCACCTGGAGCCAGGAATACATCCCCTCCTACTGTTGATGCTGTGCATTGTGCCTACACCAAGACATTTCTCAGATAAGGAGCCTAAACATCATTCCTTGAGGTATTCTGAAGTGGGTTGCTCTCAGTTTAGCCTGTTGACCTTGTATGGGATACCTATATATATATTTTTAAGAGGTACTCAGTAGTTTGATTAGGACATTAGACAAAAAAATCTACTTTCTGCTTGATTCGTAAGAACAATGAATATTCTTGTACAGCGAATATTCAAATTACAWCCCTCACCTAAGAGGTGAGTGATATTAAATGCAATCTCTGTTGCAGTACATGTTTAATTAGCTATGGAAAGTGAAATTACTCTGAGATATGAGGATTAAAGGATTTTCTCTTTGAACTAGTGATTTGGACTCTTTTGGAAGAGGGTTACAGATTCAGATCAAGCAACGATGTGAACCAAATCAAGATGCACTTCTTGGAGGATTTGTCTCTTGCATCATTAATGGTGCATCTGCATCAAGATTTTAGTTCAGATGAGGAATTTTTCAAGTGATTCAATCACTCCTACTTCCTGTGCTTTGGTTTACCTCAGGGGCAATACTAGATCAGACAAACTGGCTCCTTTTGGATGAATGTAACCTGGGAGATGTGATCCAGAAACAAAAATAATGAGATCCAACTGCAAATGGGCAGTCAGACMACAGGATCAAGAAATAAACTGGTCTGAAGTAACAGCCCCTAAAATTCATCTAGAGTGAATGTCAAGTCCTGAGTGCTGCTTCCCTCTACAAATCTGTTCATGCTGGTCTGCACATCTTCCTGTTACGGACATGGCCTTAAACTCAACTTTGCCACAAGAATTTTCTTTTCAGTGACTTCAGTCTACATATATGAATAATTTAGGAGTGATCAAACCCAAAATTTCTTACATTTTCACTGTTCATAACAATGAAAAGGCTAGTTTTGTTTAAATTATAACACGTAGGATCACGTTCTCTTTGATATATTTGCAGATTTAATTTGTCCCATAAAAAGTTCACATGCGTATTTGCACTTCCATTTGAATTCTATGTGCAAATACTTGCACCTGTACTATATTTTATGAATAAAAATTAGGACACCGTCTGGAATGATAGTCTAATTCAAGTTCAGTATAGGACTGCAATAAAAAAGCATCATGTGCAAGATTTACCAGCTGTTTATAATGAGGAGAGGGGAAAGCTGACAATATAGTTTTTAAGCTTCTTTAGGAAATGCAGTCTTTGCTTTATCCTTCCCTTAGCAAATGGCTGGATATTATCTTCTAGGGTAGGACTAATGATCACGTGAGTTACTTACTAATTACAGGCTGCCAAACATTTGGTTCAGGATTGTTTATGCTGTTCAATTTCTCAAGTAATTCTCCTCCAGTGTGGAGGCAAATCAATCCTTACACCTTCTATTATAATTTATTGATAAGAAGCATTAGCTGTTGAGTTTTCCGTTATTAGGATTCCAGCACATGATACTAGTTTTATTAACTGTACCACCATCACTATATTTGGGGGTTGAGCCATGGACTGCAGCCATCTCCGAAAGGATGTGAAACTAAGCAGGCAAAGAATGAGTGATTTACATCAGCCACAAGTGCACCATTCACCCGAATGCTGCAAGCAATTCATTTCAAAAGCTATTCTAATGAATGGCATTCATACTTCTAAAATGAACCAATGAGGGACCTGCCAACTTCTTTCCAGAATAATCTTCGATATGAGACAACACTGAATATGTGGAGGCTTTGAACAAGTACGTTCAGAAGACACTGGGATTATTAAAATAGTATGAAATATGAATGCTTATATTTACCTGTTACGGAAACTCATAAAAAATATGGATCTTTCTTTCCTGAATGGACATTACTGGACTTCATCGAGCCTGGGATTGAGTCAAACAAAAACAAAAGATGAAGAAAGTCTAGAGTAAAGTTTGCCAAATCCTACCCTAAAGACAAGTATGTGACTGACAGAAAGCATTTCCAATTTTCACTTTCATCCATTCTCACTTGTAAAGGTGTGGGATTTTCTCTGAAGCTTTCACGTTCCAGATAGTGTACTGTCACAGACTGATACATTAACCAGTTGGTTTTGATTACATAGATTGTATTTTGAATGCACATAAATGAAATTTGTTTTTAGTAGCTTATTCATAGGCTTGAATATGATCAATATTTTCAATATGCAGACACGTCCAAATATGTCCCAATAACATAAAGCACAACTCTGGGCTGCTGCATTAAATAGCTTTGTAGCCTTTACAGATAAACCTCACACCTATCTAAATTTAGATGAGATACTACTTAAACCCTTTCAACTGATCCAAGCCACTGTTTCTATATAATAACATTGAGGGTGCTCTATGGGTTTTCATGTGAATTAAGTGACAGGAGTGCTGAAGAAAGCAATACTCCAGCTCCTAAGTGGCAATGAAGGTGAAGTCATGGGCCAACACAACCAGAGAACTAGATTACAGTCCCTTAAAACAATTTATAGAAACGAAAGACTTGGAAACAAACTTTTAAAGTGGTAGAYATTCAATATCTTGTAAAATATGGGATATGGATATTTGAGAGTCCAGTACTTTCTGACCAGTTTCTTTTAGATATCTATTCCACACACAGAGAGTGTGATATTTAGTATAAAAGTTTACTTTGAAGATATTTGATGTTACACAGGATTTCTGATTTAGCAGAGTGATATAGTAATATACTGAAATTACTATACAAAYGTATACACTTAGCAAAATACAGCAATTGCAAYGTACAGTTCAATCACAACATGAATGTRGTTCCATTGGGTTCCACCCCATTATCGCTGTTTATAATTCGCTCACGGTCATGAAGCTGGGCATCCCCAGTCGCCGGGAAGGAATACATGGATTGAAGTCAGCTCAAGCCTCTTGCTCTCTTCAAAATTCCTTTGGTAGTTGTTCAGGTTTTATACTCTGTGTTGGGCTGAGTAATTACATATGTACACCTCCCCCATGCTGGTCTGGCTATCTCAGGGAGAAACACTTACAYCAGATGATCCACTCAACAGATAGAGCTGCTCATCTAAAACAAAGATTACTAGAGGATCTCCAGTCACCTTTGTGTTGAGATAAAGTCAGATTTCTGTACAATAGCGCTGGTTAACAAGTCAAATCCTACATTATTCCCAAGCTTCATGGGTGCCTCACTCTTGCCCATCTCCTCTGAGCCTTCTCCCATTGTAGGGGTTTATTGGTCATTCAGAATATTCTTTAAAAWTATGTAGAATTCTGGGATAAGGATAAATACTTGCAACTATGGCATAAATAATTTTTTTCCCATATGAGTGAAACTCATCTGTCACCCCGTCCTGTATCTTGTGCTTAAGGGTTTTTCAGAAGTACCTCWCTGCACTGCCATTGTTAATTTATGTAGTAAAAAGTCCTTCTGTTCATGTGTGTTTGTATGCAAGCTTGTGCACAACTCTTTTGTTAGCTTATTGCTGGAAAGCAGAAAGAGAAGACAGAAGTTTGGTCAGACGCAACYTGTTGATGCAACTGAACACAGAAATTCTCCTACTCGAAACATCCCTGCTGTTTCATGAAGAGATGAAACATCTCCAGGAAGCACTTGCATTTCTATTAGTAGTTACAAGTATAAGAAATCTCAAAGCATTTTCAATAATTTCAGATAAAGAAATAGACCTAAATTTAACTATCCCCAGTATACATCTCTGTGACAAATAAAACAAAACAAAAAAAAAACCACTCCCCCGAAAACTGTGATAAAGCTGAACTCTATCAAAAAAAAAAAAAAAAGAGAGAGAGAGAGAGAGAGAGAAAACTAAAAATGCTCCTCTTTCCCAATTATTTGTAAAGTCTTACAACAGTTCAAGGAACAATTTTAGAGGATTTAAAAATGTAATCTTAAGATTGGTATAAGGCTATAAGACGACAATGACATAAATAAGACTCAGAGGGTTCAGTTTCAGATGGTAGGGAYGTACTATCCATTGCTGGCCTCAGAGGAAAAATATATCAAGGACTCACTTAACAGAAGGAAGCTTAGACTGACAAGGCTGTTGAAGATTATATTTTGTTACCTTCTCTGAAGAACCCTCTAGGGATATCACAGTAGATTTACTGGATTCAATAACATGGTTTCTTGGTAGCTGATGGGGGGAAAATGTTTTTCAAAGAGATCCAATTTTTATTGCATGAGAATGTAATGCTATGACTGCAGCTAGCTAGACACACAATGTTGGCCTCAGAGTTTTAATTGTGAGTGGGAAAAAAAACAGAAAATTACTGGCACCTTTGAAAATCATTCCTTGTCTCTATGATTGCTGTATAGGATTTTGCCCTTCACATCTGTGGTGACATATCTGGCTGCAGCTGTGCATCAAGCATAAGTAGATTTTTCTACAGTTCAGGTGGTTTCAAGGTCTCTTGCTATGTCACTGCCTACTGGCTGCAGGCAGGTGCTGGTTTAACATCAGCCATTTTAGCTGTTCTCCTTGAACTGMGTAGGAATTTCCCCTAATGCTCATCTTTGAACCATGCTGTCAAAARAACTTTTAAAAGTTGGCAGCAAGAGACTCAGGGACACAAATTTTATGAAAGAAGTGGCAATAGTATTAAAACAGCACAGAAAACATTTGAGAATGTAGAGAACTGACTAAAACAGATTCTCTGCTTTGGAGGGATTTAGGCTCAGTGTAGGACATTTTATGTCTGAAGAGAAATGTAGAATATTCGTGTAATTAAGTTTGCAATATTCGTATTAATTCAAAAAGAAATCTTGATTTGTTCCATCTTTGAGTTGACTTTTCCTTTGAAATTATATTTTGTCTAGCATTAATAAAAATGTTTAACTAGACTTTGATAAGTTGCATTCTACAAATGGTTGTTTTTCTAAATCAAATATTTTAATAGATACTTTAAATATCAAGTATTCTTTTGATGTGTCATGTTATGTAACGTATGTTGCCTAGTAGGACCTCTCATTTTGTGTTGAGTAGACATCTACCTCCTGCCAAGTAGAGAAGTAACCTCAAGGAGAGATTTCATTGTCTACTCAACACAAAATGAAAGGTCCTACTAGGCAACATACGTTACATAACATGACACATCAAAAGAATACTTGATATTTAAAGTATCTATTAAACCAAGAGGTCTTCTACAGCTATAGCCCTTTTGTATCGAGGATGAAACAAATAATCAAAATGACATAGCTTTGGTGTGTTTCTTCCAGGACGTATGACAGTCACACCAGGTGGAGGCCTCTCTGTCAGAGAACCCTGTTCTTACAGTTTCTGTCTGAACAAATACAAAACCACATAAAGTCAAATTTGCCAGTGAAGTGCACAGTTACAGGCAATGGGACCATCCCACTCTAACTAGCAGGCATGTTTGGCACAAATAGTGCCACAAACAATAAAATCAACAGCAGAAGTCCCCTAAGTGCCAAACTACATAATTTCATTTGGGCACTTGAAGTCCAATGCATTTTATAGCTTATTTTAATTTATTGCTTAATTTTCCAGTGTTTTCTTTCAGCCTTAGCTAATTTTAAAAAATACTCAAATCTAAATTGATAACAAAATCTGTCTATGATTTTGCAGTGCTTGAAATCTGCATCTAAAATTTTCCTGATGGAGCCTGTCTTGACTTTGAACAAAGCATTGCCTAAATCAGCCTTTTCAAATTCTAGTCATTCAGGCTAAATGAGTTGTTTTTGAGAGCTGATTAAAATATCTAAGTATTATCATTTTCACGAATCACTATTGTGAAGAGTAGAGTTAATGGATTTTGTGCTTGTACCAGTAAATTTCATGATAGTTTTGCAAAGTAAATCTAAATAAAAGTCCAATATTAAATCACATCAGCAAATCTCTCTTTTCAATGTAGTAAAATAATAGAACAATAACTATTATTAGCTAGAAGAACAAAGTCAGTAAGAACAGCATAACCTTTTGCTGTGTTATCATTAGATAGCTACAGTGATAATTRCATTCATTTACACAGTTTACACTATCTAAATGAATGTTATAAGGCATATCAAATCACATGTCTAGTGAGCCCATATTTGATGATCTGATAAAACATTTTTGCTGTCCTTTAGGAAAATGTGTGCTAATACAGATTTATCTCATGTCATAATTAAAGTCAGTGGCAAAACTGTTTTGGGGAGAAAGAGATCATCTGATATGTTACTGAAAAAATCGGTACAAGACAAAGTTAGAGACACTGCAGTGCAACTTTTTCTTGAGAACTGCCAATCTTGAAATGAAGATATCTCCAAAATTAACAAGCAAACAAAACTGTGTAGCTGTCACTCCTTTTGTTCCTTTCCCTTTGATAGGATTTGCATCTTGCAAATTCTCCAAGTTCTGAGGTTTCAGATCAAGGTTCAAGTAAAAAGATGATGAATATCAGCAGGTTCAGAAAATAGCTGTTCTTTATGACCCTCCCATTTTCCCCACTGGAGTACAAGGGAAAGAACAAATGTACAGTAATGGGCAAAACAACCCAGTGGCTGGGCACACAGAGGAACTGCTCCTCCGAAGCAAGACAGCTATTGCCTCAGGCACAAAAGAGARCGGAGCCACTGAAGCCAGTCTGAATGGCAGGCTGCAACTTTTATTTATATTAAAGATAGGTATTGTWATATAAATTGTGCCTTTACCTATTGCATTGCCATATATCCTCATTTRTGGAAAGAATGTAGTTATGGTCCTTTGATCCATTTTTTTAATCATCATGAGTAAATAAGAAGGTCTTTGTGTTAAGGGAAACTAAATCTGCAGAGCTTTAAGACCCAGGGGATTTCTCCACCTTGGCCTGTTAGATGGAGGCTGCCGCCGTCCATTCCCAGGTCCAGCCAGAAGTGCCTCACTACTGGCACTTCAAAAAATACAAATATATGCACACACACACACATGCACACATGCACACACACATGCAGACACTAACAAGGCCAGACTAACACAGGTGCACTGCCTGTGCACCCACAGAGACAGACTATACTCACAGAAACACAAGCAACACGGGGAACCCAAGACTCTTACTCCTCTTGGCCCGATCACGATTCAAGTGTTTTAGAGAAATATGTGCAACCCATACTTCCCCAGTTTGCAAGGACACACCCGTCTGCAAATCCCTCAAACTCTGCTCCAGACCTTGAGCCCACCCAGGATCCATATGCAGACCCCCGGTCTCCTTATATCCAGTCTCCAGSTCTGACCTTGGGTCTTACCAGATTAAAGTCTCCTCCCCATCAGCTCGTACAGCTTGGAATTCACTAGCAAATCATGCACAAGCACACAGAACAGAGAGCAAGGTCTTACAGAAAACAGTTTATCAGAGAGGACATACTGTAGTAATTAGGTGAAAGGCTCAGCCAGACAAGCGTGATGACCAGCTCCTATTTATGCACACCTGATCACTTTTATTCCCTCTTTTCTCACATTTGTTCCTCTTTGATCTACTGTAGGGTTCCGCTTTCCCTGCATTTGGCTGTTCTACAGTCCACAATAAAGTTTGCACATTCCCACAGTCCTCTTAAAACATCCCAGAACATGTTTTACGTATCCTTAATCCCCCTCATATATCCCATGAAATTCTAGCTTCCTTTGTATCAGGTACAAAGTTCTGGTTGACCCTCCTCAAGTCTATGCCTTTTTTTTTTTTTTTTTTTTTTTTTTTTTGGTCCATCAGCCAGTGATCTGAGAGCTCTGTTGTTTTTGCTGTTGTCTCTGTTAATTACAGGTCAATAGGGTTTGTGTATCTTTATGTTCAATATATTATATTTCCTATTTCTTTTGTGTCTTTTATGCTGAATAGTCGTTCTTACAGCCCAGGCATTCTTACATCTCAGGTATCCTTAGACTTCCTATTTTTCTGAAGCTTGGCATCACTTTCGCTGAAGTTCATGCTCTGCAAATCAATTATCTCCTGGTATTTCCTCCTGCAAGACTAGCCCTTTGTTGTCAGGATCTATCTGTCTACACCCCCCTACTCTTCTGGGAACCGTCCTTTGCCATCCAGCTGTACTGAATCTTCATGTTACCATAACATACATGGCACAGCTATCTCTTACCACAGACATTGTGATGGGCCATCAGTCATTAAAGATGGCCTTAAGTAAGTGAGCTAAACGGTCTCTGGTGAACAAACATCACCATAGCGGTTCTGCTCACTCATATTGTGCTTTGCCATTTAGTCTGTCCTAATCTCCCCTGTCAGTCACCATATTTTTGATGTGGTAGTCAAGGTTTTCTTTACATCCTAATAATTCCTGTTAGTGTGTAACCACTCCTGCCACAAGGGTCTCATTGAAAACAATACGGGGCAAGAGAATAGGATCAACCATTCTTGTTCTTTCTATCAGCTCCAGACCAGATACTCCTCCATAATTGTCCCCCTGAGTGAACAGTGAAGCTGTTGCATGGCCGATTCTGCTCTGTTTGGATGATGCGGTCGGTGATGGCTACAGTCATACCGTCCTTACAGAGCTATCCCTTTAGGGTATCCTTAACAGTCCCACTTTTGTGTCATGTGGCTATTTATCACTCTGTCACTCCTAAAAATTGGTATATGTCTCATGCACCTCCATTTCCCTGTTCACATAGGTTATTATTTTGTTTCCAAGCCATTACAAATTCTCAGGGAGCCTTGACGTGGCAAAAAAACACTTATCCTTGCCCTCAGTTAATATTCTGAGGTCCATACTTGAGTGCTTATGGAGAATATCAGTCCTTTGAGTAAACATATATCTCCTACTCCGGTGCCACTGTTCAGGGTGATATAGTCAATTCATTTATCTTAAATATTCAAGAATTGCTGTCAGGAGTTCTTTGTGGGACGAAATTGTTTCCCACTTGTATTGCAAGTCTTGGGAAGCAGTACTGGCACCTCGATAAGACTGTCCCTGCTCTCTGTCATCTTGCCTGTGCCTAGATTTTCAGCCCATGGATGGGATGTGGTTATAACAGTTCATCTGAGAAAATGCAGTCCCCATTCTGGCTCCCTGCCCAGACTCCATTCAAAACCCTATTTGAAAACCAAGTGGGACTGACTTCAGCAGAAGTCTGCGCCTGTGTTTGTTTTGCTCTGCTGCTTGTTTATAGGCTATTTATTTATTCTCTTTTCTGAAAATGAAGGGAATCCGAAGATGATTTTTTGGTAAAGTTTAAAGATTTGGTATTTCTATTCTTTTGGAAAATAATGACAGATTTTTCAGTTTTCTAATATTCTTTAGTCTTACTTTTTATAGAGACTAAACTCAGATATTTTATGAGGAAGGAAAAAATGTCTGAAGAGCATGAAGACCAAAACTATCCCTCATCTTTACATGAAACAATTAAAAACTGAAGTGAGGTGGTGATTTTGTTATTGCTAATAATCACTGCTAGAAAGTACTTTCAGAACAAATTAAATGGTAAAGTTATAATTATACAAATAATGTAAAAAACCTAGATATACCTRCAAGAGTGCTATGTCATAACTCTTCTTATCATATGGTATTTACCTATTTAATAACATTGGGTCTATAGCTCCCTTGACAGGTCAGAATGATGAAATTTGGCTTTATAAGGMCATCTATAGCACATGGCACCTCAGGGTAGTGCATATGAACCAAGTAACAACAAGTAATAATACACTCAGTTAACAGAAAATGTTAATATTTTGCATGAAGTACATATAGTAAAATGGAAGTAGAGAGGATAAATAACCTACAAGACACCAGACATAGTAAGCTCATGTAATAAACTGGGTAACAATTTTGTGGTATAGGTTTTCCTCTTTTTTTTTTTTTTTTTTTTTTTTAGGAAGTGCTCGATTTTACTAGATAAAACTTGAGTATTAAAAAAACAAAACTCATTTTGCTCAAGTCTATATTCTCAATTACTTATGCAAACTGGAATATCTTCACTTCCATCCCAATAACTGACAGCAGCCTGATCTCAAGATCTACMCCTTGGAAAATGCTTAAATTCCTGGGCTGAATTCTGATTCAGGGCAGATAATTTCATACTGGGTCACTCAGACAGTTTTAATATCTTAATCTCTTCTGACTTAGAGGTCTCTCACTCTTTTCTCTCCTACTCCCCATCTCCAATATTTTTTTTAAGAGAAAAAAAAMCACAATATGTTAGGAGTTTCTCAAAGTGGAATAAGATTAGGAAACAAAAATTTCTCTCAGTCTTCTTCCTTTGTGGTTGTGTGCTCCACACTTGCAAACACAGGGAAGGGGTGCTTAGGCGAGCACTGTGAGCGGCCCACAAGCTGCATGGATCTCATTAAATAATTTGCCCTTGTACTGCTGCATCTAGGATTGTTTGTTTGGCTGACTACCACTGATCAGTTCTGTTAATCTGTTTGTTTGCCGGTTGATGCACTTGGTTAGGAGCAGCTGATGAATACATCACCAGGTATGTCTCTTACACAGTTCTTCAGAAAAGTTCACAGAAGCCTGTTTCTCTGAAGCAAGTATGAATTAAAAAAAAAAAAAAAAAAAAAAAAAAAAAAGGAGAGAGAGAGAGAGACCCTTTCTTTGTTCAGAAGTCTTTTTATATCCAGAAAATTGCCTAATATTTTTATCAGGTGGTACCACAAAGTATTTTCTGAGCATTTTTCTCCTGTTGTCTGGCCTACACATGCCTGCGGCTTTTTTACARCAGCAGGGACCATGCGTTTTATATTCAGCTCCTTTTCTGTCTATACCTGATGAAACTTCTGTTCTCATAACTTAGGTGCATGGAAGACACAGAAGGTCTTCCACAGCTCAGGAGCTGCATAGCAGCCTCTCAGTTATTTCAGCTTTCTGTTCTATAAGGAAGCTTTATATTTTTTATTTAACATTTGCTCTTAATTAAGGGTACTATATATTCTGTTATCATCACCTAACCATGAAAACAACTATACTACAAAAAAAGTTACAGGTATTAGAATAACAACAATTAAAAGAAAAAATTGCACTCAGACCTCAAACTGAAAAAGCAAAACTATCAGCTGTGCGTATGCAACTCTGTCTTTTTACAATCCCAGAAAATGGTTCATTTTTGAACAAATGTACTCGATTACTGAAAACTTTATTTCTGAGTTTCTGTATAGAAAAAAAAACATTTCCTAATGCCGTACTGAGTATGTCTGTGATAAGACTGTAAGACTATTAAGGTGGGACTCTTACACTAGGCTTTTAACTTCTTCGCTGTGTCCAGATACGTGCTGTGTCAGTCATTTCCTTATTTTCTACAGGCTGTTTGTAAGCTACCTTGATGACTCTCTCCATCATCCTCTCTGGATCCCCAATCAGTTGTATTGATTTCCCCACAGTGTACAGCACTGCTGCTAGCATTTTATCCATGGAGCATTGTTTAACTGCTCTTTTTACTAAGTTTCTCACCACAAATCTTTTAAAAAATGTTCATACAAGTGTGCCAMGTATTTTTTTCACCAAAAAGCAAGAGTTTTTTCCTTCTCAGTCAATACACATTGGCTTTTCCTTTTTGGTTTATGTTGTCTTTAAGTAGGCATTTACCATACAAAACAGTGAAAACAGGTTCATGCTTATAGAAATCAAAAGGCAGTGGAAATAACAGTAGTTCTCAATTTTCTTGCAAGCAACATGCTCCAAAGCCACCTCTGTTAGGAACAAGTGGTTAATAGATAACTAAGATTTAACTCATCTGCTTTTAAAGTAAATATTTGGTGAAACAAGTCAAAAGAACTATGAACTAGAGTTTTTAGAGTTTAATAGATTAGGAAATATTCTGAGAACTATACATTTCTGAAGTTAAGTTTCTTCTCTCAGTCAAAGTGCAGCATCACACTTTTGGAAACTTTTCTTCCCAGTTTGCCTTGGGTGGCTCCTGCTGAGCAGAGGAGCATAAGAAGAGACAATGGGAGACAGCAGGGGCCTCCTTTAGCACTGTCTTACATTTGCTACTAAAAATGAAGATTTCGGAGAGAGAGTGGTTGCGGTTCCTAAAGATTGTCCCTGTGTCCTTCCTAGGCATAATTCCTAGAGTYCCAGGACCTGAAAATAGCTGCAAGGAGGCGCAAGTCAAACTGAGGCAGAGGAGCTGTTGCTCATGGCCTTTTGCACCACCTGATCTTTAAACTGGCTCTATTCCAAGTGAAGAGAGGAAATAATGTTTTTGAGAAATTGAAGATGTTTAGCCCGGAGTCCCTTTGCTGGCTCCTATGGGCAGATTGTATTTTTAATTTCAACTTGCATTCTGAAGCATCCTAACTTTTTGGAAAAAAAATTGTTTGTGTATATTTTCAAATAGCTGTTCATGGGGATTTATAAAGTCTGCTGAATTGCCATGCAGTAGGGATGATTGCTATAATAGCACACAGGCTTATGACTGGGCTGAAAATGGTTATAGGTGGTTATAGGTGGGGACAAACAGCCGAAAAATGTTTTTAGGAAAAAATATGATCAGGAGTGCTTAAAAGTAAATCAAATGATAAGTAAGAAATTTACTGTAGCAAATTTTGAGGAGTGTTTTGTACAGAAAAAGGAGATACAAGAACAACAATAGCTGTTGTTCACTTATCCTCCCAGGCTGGGGCTTGTCAGTAGAATTATTGAAGCAGACTGTAAAATCCCTCAAATATTTTATCTGATAACAAGCCTCACAGAAGCTCATGAACAATCTTCACTGTCTTTGTAAGATTAAATAAACCAGCTGGGACTCACTAAAAATGTTTCATAGGATACAATATAGCTAGTGGATAGTTTCCATTAACAATAGTTTGTCACAAAATCGCTCTATAGTGTTTGTTACAGTCACTGAATCTTCATAGACATGGCAATTTTATGAATGCAATAAACAATGTTTACATAATACCCATGTGTGGAAAAAAATCTTGGACCTCTTGCTCTCTGCCAAAGAATGTTGGCAGTGAAACCTATTCATCAGCATAACATTTTGAATTTCAAATTTGTGTAGTAATTTTACTGGTGTGTATCAGAATATTACAAATTTGATTGTTTTCATTTGCATGCAAAAATCTAATATTCTCCCTTTAAAAAAGTCTAGATCATTTTGATTCAGCAAAAAGATGTGAGTGCATGCTTAATTCTGAGCGTGTGAGTAGTATCAAAGTATTCAAGCGAATACATGTATCTTAAGCATGTACATCTCTAAGCGTGTATGGTGCATGTAGGTGCTTTTTTTGGATCTGGACCTGAGTGCACAGTACATTACAGCTCCACTGATAAAAATATGAACTATATTCTTTGCTGCTTTTTCAGATCATTGCTTTTCAGTCTAGCTGGCTATTTTTTTGCTAGAAATCTTAAGAATTTGATCATTTTTACTTCAGCTCTCATATCTTCACTTGATCTGAAGAATTGTGTGTCAGTCAAGCCATATGCTCTGATTTTATTAATTTTCCTACTAATAAAAGGATCTCAGTGTCTATAAGGTAGACTGTAATGGAAAATGAGTTTGTACAAAAAAAATGCTAAAATAATTTATACTTTGAATAAAAAACAAATCTTTCTCACCTCTCCAGATGCAAAAGTCTTGGGGGATTCGGACCTTTAATTCTTTATTTCGTGGTTAACATAAGAAATGTATTGGTATATATTTGACTTTTCATTAGAATTTTCACAAACCTGGGCTCTTCAGAAAACAAAAAAGTTAGAATGTAGCTAACTGAATGTTTTCTAATGTCAAACTAAAGCCATCATATATTTTTTATCTTCTGATATGACAATTATCCTAAGTTTTTCAAACTTAAACAAGAACATCTTTGGAAAACATTTACAACATTAATACTGCATAATATAAGGTCCATTACATATATATCTTTATTACTACTCAATACCTTCAGTTATTGAAGGAAATTAGATGCACTAGATCAAATTTTAAAGTCGGGGGCTTAAATTTCTCTCAAAAATTAACTGCCCTTATAAATGTGTGTCAAATCCAACTGTGCTCCTGCACATAAAAAATTCCAGAGAGATTGTGCTCTTCAGTATTCCCCCATCACGCCCTACTTTACTCAAACTGCAGGAATCACACATTCAAGGAAAGAGGCTTCAGAAAGATAAAGGGGAAGAAGAAAGTGTTGTAGCCACACTGACCCTACCTTTCTCCTTCTAATAAATTTTGGTCCAGAGAAATAGATTTGCTACTCCTTTCATTCCTTCAGCAAAAATATTGGATGGAATTGGGCACTTATCCTTGAAACAGTAGTAACAGTAAGTAATGAAGTGAAAATGTCATTTTTCTTCTCCTTTGGAGCTTATACTGGGATTAGAAACACAGTTTTGATTCAGCTTTCTACTTAAAAACTCAGTTGGTCAAGTAGTCACACAAATATTGCCAAATGACCAGAAATCATTCCCATGAACTCTAGGCATTAAACGGTGATTGATCACAAATTTCTATTGAGAGCAAATATACTATATTTCCTTCAAGGTTGAGAAAATTTTACTATTTCAAATATTTCTGAGGCTTGAAGATTGTTAATGCGAGTTCATATTATTTAGACAGGTATCTGACATTTTTTTAATGGAGAATGAGCAACCTCACTGACAAAGCAGAATAAACTATCACTTTGAAGTCTGCAAAAATCCTGGGGCAGCAATAAATGTGTAAGCACCAGAGGCAGCAAGAGGTTAATGTTCATTATGCTGTCACTCATCAAAATGCGGTTTGATAAGCAACTTACAGCATAGTGAGATTTCATTACGTACAAGCCATTCTGGTTTTGCCGTTCTGATGGCAAGAMAGTACTGGCTGAGATGGATACCCACAGCTAGGGGGGATGACCGAGCTTATGTCTGTAAAAGAGAGGGGAAAAAAAGAAAAAAGTACAACGTACATGCTGTTCTTGCCATCAGAACAAGTAATATTATTGCACATGTGTGCAACTTTTGTAACATTTCTATTTTTAAGCAGGTTTGAAAGTGCCAGATCCATCTATTTTCTGGCTTCACTTTTACAATACTGAAGCCAAAGAACTTGGCATCCTGAAGGTTTTATAAAGCTTCAAGTTTTGTAGAAACTTGTTCTTTGACCCTGACAAATGACAAGAAAAATAAATACCTTCTGTACAGTTTTGGCATAGAAGTTTCATTAAATATTTGTGAATAAAGCCCTTGGAACACAAACGATCTCCACAACTAACTTAAGTCACAAGATCCAATAGCTGGGTGACTGCCAAAATTCAGCTAGAGAGGGTGGTTTTTTTTTTTGGCAGGGGGGGAATTGACAGTGCAGCATTGGCAAAGGTAATTGTGTTTTAAATTAAGAATAGAATTCATCTTTATGGAATTATATCCTTGCAACAGTTTAATAAAATATTGTGAGGTTTTCATTTTCTCATTTTATTTTTATATGCATGAATCAGCTAAAATTTGAAAATACCGGTAAATAGTAAGAAGAGTCTAAACTATTAGAATGTACTAATAATCTTACTTTCCTAATATATTCTCACATGAATAATTTTTTAAGGTGTGTTACATTTAACCAAGGCGAGACATATATTTAAGAACCTCTGTTCCTGTCTCTTCGTGGTGTTTATGCATCTACATGCCTTTTAAGTCCTTGAATAGTCCCAGTAACTTATGAGTGTGCTTACTTTCTCTGCTGAATCATTGCTTTGTTTGATATTCTTCTGCTGCATTCAGCATTCTGCTTAATAATAGACGATGGAGAGAGGAATATTATAGGTTGTTCAGGGATATTCTTTAAAAAGCAGTTAATTTTTGCAAAGTTAGTATAGCAATATGTTCCCTATATAAAAAGGGGGGGAAAAAAGACTCCTAAAGAGACAGTAAGTCTCCATAAATCAGTCATTAATTTTTTTGGTGCTCTGAGAACAGTGATCTTTCTTTACTCTTACTATTTCAAAATGTTTAAGGATTATTACTTAAAAGATTATTCTGATATAAATCTATGCAGGCATTCTTTGCCTTTTCTTTGATTCTATAAATGAAGCAGTCTGCATGATGAACCTGATTCAAAATAACTATAATTTGCATGCTATTTAATCCTTTAGTAGTTTGTGGGTGGAATCAAGATGAGTAAACAGATGCTTATCTAGTTCAGACACTCACAAGGAAATACCTTTTGCCCATTGGAGTGTTTTGATAATCAGAGTTGCAGAAGATGTCAAACCTTACAGAGTGTAATACTGAGCCAATGCTTTGTTATTTTCCTAAAGTAGTTATGAATGAATTGTGCGCAAAAACTGCATTTTGTTCTGCCGCAATTTCACAGTCCTGCATGATATTTAGTTAGTTTAATCCTTTTACTTTTGATAAGTATTTGTTAAAATATTAAAAGTGCAAGGGGACAAATGGCTAAGAAGACACACTTGCCATGCACCTTGAATACAGGACTCTGAGAATGAGAGATGTTGACCAATACTTTAAATAAGCTTTCCAAGAAGGTTGAATTATTCAATTGTCATCTATGTCTATATGCTTTACTTCAAATTCTACTTGATGAACACTACGGTATCATTATAGTTATCAGAATAAAACATACTTGTCAGCTGAACACAATTAAGACAAGTTGCCTTACCAGCTTATGCTTATTATATCCTCAGAAAAAAGCAAAWCATGTATTTACATGAGAAAGCAAACATCTACCAGCTCAGGTGAGAAGACATACTTTTGTGATAGCAGCTTGGTAAAACACTGCCAAATGCTACAGCAGCTAGCACTTCCTTTGGGGCATTATTTAGCTGTTTGCAGAGAGCAAAGATCAACTGGCTGTGGATGCTGAATTATCTGAGAAGGGGTTCATCCACAAGAGAGCTATGATATACTGTTGGACTGTCTGGAGATAYAGGTATCACTGCTGCTTTTACTGTATCTATTCTGACCAGAGCACATGAAATTGTGGGATGTTCTTAAATTTATATATAACAAAGAGCAAAAGGACCTCCAAACACAGTGGTCTGTCTTATTTAATTTCAGATCTATGAAATTTTCTACTACAGCTAATGAGGATACCTGCCATTCATATGGTACTTTTTGTCCCCAGATCTCAAAGTATTTGACAAAAGGCAACTAGAGATTATTATCCTTTTTTTTCAATAAGAAAGAATCTAAGGGCAGAGATGGCAATTAATGTACATGCAAGTGAAATCATGGAACTGGTTCAATAATGATCAGGTAATACACTGATTCTTGTGCTTTGTTGAATTGCAGTCAATAAACATTTATATRTCACTTAGTTGTATTTTAACAGCTATTCTAAGTACTCAGGTGCGTAAGAACCTAACTGAAAGAAATACTAATTAGCGGTAAGTCTAAACTGTTTTTTAACACTCAGTTATCCCTTTTCAGAAGAATTTAATGGCAATGTAGAACTGAAAATTGAAGAAATTCGTAGGCACAGATCTGCTTAGACGCAGGGTTCATGGTGTGGCAGGGGACCACAGGGATATTGCCCTTCCATAGCACACTATCTYGAGGTCTCTGTGGGAAATCCTCTAGCATTCAAGCCTTTGTTGCAGCCTCTGCACCTTCAGTCACCTGTAACAGCAATGTCTCCACACTCCTCTCCATCATGTCCTCTCCAAAACRCATAGCATAGAAAGGAATTGCAAGGGTGAAAGTACTACCTACAGAATCTTTATACCAAATGAGAGCTCATTCTCAAAAGTGCAGGCTGGAGCACTCAATCTGACTTGCTTTCACCTATTTTATCCAACTGCAACCCAAAGAGAAGCTGCAATGCTATAGCCAGGCTAAAGAGTTTTGGCACTTTTACACAGATGAAGACCAGCTCCAGTCTAGCTTGCCAGYGTAGGGTTTAGTCAACTCACTACTAAATGCTTCACTAGGAAATCCTGGTCACATATTGAATAGGATCTTACCATAAAATTTAGAAATGAAAACTGTTTTAGGTTAGTTCATTTTCCAGTCAGTAACAGACCCRTTCCTATATGACAGTATCATCAAACTGCATTTTCAAATGCAGTCCTTAAACCTACTTGAATTCCTCTTTCTRTAATTCCCTCATATTGGAAAGTGTTCCTTGTAAGCTTTTACTGACGGTCCATTGTCTTACCTAAAAACACCTTTRTATGGAAAACAAATAATGATAAAAAACAAAACCAAAATTTTCTATGGCAATCATTTCTGTGGGTAAATATGTCTCATCCAAATAGCAATTTCCTTATTCTCATTTATTGCTGTTAAATCTGAAGGAAATATATGTCACTAATTGTTATATTTTTCACGCTAAATATTGCTCTTATATGCTAAATTCTGCCTAATATGCTTATAAAATGTACTTTGCCTGAAATAATTTGTCTAAAAGTATTATGGTTTATTAACTACACACAAACATAWATCAACCTTGCCAGACTCCAGCTTTGGTCCTCAGGGATCAGCAGTYGGTACTACACCACCTGAGGCTCCTTGAGACATCTGCAGGGAAATGTCAAGAGCCTGGGACCTTTGATCCATCCTTCCGAGGTCCAGATCCTGCTATCTGATCAACGTCCTCTCTGTGCAGCGACAGCTGACAGCACGAGGGAACAGGCTCTCTACTCCAGCTACTGCTGCTTAGTACACCTCTGTACCGTCCATCACTCCAAGTGACAGAATTCAATTTAATCCCAAAGTTATCTTTTTCACTTGAACTGGTAAACTCTCATTTTCGTTACTGAAAATTGTTTGTATTAGAAATAGCAACCTGAAACAGAAGTTAAAGGAGGACTTAGATTGGTGAATCCTTTTCCACAGTAAATATTTTACTTCCCTTGTTTTAGGTCTTTGTTATATATTTGTGCTCAACAGTTTGCTTATTTTTCCATGTTTCTGTGATGCTCATTACTCTGTATGGGAACACCTCACAGCTAAGTAATTCAATACAGCACTGTAAATGTAAGCTTCTTTTCATGTTCCTCTTGAACTCCAGTAACCTCTCATAGGGAAGTCAATTAAGTAAAGTAGCCAATATCTTTTTTTTCTGTACATTCCTGAAGTTTTCAAGTGCAAGCCTAAAAAATCCGGCTTCACATCACCACCAACAGACACCTGTCTCTTCATCAGGCTGTTCTGAGCAGCTGACAGAAAGGGAATTAAAGGATTCCTTGAGAGGGGTTAACACTGGCTTTATGCTACCTTTATCTTCTTTCACAGTATAGTAGACTTGTTGAGGGAAAGAAGAAAAGGCAGTGAATTGTCTGATTCTTGCCAACACAACCGTGAGCAAAAGAAAGGGAGGACAGCGTTAGAGAACTCCCAGAGAGCTCAGAGCAGTGGGAGGACAGCAGAGAAAGCAGCTATAGGACTGTGATGAATGAGGGAGAAAGAGGCAGATACAGAGAACTGAGGAAAATGCARCTCCCAGGGGAGAGGGACCATAGTGAGGAAGAGGAGAGCTCATCTACATCCGGCTCAGGTTCAATGAAAGGGAAAGGGAGACGACAGCAATGCAAAAGGATATGCTGGCAAAATACCAAAAGGGATAAGGTCTGAGTACTGCGGATGGGAAAAAATGAAAATTGCAGAAGGGATGAGACTGTACCATAAGAAAATAAATGTTTAGGAGAGTAGTGGCAAGTGGATGGGATAGMAGTAGAAGAATATTGCACCAGTGTCTCTGCCAGGAGCAAACGGTTGAAGTGGTGGACAAAATAAGTACACCATTGGCAAGGAATTGTGAAGCAGGTTAAGATTTAAGGGAAGAAGAAAGAAAATAAAAAAGATCATGAAAGATTACAAACTTAGTTGAATACTTGGAGTATTTAATGTATGGGAAAGGAATGAAAAATGGAGGAGCCAAAGAATTGATCTGATGAACTTCTTATGAAGGAGGATTCTGCTGGTGTGGCAGGTGAGAGAAAGGGACTAGTAGAGTAGTAGCACTAAAGTGGATGATAAGGAGGCATAAGAAGATTTCAGGAGACAGTATTTCAAGATAGAAAGAAAATATGGAGTGATTGCACAGAAAAACAAAACCAAAAAAATGGATGAAGAAAAAATTATAAAGATTAAATAGACTGGGGAACAGAAAAGAAGAGAAAAGTGTACAGCAGTTAGAGTGAAGAGATAAATGCTGAGGAATAGGTAGAGACACTGTGAACTAATTTTAATTATGCTGTTAAATGAACTGTAAAGTTTAATCAGAGTGAAAGTAGTAACTTTGCAAGCATTAAAAGCTAGATGTAATGCCCAATTTACCCAGGAGGGCACTCTGGCCTTGTGTCTCTCTCTCTTGACCCTGTCCGTAAAGAAGATGTAGCAGTAGAAGTCTGGTACCGGCAAGCCCTCTTACTTTTCAATATTTTTGCTATTTAAGTTCTCCCTTAGAAGGAACGAGATATCCTGGAAGTTAGAGCATCAGTGATCAGCCCAAAGTAGAAATTTCATCATTGCTAGAAGTGTCAGAATTGCATCAGGAGAAGAAATAATTGGAATTTTGAGGAGGAAAAAAGCTGTAGAGAAACTTCCCCAGAATGCATTCCAAACTTAGGATAAATCATTATTTTCAGAAAACCTTGACTGAGTGATAGAGAGCTACTCTAAGCAGAAAAGAGCATTAGAGATTTTTGTAGAAATCTCAAAACTTCAGATGTTAAATTAGCTATTAAATTTAGTTGGATTTGAACAACAATAAAAGCCTAATATCTACAGTTTAGCTGGCAGCTAGAAGCTCTAGATAGTTTTCCTCCAAAAAACTGTAGAATGAACAGAGAGATACTATTTTCAAGTGAGTAAGAAATTGCTAAATTAGCTAGAAATTTAATACAGAATGACACAGAGATGAAAGTTTTATTTAAACTTTGACTTAAAACTTGTTTATTTTCTTCGTTTTATTAACACTCCACATCAATGGCATAAAGYATGTAGAAAAGAGATGTTTAATATTGTATTTGATAGACAACAGGTAGCATTTTTTATATTTATTACAATATTAATGGTAAAATATATACAAACTATTCCAATCTTTTTAAAAAGAAAAAAACTTCAATAATTTTCAGACAAGATTTTTCATGACATGGATGCTCTTGAAATACTCCAATTTGTTGAATCAGCATTCACTGAGGAACAATGTCAACAGTTTATTCCCAACCATCTTCATACTTATTCCCAACAGGAATAAAGCATTTTCTTCAAAAATATCTCTTACTGATGCCAGACTGTATGATGACCACTGGGCTATAACAAAAAGGAGTGCACTACAAGGGTCTGCTGTTCTTYCAAAGGAGATCTTTCCAAAGCTTCAGCTTCAGAGAAGACTTGTGCCAAAGTAGACTGAGAGTCCCAACTCTTGAGGATAAGKAGTTCAACTCTCTGTGTATGGCACAAAACAGATGATTCCCTGCCAAAGATCTGCATTTCTTCACTCTTCCCTATGGTTGCATAGGGAAAGGAGGCACCTAATTTAGATGCTCTCAGAGGCCCTACTAAAGTCAAAGTTTAGCCAGTGCTAAACTTGTAAACACAGTTGCAAGTTTTTAGGTGTTGAACTGGTAGAGTTCATTGGATTACAAAATGAACTTCAAAGTTTGTGTTTCTACTTATATCTTTATCAGGAGTCACTTCATATTCRACAACACCATTGGCCAAATGATGAGCTACCTCACGCCTCTTCTAAAATTATATTTGAGTAGTTTTCAGTTTTCTGAGTTATTTCTGATATTCAAAATTAAACACAAAATAAGGGATTGTTCTAGGCTTTTAAAAAGCACAAGATTGAATAATATGTACTGTAGTTGGTACAAATAAATTTTTAATGTGAGTCCCCATATTGACTACTTCAAAATTCACTTTATATCAGTATTTTACACGATTACCTTGAAAATAAAGGATTCTCTGAACTGACTTTCTAGTCAACTGAAATCATCGCTTAAAATTAAAGCACATGGAACATAAAATCATCAGAAATTAWTTTAAAACATAAAGAATTGCTAGTATTTCTTAGCAATATTTACTCGGTGGTAACTTTTACTCTCATTTTCCTCCAACTCTACCTTAAGTCTAGATCAGACTTAATTTTGAATAAACAGAAAGAACAGAGGATCAGCTCTAAATTTGCATTCATTTAAACATAACCAAGTTCTTAAGCTCTTTTTGTCACCACTATTAGTCTTTTGAGAATTCTTCAATACAGAAAGGAAGCGATGATGTTATTCTATGCTGTTGCTTGTTAATACTGTAAATCAGGTTGATTATTAGCACTAACATACTACCCCAAGCTCTTGCATTGTTCAGTTCTGCAGTGAAATCAACTGYGGCAGCAACAAGGCCTTTCTAATCCCTTCAGTACGTTGTGATGTGGTATCCTTTAGCTAGGATTCATGTCATGCTCACCAGCAGCCCTACAGCCAGCAGGAGCATGAGCTGTCTGAACAGTGTCTCTGGAACCTATTAAAACTGCATGAAACCTTCTCATTTTGTTCAGGGGACTCACTCCACCTCTGTGCAATTCACTGTTCATCAGAAAACAAAAACTGAGAGATAAAAGAGACAGATSAGAGCATGTTACTTAATTAGGAAAGAGACAGAAAGAGCAGGGGATCATTTGTGGTTTTGAATTACGTACAGTAGCTTCAGACACTTCTCCACTGTGTTTTGGTAATATCAATGATAGTAGAGTACAAAACCGCTGTAGGAAATCCTCAGCTATGGAAAGGAAATAGGGTCTTGCCTTTCTAACATTGTACTGGATCTGTGCAGTTTTTCTATATAGAGTTTATCTTGGCTTTCACATGTGACTATGAGCAGATGAACATTCAACCTTTTTCTCTTGCTATTCTTCCAGATATGAATTGGAAGACAAAATAATTTCACACTTCTGAGAAGAGCTTCTTTCGGGTTTGTAGCATGCTTTAATACCAGAGGGAGAACATGACTCCAACTCTTGAGTCCTCAAAGGGAGCTAGTCAGTCATTTACTTGCCCATTATTTCTGTAAGCTCCATGAATAGCCTTTCAGATGCAAGTAGTAATATAATATGCATTACTTTTCATACTGATGACTATCAAAGTTATGCGAATTTTTAGAACTGATAATAGAAGCTGTCAGTCATATCTGGGATTCAGCTTTAGTTTTAATGAAAATTGACATGGAAAATTTACATTCACTTAAGGCTATTCACACTGACATTTATTGCTGCTTATAATTTTTCATCGGTTTTCATACTTCGCATCATTCAGTGTTGCCTATCCATCAGTCTATCTCCAAATCTTGAAGTGAAAAATAACTTTAATTAAAGTTTTCATGTATGTTTACATATTTCATCCTCAAGATAAAATTTGTAAAGATTTGTAAGATTTGTAAAAGCACAAAATGTTTATGAAAATAAACAGTGCAACTCACCAAATCTTTACTGAATCAATATCATCAGACTCTTGTCTCTGATGACTAGAAGCATTATTTTTGTAATTTTCACTGTTGTCTTTACAGAAGTAAAACACATTCAGATGTTCACATTCAAGCTGAAATTTGTCTTTTGTTCAGAATTTTACTGAACGAAACTGGATGAATGTGTAATGCTTATTGATGTAAGAAGCATAGATAGGGCACATAATGCCAGGTAGCTAAGCACACTAAGCTTTGGAAATGATTGCTGTTCATCTTTCTAATTGTAAACGAACTGTGTTTGCAAATGCATCCCTTGTTGTGTAGAGATTAAACTTCCTTTCCATTTTGATATCACTTTGATATATTTTCATTAACAGTTTCTGTGACTCAAAATCTTTTGACATCTGAATTTTTCATCACATCTAGCACTTCTCACTTCAAAACAAAGACCCATCTCCAAACAGCTTTCCTGAAATATTTTTAGCTTTGGTTATGTCAAATTTGTCTCCAAAACTGAGCAAGAATTATTCATTTCTACTACATTATATTCTGTAAATGGCACTGCCTTTAGAGTTGTCTCAACATCAAGAAAACAATAATTTGCATCCATGTTTCTATTTATTCTTCACAGAGTGCTCTCATTTGGCTTTTGTGGGTTGGGGGAAAGGCTTCCCCTATTTTTTTCTGAATAAGATGCACTTTTTCAAGTGCTGAAAGTACAAAGCAAAGTGCTGCATCTATTCCCCTTTGATTTTTGCTGTCTTTGAGTAGGTATTTAAGCTTCCTCATGTTTCAGAGGTACCAGCTGAATCTTATGTAGCAAGGGAACTGGCAGTGTGTTCCCAATTGTTGTGCATGGCTCATGCTGACACCAGCCATGAAAAATACTGTGTTGGAACCCCTTTTGGGGGGAATAGAATCATAGAATTCTATGCATAGAATATGAAAATATTTTTAGCCACTCTATTTTCTGCATTTTACATCAAAATAAGGAGTTTCTTTTTCAATTGTTTTGAATGCTTGGTTGATACTGTGTCTTTTGGTTAAAATATCTTGATTTACTTATAGAGACAAGGCCATTTTCTTTATGAGCTTACTGCTTGATTAGGCTTCCTTTCTGAAAATGAGAATCAAAAAATAAAAATAAAAATGAACAATAGGGACCTTGGATAAATAGAGCATATGTAGCAGAATCACCTTGATGCATAGATAGCAGGAGAGCTACAAGGAATAGAGCACAGAGCTCTATTAGAGCATAGTCAAAAGATTTAATTTTTATCATCCATTCTGTCTGTCTGCCTCTGGTTTCCTTTATGACTTTTGAGCAAGTTGCATAAGTTCTTTTTGCATAACGGGCTACAGCTGCAGACTCTTAATGTTCTGAGGATTAAGGATGAGACCAATGTGATGAAAAAATGAAGAAGCTTCCAACTTTCCAACTTGCTAACCTTCCGAATTTTTATACTGACTCCACACTACTATCTAGTACTTCTCACTGTGCCTGAATCATGCAGTCATTTTTCACTCCTCCATTTTCTGAATGTTCTGTCCTTGTCCTTCATCCTTTCACTCAGCAATTAGGACAATACTTTGTAGAATTGACCCAGTCTTTGGTTCATGGCTACAATAATTAAGATTTCCAGGAGGACTTCCATCCACAGGCTGAGAAAAGTTAGACCTACGTGCAAGCTCATACAAGACTAATGCTCTGGACTTGGTATTGTTTCTATTCATCATTTAAATACGTTGCTAAGTGTTGCCATTTTCTTCACAGCTTTCCTGTCTCCACAGCAGCAGAGGTAACCAAAAAAGCAGTTCTGATAAACTTTACTAACTCCTATCATTGTTCTTACCTCCTTTAGTTTCTTTAGCATGACTTTATTGCACACATTTAATTTTTACCCAGCTACCTAAAATGGATTAAAATTGGAAGCTTGAAATAAGCTACAATATCTTACTTCAGTTAATTCTTATTCTTATATCTTGCATATATCCTGCTTAATTTATGTTGTAAGAAATTTGAGCAGGGCATACTGCTAAGAAGTATTTAAATAACCCAAAAGATGGAGTTATTTCTTCCAGATTTGAACATGCTAAAAAAGAAATATCTAAATATGAAATAATGAACTTACTTCGCTTGCTAAAATATATGTTTTTCATCAGGCATTCAACTGTCTCAATCATATTTTTTGAAACCATTTTGAAGTCACAGTGCCACAGAAAATACATGACTCAGTATGAACAGATTTGGAGGCTCATTTTCAAAAGCACAGAGGTTAGTTAAGCACTCAGCTTTCATTTGAAGTTATCATGCTTTTGAATATCTCATTCTTAGTAACTAATGACACACAAACAATTGTTTATATTCGTGTACATTATATAACAAAAAAGCATATACTGACTTAATTCCTAAAATAATTTTTAATTTAGAGTTCATGTAAAAAAGAGTAAGGGGATGAAGTTACTGAGTAAAGACAAAACCTACCTGTAGAGATTCAACAATCTTGGGAGAAGACAGCTAAGTAATTAATGGCAGCCAGACGTAAAATACAAATAGCAGAAAAAAAAATTACCTCGGCCATTGGTTCTTGACTTTCTCTGAAACCTTTGAAATTTCAGATTGATTTTAATGATTTATTTTAGAATCAAAATCTTTTGAATTATATTTGACTATGTCCAGAAATGAAGAATAATTTAGAAACAGATAAATTACTGTACCTGAGAATCTTTGAACTAGGAGGAAGTTTGGCCTACATAAAAAGGACACAGAGAGACAGAGATCCAGGAACACATGAAAAGGTAAAGTAGGAGAACAACTGGATGGGCTAGCACCAGGGGTGTCCCAGAGGGATATTTATTTGTAAGGAAGGTTTGTTCATCTGTCTGTAACAAATTAACTCAGCTTCCGTTTTTCCCATGTAAAACCAACAGTATCTGTGAGGCCATTTTGCTTCTTTTTAATTTTGTTTTCTATTAAACTTCTCCAAGCAAAAGTTATTTTATCATAAACTTTTAATACACTTCTATTGTTGTATTAAAAATTTTAAGATGTGTGATTTGGTTTATTTGGAAATATTCACTCTAAGTCTTTTTTCTCTAAGGAGAAAGGGAAAAGCACATAGAAGCAGAACTATTAGCTTCATTAGAGCAAAGAAATTTTGGTAGCATTCCAGAGTCATGTTAGATTAATATTCATTCTTCTTAGGAAGCTTATTATAGTAAAATAATGTGTTTTTAAATGTATTTACCCCTCAGATCCAGGGGAAGGAACACAATTTAGGATCATCTCTTTTCTGTATACAGTTACCATTATAGTATATATTCCCCAGAATTTCTCTTACGACAAATCACAGAAGTGAAGTATTTGGACTTCTCAGATCAGCTCTTTCTTCATTTCATCATATGGCTAGAAGATGTTATTATAGAGTTAAGTAAAAAAAATAGGACCATTAGGGAAAGAAATACTTACTGCACAGAAATGTAATAGAATAAATACTTCTGAATGCACACAGAAATCCCAAGATTAGTTTATCTAGCAGAGGTAGGTAGATATATTTCCTTATGAGACCAGACGACTCGGACAACAGCTATATGTAGACCTTTAACATCAGGAAGAGAGATAGAAATAACAGAAGTGAGTCACTTTAGGGACTTACGCTGTGATATGTTTTGGAACAGATAGTTAATTCTTCAGTAGATTGCCACTCTGCCTTTTCTTTTCTCAATCCAGCACATTCAGTCTTCAAGTTTAAAGGTTATGCTGATAAAAGCATGTACCAAAGAGTTATACTATATAGAAACATATAGTGGTAGGACTCTTGCTAGCTGGACTGGTTCTGGACATGTGAGGAAAGTGTGAATTATTGCTACAGTGACAGTGGGGTGCAGTTCACTAGTCACAAAGAGAAATCATTAACTCCTCACAGCATCAATTTGTTGAGAGAGCTGTGTTCACAGTGGTGCCAGACAGTATGCTGAGCACTCACAGGTCCCACTGACACTGCCTGAATAAATTGTAAGCGCCCAGTGCCCAGTGCTGTTCAGGACATCAGACTATTGCCTTCAGAATAGAAACTGAGATTTATTTTACTGATTTATTTTAAGAGCACCAGCTGCCAGATTTTTTGAAGACTCCTCATCTAAGTTAATTCTGGGCTTCGCCAAACCTAGCTTCATCTACTGTTTCAGTATGTGTGAAATACACAGAAACAAACAACATTCTAATGTAGCAGAATCACGTATTTGGTCAATATATAGCTGAGAAAGGGAACACAGTACACACTAAAACTGTGAGCTGTGCCCGCTTATCCCAAGAATGAAACAAACAACTGGCATAAACATCATGATTAATCACCCACTGAAATGATCAGACCATAGAAATGCTGCCTTAAAGACTAGAATGACAAGTAAACTGACTGGTTACCTTATTTTCACACAGACATTTTCCATTGGCATTTTTCTTCCTTTCCTGTCTAATGGCTTCTGTATGGAGACATTTCCATCATCACACCAAATTGTTTTTTTGTCTGKGAAATCCGCAAGCCCTTAAGGCAGCAGCCAGCACGCAGAGCCCTTGCACAGGTACTGAGCAGTGTGGATGTCCCCTGTCTGTGTTTCTTCATGGTGTGTGTCTCCACCCAAAGATCTGGAGGGAATTGAGAGTAGCTGTCTGGTTGCTGCTAGCTTACCGATTTGAATGGAGCCATCACACAGTTAACGTGGAGATAGCCCCTTTCCGAAAGGCTTTCCTCTTAGAACCAAAGGCTGACGTTTGTTCATTATGAATTTTTAAAAAGTTTTTTGTAAGTTAGTTCTTTTCACAATAATAACATTTCTCACTACAGTTTCTCATTAACAATATCCTGTTTTAGCTCTATTAACTCCTCTATTTTTTTTTTCTGGACAGCTTCCTGTTTCTTTTGGTATATTCAATATTCTGAGGTTAGGCTACTTTGCAGTGGTAGGGTTTATGTGTATTGATCCACTTTCTTAACGGTTTCATCTTACTTGTGAATTACATCCTCATCTTCCACTAATACTACATTCATCCGATTTTTTTTTCCATTAGCCTGATTATTTTGGTGCCTTTAATGCTTTCACTTCTGCAAATGGATTTCTTGATTTTTTTTTCCTTTTACTTAGCAGGCTGTCTTGTTCTTTTTCATTTGGTTTGTTGTTGTTCCCCAAGCTGTTGATATGCCAGTCTTAATTTATTTCAGTTTCAAATAGTCTTCATTGTAAAGTAACAGAGTGGAACCCTCTTATAGCAAAATAACTGCTTTTGGAGAAGAAATTCAGCAAGGTTCACCAGAGCTAGAATTGCCACTGAAACAAATTTTGTCTTTCATTTTCTTCCTACAGATTGGGCTGATAAAGATGTGTCCCAGGCTCAACAAAGAAGGCGGTGTTAATCGGACTCTGCTTTGCTTGTTACATCTGGTCCAAGATATTAGACCATGATATGAGTGGCAACTTCATGCAACATTAAGCAAACAAATTAAACATGTAGATTCCTATGTCCTTTCCAAAGCTACTTTCCAAAGCGAATGTGCTTAGCTTTACCCATTCCACCTCAGTATCTGCATGACATGATCTGGTAGCAACATATGCTAAGGGAGGACTTAATGAAGGGAAGGGGTGTGGACAGTATACTCCTCACCACCACCATGAAATGAGCTTGCAACTGCTCAGAACACTTCCTTCACCATTTGGATTGGAGTTCTTTCCACCACTGTATGCAAAGAATGTCTCTGAATATTTTCAAATAATTCCATTTTTAAGGACAACAGTTTTGTTTTGCAGCTACCCTAGACTGTGCTCTCTTTCTACAGGACTGGACTATTATGTTTAGATATGTGATGTAAAAAAGACAGCAAGTAAACAAGGTGGAGAGAATCCACTCCACCCCCTGACAGAAAGACAAAATGATAATTTATCCTATCTTGACTTAGCAGAGATGATAGCTCCCACCTCTGTGCCAAGTCATATTTTTGATACTGAAAGATATGTTCAGGTGCTGGCATGGTCTTTAATGCTAGAATACCTATTCCATGAAAAAATTACAAATTCTCAGTTCCTGGTGTAGATTATGTTCATTTTTTGGAACAGCTATCAGATTGGTTAAAATATATATACCTTTAAACCAATGTGATTTTGAGAGTTTTAACTTTGTCATTATTGGTAAAGCATTTGTTCTTTATTTCTTGCATACTGTTCCACAGTGGTTCCTATCTCTTAACACAATCAACTACTAGTTTGTGTCCGGCTGGACAAAAATTGTTATTTAGCCAGACTCTCATCATTTTCATATTGAGTCAAATCTAGTGTACTTACCTTAGTAGTTACAGAATTACATTGTATTTACGTAGATAGAATTATCCTCATTATCCTTATGAAGCTTTTGTATTTCAAAGGAGGTCTTAATGCTTCAGTGGCAAATATATACCATCATTGAAGATATCCTTTAAAAACTAAGAAATTCTAGCAGAAAATGTTAATAGTTTTTGTCTTAATATTATATGTGGATTCCAAATAGAAATAATTACCATATACATTGGTGTACTTGGAAAGCTTCCCATAGTAGAGATAAATAACACTTTATAATGAACAATCAACAATAAATAGAAGAATAAAAATAGATGACGCATGAGAGACCAAGATAAATATTTCTCCCTATCTGGCTAATATTAAAACTTTATACTAGGCAATAATATACTTATGAAAAGGTTATGAAAGCACTTGAAAAAGAGGAAAGGTAATATGAACTATTAATAATTACACCATTTTCCTCAAGCGTAGTATAATCTTAACCTTAAACAAAATAAAGAAAAATGTTAAAACATACAGAATTTAAACCAAAGTGACTTTTATTTATTGCAGCACCAGTTTTCTTCAAAGACTTTCTATCATTCCCCAAAGGCACTGCTTTGTCAGCTGAGGGAAGGGACTGTATGAGATATTAGGGCAGTGTAAAAAATTATCTTTATAGGTAAAACATATATAATCTCAGTTCCTTTTCTGAGATGCAGGAGAAAATTATATTTCCTTTCCTTTCTTTTTTCTGGATTCCTGTTGCAGGGGAAATTAAGGATACAAAAATTACATTTAAAGCATCAGAAGTGGCATTTCGTTTGGGAAAAAAATATCTACTTCATTGGACTAATCAACTAAATGATGTAATTTTGAGAAGGCTTCCCCTGTCCAATGAAAATAAACAGGACAAATCTGTGATTGGCCATGTTTTTATGCTCCTTGCATCATGAATATATCCAGAATGGTTTGATAGATTATTTGACTTGTGTTTCAGCTCTCTCCATATGAAAAATAGAATGCCATAGTCTTTATTTACCCACAAAAACAAAAAAGACTGTAATGATGTTCACGGAAGTGGCACAGGTTTGGGGAGGGAAGACTCTAGAGGAAGTGTGAGGAGTGATATATGAACATGACTACAATGGCAGCTGTATTTTAAGCATCTTTCCAGTACTTTCTTTTAAGTACTAGTTTACCTTCAGGAGCATATCGTAGAATCATAGAATCAGTAAGGTTGGAAGGGACCTCTGGAGATCATCTAGTCCAACCTCCCAGCTCAGCAGGGTCACCTAGAGCACGTTAGACAGGGTTGCATGCGGGCGGGCCTTGAAGATCTCCAGAGAAAAAGACTCTACAACCGAAACGGCTGGTGAAGATATTAGATAACAACTGGTCTCAGATAGAGCATGACTGCAAAGATGGAATATTTTACTTGAAACCAAGGAGCAGAAGATGGAGGGGCTATATTACAAATCTGTGATCTCTGATATCCCCAGATATCTTAGAAGTTTACTCCCTAAAAAGTAGAGAATGTTTGCTGGGGCAAAGACAACTGAACTGTCCAGTAAGAGCATCAAACCGAAGTAGCTTGTAGTTTAGGACAAACATATAGGTTATGTCAAAGCGACCCCTGGAAGGGAAAACAATGGAAATTCAAGCAGCAATTCGGCACACATAGATGTCCGATGAAGAAGAGGATGTCTGCAGTCTGATTCTAGCATGTGTAAAGACATCCAGTGCATAGAAACTGCAGAAGAGCCAACCAGCCATTCAACTGCCATATTTGCAATGATGCTATTACATTAATGACCAATTCAATTCCACCTTGTATACCGAGTCATCTGTAATGTAATCCCAGAAATGCTGATAAGCTGCGTTATGAGATCAATGACCAATTTGATTCCAGATGGACCGCAGAGCCAGCCACAATGCAATCGTAGTAAGACTGATAAGCAGAGAAATGTGACAGTGTTATGATGATGTACACTAAAACCATCTGAGGCTGGTGGGAAAATGCAGACTGTCGATAAGACACCATAAAACAAAAGACTGGACTTCAGAGAAGCTGGTAAACAGAAGCACCACTTGCAGTAGAGAAGCACAGAAATAAAAACTGCTAGACTGGTCAGAAAATAAAATATGGCAATCCTCAAGTACAGACTTATCATGTTCCCTCCAGTACTCTAAAGAGAATAAGGCATGCACAGGTCTAAAAAAATAATGTTTCAGTGTACTGAAACAACTTATAAATAGATTTTCAAAGCCTGCTGTTAGGTTGGGTAAGACAAGTTGATCAGAGCTGATCCCTTGTTTATGCATGCTTACATTTTAGTAACTGTAGTCACCCATAGGCAGAGAAACAAAAGCCATTCAAAAATTCAAAGTATGCAGTCCAAAAGATATTTATGGAGCTTTTCATATTTGGTACACAGCTATCAGGAGTCTCAGAACCCTTAAAATATTAACATAGCATAATGCAGCATGGCATTTTCAGCAATCAGTTGAACAACTAAATAAAGCATCAGATACGAAGAACAGAGCAGTTCGGTAGAGCACCTAGAGCTCTAATATGGTGAGTTTTCAGAAAGAATCACAACTGCAGAAACAAAATTCCTTAGCACTTCTAATACTTCCCAACAATTGCAAAGATGGTAGGTTCAAACTGTTAAAGAAAAACTGGTGATAGTTTTGTCAGGCTCCACCCAGCAACAACCAGCAAATGGTTGCCACTATTTTCCCAGGAACCTGATGGACTGACCAGCTGAGTTCTTTTTTTCCCACCGCTATCCTCAGTATAACCTGTAATGTCTCTGAGCTTCTAAGATTCATTCCATTTGCTCTTCATGTTTTCTAGGCTTGATGCAACATTTGATTTCATTAATTCTAACCATATTATAGTACCTGATTTTGTGGGTAAGATATTCAGGCAAGACCTGTGACCAGAGGACTGAAGCATACCTAATATGCCCAAGCGAGATTCACAGCAGATTTCAAGTGACTCAGGATTAAATGGGAATGGCATGAAGACATTTTACAGATGGTAGGGACTGATAATGCTTTGGGAAGACACAGTTGCAGGAAAAGGATCTCTACCTGGAAATGTTGCATCATCATTACAAATCTCCTGGAGTCAGGTTCCTTGCAGAGATCCGCAGACCTACAAACCATCCAGCAGAAACCGAATAATTTTTACAGGAATGAGTTAGCAATTCTGTGGGATTTTAGATAAAAGGGTAAAGTTTACAGAAATTAAGAGTTTGAAAGAGATGTCATTAGCACTTCAGCAGCAACTTCAGTTTAAAGAAAAATTGTGTATTTTTTAAAAGAACTGATGTAGAAAGCGCAACACATCTGAGAAGTCTGTGTGCAAGCAACAAAGTACAAGATGGATCAGACAGAGAGAAGTAGAAAATTTTGTTTCCTTATCCTCTACAGTCAGATTGGGCACATGTAGTACTTCCAGAAAAAAAGTGAAGTAAGTTTCACAGAGCAAGGAAGGAGAAGGATTCTCGTATGTCTTCCTTGCATCAGTGTTGAAAGCTGAGCACAACCTTTCACTTCATTTACCACAAATTTGTGCAAAGACTAATCTATGTTCCTCAACAAACTGTGTCCCACTTGAGAGAGAGTTCTACAGAAAGGATTCAGCGTGACATTTTTACCATGGTTTCCTTCACACTTTTGAACCATTTCTCCAATTTCAGGCATTCCTGAACCAAATCAGTGTGCAAAGGATACATTGATCGAGTGTCATATCACATTTAACTAATTCCTTTCCCCCAAAAAAGGCTGGTTTGTAGAAACAGAATACCATCTATACGTAACTTCTCTTTTTTTCCCCTACTTTCCCTTTATTTATCCCTCTGGAGTTGCCATAATTAACTTTAATAAGTTAAAACGTATGGAAAATATTTTAAAGGTAAGGATTTATCCAAAAGCTAGGTGTTGGGGAATGTAATGAATCACTYCCTAAGGCCAAATGTAAAAAATGACATCAGGAACTTTAAATCAACAATAATTATGCAATTGAGGACCTTAGAGTAAAAGCTTCATATATGTCACAAATATTTATTTTCTTCTCAATTATTTTTGTTGTAATACTAATCAGTAAATTATTATTTACATGCCAATGCCAAAAAATATCCCTTTATCTCACAACAGTTTATTCTGCATTGTGTTCTTTCTGTCCCTTCTGGTTTCAGTTATAGCCATGATCGCTATGACAACCCAGATATTCTGAAGGATGTACTCCCGCAGTTATCCATAGCGGAAATACTGTCTTCAAAGGAACTTTAAAGGCATCTAGAAAGTCTGAATAAAATATCCTGAATGTAGTTGCATAGATTACGCCTCCATATACCAGCCTATTAAGCATAACCACTATGTGACCTGAACTTTTTGCTTCCCAGAAGTTATGATCTCTGACTAAGAAAAATGGAATTACTCTAAATGTAGCAATGCTGTATCCCCTTCTTTCCCCAAAGTACAAATGTTCTAGATATCTAACTTTCGTGACTGAGTAATAAAATTGCACCTTGTTAATCGTAAATATTTCTGTATGTCATCTATAATATTACATAAAGGAAGAAACGAGAAGTATAAATTGGGCTGGATCCTCAGCTATTAGTAATATACAATTCAGAAGACCATTCTGTGCAAAACAGAAAAATTCTCCTTTCATTTATACCAATGAAAATTTGGAGTTCTGCTGAAATCATTCCAAGTCACACTGGTTTAACTGAGAGCATATATTTGCCACAAGACTCACTCCATTGCCTTAGGTGATCAGAGAAGGGACAACAGTTATCTGGAAAATGTGCAGTGTATGATACATTTATCAATACCTAGATATAAGGATGAAGAAAGAAAATCTAAATTCCAGTCCTCATTTAAAGTATCTAGGTGACATTAATCAAACTCACTGAAAACTGTGAYTCATTTTCCTCCTAAAAAAACAAAATAAAGAAAAGTCTAAAGTTTGATAGAGATGTTTTTTAGGGAGTTTAAGAATTGTTTATTGGGCATAAATAAGCAGAACCATACTCTTAAGCTCCTGATAAGACAAGCATCAATAATCTCAACATTTAGAGATAGCCAGTAGGCAGCCAAAGGTGAGCTATACATTTCCTTTATACTTTGTCCTCTTCTGTCCCTGCTTTCCAACCACAAAATATGTCATCTCAAGCTGTTGATAGAAGCTATGATTGCCCTGCACTGTTGGAGGTTTATAGCAGAGCTAGCTATACAAAATTCAAGCTGCTTTTTTTTTTTTTTTTTTTAACTTTGAACTGTATTCTTACACACTTTTTTAGAACTTGCTTTTACCAATTCTGTTTTTTTCCTGGATTCCACAAAGAAAAGAATGATGCAAAGTTTAGGTAATCTTTGGTTAGAATTAAAAATAGAGGCATAGAGCAAAAATGATAGTAACATAGTACATCTTTCTATTCCATAACCACAAATCATTTAATAAAAAGACCTATAACCAATCAATCTTAAAGCTTCCTTTTATATTTTCTGACCATACAAATCTAATCCTCATCTCCTTTATATCTGTTCCGACATTTATGCAAGTAGTCAGGCTTTGTAATATTCATTGAAGGTCAAGAAATTCTAACGGTTTGGGACACTGATGTGCAGAGCATCCTAAAAAAGGGTGACTTTTAAATTACATTCCATATTTTTGCAAAGAGAAGGATCAAGCTTTCATTATAATGACAGGAATGCGGCTCAAACTGACAGTATGAGAAGTGAGAAAAATCTCTCATTTAGTGCTTTATAAGTTAGAACCAACATCACAGTCTTCATATGAAAACCAACAGGCAGCTAGTAAATTCTCATAACATAGTCAACTAAATTGATCTGAATARTTGATTTTTCTGCTCTGTGGTAGAATGAAAAAAAATTAAAATCGTTTCAGGTCAAACTGTATTTTTATGCTCTTTAGTTTTTGGTACTGAAATAAATTTTTTCTTCTTTCTTTTTGCTTTGATTTGAACAGAACATTTCATCAGATTCCCAATTAACAATGTAATATTTGTGTGCTCTACTCTTTTTAGAATTAAATGTTGTTGTACTAATTTCAACACATATTGAAATGTCAAAATTAAATGTTTCAAATTTCACATAATTTTTGTCTTTTTTTCCCTGTCATAACATTTTTTGCTCTTTTCTGAATTTGTTGAATTCAATATCAGTTTATAATCAATTTTAGCTAAATGCAAACTTCAAGTTTCCATTAAAAAGGTATTTGTCAAAAAGTTTTCCCTGTACTTTTTCTAGTAACATTCTTCTGTCCAAAAGTATTGGCTGTCCAGCAAGCTTCTATACATGTAAGTGTGTTTGGTATAGATATAAAAGTTTTTTGAGAGGGAAACACAGCCTTTCCTAGAATCCTCTACAGTTCTGGTTTAGCGTTTTGGGGCTATGGATTAGACAGCAAGACCTATCCGTGAGGGTTACCATTGCAATCTACCTTTTCAGCAGAGATAATAAACATTCCTGGAAACCTTTGCAATGTAATAAGTCAATATAATTCAGTAGGGTATATAATTCTACCATCAAACTGTGTAGAAAGAGTAAATATTAGGATAGATTTAGAGGAGAACCACCTTTGCGTATTTTTTGCTTCACTTCGGTGTTAGGAAAGTGTAAGTGATGCAGAGGCCATGTGCTGCCAGTGTTTATGTACAAAGGAATACCCGACTTGAGTGTTTCTCCGAGGTGTTTCTTCATGAGCAGCGGCCACATATTACATCCTATAGTAATCAATCAGTAAGTGCTGAAGTGACAGAATTTTCATTCACTCCAGTTGGAGTTCTGAATTCCTGTCTGGTATCTGCTCAATGAAAAATCTGAATATATTCTTGATTTCAAATAAAATCTTCTATTATTTCAACTAAGTTTTTGTGGTTTTAATCCTAAATCAGGAGTATACTAAACACTATGATTTCATGACTAGTTTTGTTCAATAAACCTTTTCACAGTACAATAAATACTGTTATATGGCAATAAATTTTTAAGGCCTTATTAACATTTAATTGAGCAGAAGATACTGTCATAAAAACAAATTAACTAACTGTAAAATATGTTTTTGAAACCATACTAAATGTTTTCAAAAAACACAAAAAATCTAATGAGATTCACATGGTTTTGCCAGCTCATCCTGCAGTACCTACATCTTCTCCACTCCACACCCCATTCCTACTTAGAATTTGAAACATCCAAAAATCAAAAGTGTCTAGAAGGAATTTAACATTCTGAAGCAAGATCTCTAGACTAGGACAGATAGTTCAATGAAAATAGAAGTGCACTGCTTAATAGTAGTCAATCAAAAAGCAATTCATATATTCAGAACTATTAGGAAAGAAACAGAGTMTAAAACAAAAGAACATCCTCATACCACTGTATATATCCATGGTTCTGCAATATCTTAAACACTGTGTGAAATTCCAGTTTGCATCAAAAGCTCTTTAAAAGAATTTAAGAGATTTTGAAAGCTCCATGGAGGACATCAAGGATCAAAGATGTCTTATATCTGCCAGAGTTTCCTATTACTCAGTTGATTGATAAACAAGAGCTAAAAATTGTTACTAAGAGAACAAAAACATTGTGTTTATGCTTACAAAACTGGAAGCAAAGAGGGGATCCTGATATCCGAGGCTGCCTGTGAGAAACATCCACTTGTTTTGCAGGACTGTATAATCTGAAAGCAATAAATGCACAAGACACCATCCCCTACAATCCAAAAATATTGCAATCAAAATTTATAGTTATGCCCACATTTTCAGATGTATCTTTTCTGGGAAAATGAATATCTGTGTCCCAGCTACAGCTCCTTTGCAATGTTGTTTTGGGTGCAGAGGCATACAATCTAAATCATATATGCATAAGTCCCACTGAGCATCCTGAAAAGATAAACACCATGTTGTTATATCCATCTTCTGCATAAGAATCTTGCAGTGACAGCATTCACTGATGAGTCTAGGCCATCTTCTGTTTAAAGATGATAAAACGATATCTCTCTTATCCCAGAGGGGCATCCTGATCCTTGCGAATGCTACATCTGTAAACTAAACAATGCCATTGACCTTCCAGTGATTAYAAGGTCAAGTGCCATCATTTTGACATACATAACACAAGCTTAAAGCAGGTGGCTCAATGCAGATTGCCCATTGGGAATTATCCATGGCTCGCACTAACTCTTGGGCTATTCCCAGGATTTATCTGGGAGAGTGCCAGTCTACATGGACCATGGGACCATGCCAGGGACTATTACATACATTTAACAGCATAGATGATGGAACTGCAGTGCTCAGTTTCTGCCCTAGCACAGTTGTGGCCAACAGTATCTTGATTAGAAGAAGAAAGAAGAAAGAAGAAAAAAGAAAGAAGAAAGGAGGAGAGTTAACCTAACTCTAACTACATTTTGGTTCACTTAATTATGAAGGGGAAGAAGTGAGGTTCAAGAACTTTCTCCAAGAACTTTAAAATGCAAACCCAGTCAAAGGAGTTGGGATCTAGATGCTCAGCCTCACCTTGTTCCAGGATACTGTAGTAATTCCTCTTTACTGTTCTTTAGGCTTATAAATCTTACTTTCCAGTCACAAGTGATACAGAGTTCAAAAAGAAGGATGGAAAGTACTCTGCCTCAGAGCATTCGTTGTTCCATCATTTAACGTATTGTCTGCAGATGTTGCCCTAACACTCCACGCTCTACTGTATCCAGAAGGCCCTGAGTYCAGATATGCTATGTCCTCTGTTCCCTTGGACTGTAGTATGCAAACATTCTTTTGKGCAGTATTTTAACCAAATGATTCAATGGAAGAAGAATCATTCAGTAAGGAAGGTTATAGCTAAAGTGCAGCATAGATTGTTTTCATATCACAAAATAAGTATATTTTGTCAGAGCTGAAAGCTATCACACACACAGGGCAGCTGGGACAATCATATGGATCTGATGAGAAGCTTAGCAGCAGCAGTAAAGCCTCTCCTTTGCTGTGATATCCAGGGTGGACATAGTTACAATCCATGAGACAAATGTCTAGACAAATGAAAGTGTAAGTTGAAGCAGATATGATTCACTTTAACATCTTGTCTAACACCATCATGCATGTTCTCATACATCCCTGGATCTGAAAATTATCCCTTCTGACTACCTGCTCATTTTGAGCTTAGGTGTAATGTGTGGTGTCAGCACCAAACCTGCATAGGTAGTGGCTTAAAAGTTCATAGGAATTTCCCCTTAAATGTTCCAAACTTTGAAGCTATTCCTGAAAGTGGTTGGGTCAGGAAATATTTTCAAAACGTAGCATAAATTGGAAGGATACTTCAGACTGGAAGGGAAAGAGTTGACAGACATCAAGCAGCACAGATCAATTTCTGTGCCAAATACTGAGAGCAAATATACTTCTCAAACTGTCCCAAAGGTTCTCAGCATTTATCTTAGCATATAAATACTTAGATAGGCCTGCACAAAAAGTATGAGTGCCTGGAATCTAAGGATTTTTTGGAACAATTAATTTGAGAGATCAGTTAATTCAAGAAGCAAAAGCAGACAGAAGCAATTTAGCTGTAACTTTGCTTGACCTGGCTAATGCATGTGGTTCCACCTCTCTTGCTTTATTAAAAAATACACTAAGCAAGTATCTTATTCCTGAAAAGACTTAGTCACATACTGGCAAGTATTTCAGCATTCTGTGTTCATTTTCAAGGGCGAGAGAGAGATGCCTAAAAGGCTTGGAATATCATACTTAAGGAAATAAACTCAGTATGAGGGCTTTTAAAAATTTCAGTAAATATGAAACAGACAATGAATGGAAAGTGGATGTAAGAATTCCACAGAGGATATAGATGAACAGACAGTAAAAGAAAAATCCTTGAATAAAAAATATGGCTATGGAAGAACTTGTAAGCAAACATAAAAGCGTACTTTATGTGGTACATATATATATATATATGTGTGTGTGTGTGTGTGTGTGTATATATATATATATATATATGTATATAATCTCTACAAGGGCTAATCATTAATATCAATTTGGGCCTGATCTGTTTCTTGCAATGAGAAAGCTTACACTGATTTCCATGGAGTAGAATTGGGCTATAGGTTTGCAAAGTGATTCAGTGTTTGATCTAATAGCACTAAATAAGAAACTAGTATTTTCAATATAAATTAGTTCATATTCTCTCAGATATTACCTAGTTGAATTTACCTGTGTTCATGCAGGTGTTAATGACAATCTCAACACTGCCAAGCACACATCAACCCAGGAACTAGAGTAGAATAAATAACTTGCTTGTATTAGAAGCATGTGGGAAAAGTAGTTGAAAGGATTATTGTTTTCCTAGTTGGCATATGTTTTCCTGCAGACTCCATTCCAAAAATGCTTGAAGTCATTGGCATCTGAGGGAAAGAAGGAAGGGAGGTCAGATTAAGGCTATCCAGATCAGGTGAAGAAATCATCACACTGGTGAAGTGAGTAGCAGTATGGCCACTTGCAAGCAAATATAATGGCTGTTCTTAACCAAAAAAAAAGGGGGGGTAAAGAAAGAGTAAAGTGCTTATTCCTTTGACAAGATTACTGAAGAAGACTGGTACTCTTGGCGAGTGAATTTTACTAGTTTGGGAAAATTGTATTAGTGGCACTGGAGCAACCACAGCAAAAATCTCAAGCATTACTGAATAGTATGTCAGGAACAATTGTGAGCCCAAATTTAACCATTACAAATACAATTTTTCTTGGTGGCAAAACGAACCAAATAAGTCAGCACAGTGTTAACTACAAATGTGTGGTAAGAGACTTGGCATATAACATATAGTAACAGAGAGAACTGATTAGAAAAAATATATAGTTTTAAGACCTTACGCAGCAAGGGACATGACCACGTGAATAGGAAACTGAGAGACTACACACTTGTCYGCGTTTGGTGAGTACTAGCGGAACCTCACTGTACACTTGTACAGTGCTCTGTACACCCTGCACATGATTAATTTCTTGCAAAGTGAATGATAAAAGTTCTGTGAGTTTATTTAGCTGCCCTTACAAATGACGGAACTACCCCAGATGTCAGAAAAGGTATAACCTTTGAAAATTGTAGTCTGTTCTCTATGGGATAAGGCATGAGAGTACTTTTAAGTTGGTGCATATTTAGATGTGAATCACATGGGTGAATTGATTTTTGCCTATAAACCCACACTCACAAGACAGTAGGAAAGAAACATACTAAAATATAAAGTAATTATTTGTGAAAATAGAATTACTCAAGTGTTGACTGAATTTTTTTTTTATTATTTAATATACATAAAGCTGAATTTCAAGTTCCATAAGAAAAGTGTTTCAAATCAGGAAATGCTCAAAAGGTTGAAGATAAAGCTCTGGAAACCCAAGAAAAGCTGAGAAATAGAGAATCCAGAAGCCAATGACAAAGTAAAAATGAAGAAAGTTCAGGAATTTGAAAGAGATTGCTGAGAAGTTTACTGGACATTTTTTTCACATTTGTYATCTGTATACTCACAAATTTCTGCATTTCTGGTCCTTCTATATGGGTCTGATTAGAAGACTCACATGACACATTAGAAGACAATATGAAAAATCCCAGTCATTTTAATAAGACTTGAAAAATGAACTTTAAATAGATAATAAGTACTATGTATAGTCATATGAATCATAGAATGGTAAGGTTGGAAGGGACCTCTGGAGATTGTCTAAAGTACTATGTATAGTCATATGAATCATAGAATGGTAAGGTTGGAAGGGACCTCTGGAGATCGTCTAGTCCAACCCTCAGCATAGCCCATACGGGKATTGAACCCATGACCTTGGCATTAGCAGTACCACACTCTAACCAMCTGAGCTAAACCTGCCTTAAGGAGTAAGTATTTGTAGGTATCTCTTAGAAAAACTGAAATTTATTTTTCAGATCTGGAAGAARGTGTGGTTTGCTGAGTGATAATGTTTCAGAGCTCTGTCCAGGTTTCTGTTTTCAGCTCACCACTTTTAACGGGGAGGGAACAGATAAGGCAGTCTCTATTTTGCTCACTAAAGAAGCCTACGGAATTAATATCCTGTGACTTTTTCCTTTTCTTTTCATGATTACATTTGCCAAAATGCTCTATAGTCAACTCTCAGCTGTCTGTGGTTGGATTACTCAGGATGTAGTTTGATTTTGCTACGTGGGTTCTGCACGAGCCAGCGTACATCCACGAGTGGGGCACCCTCACGCCTGTGCTGCTGCAGTGTGCGGAACTGCAATCTCCATGCTCCAAAGCCAACAGCACTCCTGGCATTCTTTTTTTCTCTCCACCATGTTTTCATTGCAAACTCARTAAATCTCACAGTAAGAGAACTCATTTCCGTGTGATTTAAATGTCATATGGTTTGGATTTATCTAGGCTAGCTCACCTACCTTTTCCCTGAATGTTCTTCTATACAGAGGTTCTCCTTTTGGATGCTTTAGGCCCCCTTTTCTGCAATGCCTACTACTAACTTGCCATGAAACTGTAAAGATAAGAACTTTAAAGAATAAAAAAGTGAAAAAAAAACTCTCTGTATGGTCAAATATGTTGCCCCCGTGAGCATCTCTAGTGACTTGTTGCAGTAAGTTATGCATTTGCTTGTGTAGATAAGTATATGGGAGAGAGGCACAGGACACAAGTAGCATGGGTTGMATTTGGATCAGTGAAAAGGGAACAGATAAACTGTAAGAATGAAAGAGACTGGCATTCAGTTCCATGAGCAAAATAGATTAGTGATATTTTTACAAACAATTAAGAGTGATCCTAAATCTTTTGATTCAGCATGTTTTTCAGGTCCATATTAAGTGACAGCTCCCAGAATCACTTAGTTATTGTAAAAATTTTAGTAAATTTCTAGTTCACCAGGCTCTGAGTAAAATCTTAATGATGTGACAACAAAAAACTTGAAGAAGTCAAAAAACAACTCACGAAAGGGACACCAATAAAACTTCATGTTAAGATCTCATGATCTCATGACTTTTAATTCTGTTGTATGTGTTTTGCATCACTGTTCATGGTATATACATCTAATGTTATCATACCAAAAAAAGTCAAAGTATAAGAAAATATCAAAGATAGATTCTGCTTTCATTTATGCAGTTGCCACAGCCATAAAGTATACAATCTAATCTTGAACATTTTCTCGATTATTTTTCTCATTTATCTGACAAGGAAATGGAGAGAAACAGATAAAAAAAATTCTAAAAAGTATCACACTGCAAAGAAGTATTTTAAATTCATACACAACTGGAGATTTTCCCAATCAACGTTATTTCTCTCTTTAATTTTTTACTGTTCATTTAAAAATGCATATCTTCAACCTTACTTTCATAATGATTTTTTTCATCATAACGGTTCATGTCTAATTTCCTAAAAAGGTTTGAGTAGTTCGCTGTGATTCTAAAATATGTATTTTCACCCACAGAGATTTATGCTTGAGAAAGTTAAGTAAGAGGTGATCTGGGTAAATGGAACACTGCACTGGGATCTGGAAAAAGTCCTTGAGCTCGGTTAAGAAGTGTCCCGAGTAAACTACAACTACTCACACAACTTGTCTGTCTTCCCATTCACCTCAGAGCCAAATCCAGTTAGTGCTAATTAGCAATGCTTTCCTGACACAGGAAGGTAGGTGTGCTATGAAAACTCACAGCAAACAGACATGCAGAGATCATTTATTGCACTTGGTGTGGGAGATCTCATCAGCTCAGCAATGCAAATGCAGATGCTTAAGGCAAATTCTGCATCCCATTCCTCAGGGGTTTTACTAAATAATAGAAGATAACAAGGTTTCTCTGAGCCACTGAAGGCTTTCCAGCATTTGCAAGATGGAAATTGGGGGGGGGGGAGAAGCAGATTCCTCGCATTTCTGTTCATACCCTTTGGGACTCTCCTAATCTCCCTCTGCTCCAGAAGCGAAAAGCTTTTTTGCCTATTTTGCTATCAATAACATATATGTAATATCCTATTCCTGTGTAGGCACTACCACTCTTAGTTTTAAAGGCCCAAAGGTGTAATAGGATACTAGGTCACTGCGTTTTTGCATGGAGAAAAGTGAAAATAAATGTGGCCAAGACAGAGTGACTTGGAGAACTGTTTCTGTGTGATACGCAAGCAATTAGACTAGGATCATTTTGCTTCAAAAATCTACGAAGCTACAAAGGTGTATTCAGGGAGGTAAATAGTTTCCAATAAATCCACAGAGGTTCAGTAGGGAATTGCATATACATATTTAGTAATCTCAAAAGGTGTGCTCTTAAGAAGAAAGAAATACCTTTGTATCCCTGAGCTTATAACTCAATCTATTGCAGATATCCTCAGAAATTTTACTGCTGTGCTTAGGAAGGAAACACAGGAAATCCACTGAAGGTTGGAAAAACATTTTGGGAAATTCTAAGAACAATTTTTTGTTCTTTATTACATATTTTATCAGATATCTTTATATATGCAAGATACAAGTAACTATCAGTGAAGTAAGTTAACACAGAGATCTGAGAATCTTACAATTAACATGATTCCTTTATAATAAGGCAATGTTTTGGTCTGTGAGGTTTTCTTATTATTGCAGAGAAGCTGTCAGAAGAACCCAGCTTCCATTTAGGACCCTAAATGAAGTAGTTCTGTTCTCAAGACTGTGTGTTCAACAGATCTATTCTTTTCAATGGGATACACTGAGAGTTGAACACTTAAGAATAGCTCTCTGGTTCATTTATGTGATTAAATGGAAATGAACGTTACAGACAATCTGTCTTCCCATATTGGTATCTAACTAGGAGCTGTTCGGTTGCTGATTGCTTTTGACAATCTGTCTTTTAAACTTTAATAGCAAAGACCATTCACTGTTATTATTGTGCAAAAATAACAGGTTGTAAAGCTTTTAACAAGATTTAGACAAGAACTAAATATTCAAACAATATTTCCATAATTAAAATTCATAAATAACATGCTTATCACTTTCATTTTGATTTAGCCAAGCTGAGAATTCTGGTCAGTTTTAATAAAAATTCCTACTAAATGTTGCAATAAAAGCAATAGGATTTATTTTCTCCCTAAAAAGAATGTAGACTGCTCTTTCTTTTACTGGATATTGAGTGCTGATGTGACTGAACAAATGGAGAGGGGTTTGAATTCTCTGAAACAGGGGATATAATAGGGGATATCTGAAGAATATAGGGATTTCTTTCTACCTCAGAAATAGGGAATAAACTGTTGGAAGTGCTTTTTTTTCATCCATTAACGAATTGAAAGAAAACACTGCCTTTACTGCCTTTCCAGACTGCCGTATAATGAAGCTTAGTAAAGTTTCTCAAAAAGCAGAGATCCATTCCAAAGTAGTCAATCACTAGTGATAATAACGTTTACCAAGAAGCTCAAGCTCAGGTACACTCTGCTCAGTTCAGGGTAGACACTGACCTCTTCGTTCCCAATTCTTCACTGAGTTTTCTAAGTATTTGGCTGCAGAAGATGTCACTATGTGAATCAGTTTGCCCACTCCTTCCTTTTCTTCTCTCCCTAGCCCAGTCTTAAAGAACTTCTGAATGCAAGTTTCACCAAATTCATTCCTCTTGTCATCTTTCTGGTTGTTCTTACCTGCTGATACTACACAACAGCAAACACAACACAACAAGCAGTGTTTGCCTAACGTGAGATGCTGCTCTCACAACTTTCTGCCCTTCAGGACACTTCTGAATGTAAGGATTTCTCAGACTTTCACAGATCACACAAAAACAACGTTACACAATATTTAGGGAAGCCACAAAGAACCATTTGGAAACCTGAATAAGTACAGAATATAGATGCTTGTCTCTTTAAACGACCGTCTCAGAGACAGTGAAACTTGTTCTTTCTGCACTCAGTCTTCACTCATATTAAAATAATGCAAACATTTCTTCCATTAGCTTGGCCACAACAAAAGAACCTGAGGATATTAAGCTGGTCTGTTCCTGTAAGGCTCCTCAAGTATACCACCTAAATCTATAATAATATCAATATTTTAAAACACCATCCAAAGCACTTAAAAGTTTGTTTTGCCAATAGCACATGGATAAATGCTTTTGCTCTGTCTTAATGATTTAAAACTTTCTGAATTGTGTTTAGATTTTTTAATACTATTAATTTTTTATGAATGATTGATTTTAATGGACACTATTTCAAACAACTTCTTCTAATACTGAATGAGTTTGTCATTCTTGCTTAGACTTTCACAACTCAATAAGGTCATAGTAACCTGTTGACAGCAAAGAGTATGAGTATTTATAAGGAACAGTAAGCAAAAAAGCAAAAAGCTTCTACTTCTGAGTTCCAGGAATGTTTGGAAACAACAGTATCATGGCTGAAAATTGAGAGTAAAAAAATTCCAACTTATCAAACACATATTTTTAATAATAAAAGTTGTTAGTCTTGAACAGTCTTACCAAAGTTCGTGGTATGTTCTTCTCTTAACATCTTAATATCTACTCTTAACTTCACAGTTAAGGTATAGGGTAAGTTGTAGGAGCATATTCTTGTACAATCAGGAGTCAAATCTGCAAATTCTATGCTCTATTTCCAGAGTAAGGAAAACTGGACTTCAAYAATTCATTCTAGATTTTTAATCTAAGAAATATCTACCAAGACAGAACCTTTTCTTCACTTGTATTCCCATGTATTACAGCATCATTACTGGCTAGATCACTTGCCAGGGAGGAGAGACACACAGATTCAAGGCCCTCTGTTATCTAAGGGTATTAAACTCATAATTCTCCTTCTCCAAGGAAATCAGTACAATGAAAATAATCAATACTTTTCCTCCAACTTTGTCATGCAGCGTTTTGGAACTTAATCTCCACTGAACCAAGAAGGGATAAGCCAGAATATGATTCTACAGGTCAATGCCTTGGACTCTGACCTGAAGATGAGAATTCAGTGTTCTTCTCTTTAATTGCAGGTCTGTGTATATATTTCATAGCAAATAGTGATTGATTAAAGTAAATAAATATCTATGGAGATAGGATACATATTCTGGGGCTCCTCACTCTCCTTGTATTCTTCCTTCCTTGCAATGTCCTAGCCATCAAATTACAGAGTGCTTCTCCCAGAATCATCTCTCAGGCAATCAGTTTAAAGCTTATTTATACTATGGCACAGCATCAAGATGAAGGCATTTTCCTAGCATGTGGCAGACTCAGGTTTGACTCCACTCTAAATGTTAGGTAATAGAGCCAGGTTTTAACTAATAGGCCATTAGTAGAAAATGTTGTCTCTTTTGTCCCTTTATTTGAATGAAAGCTGTTTTTGGACGCTTTCTTTTTGCCGAAATCTGTGCTATCCTGCATTAGGTGTGGTTGGAAACTGACAGCTGTATTACATTTAAGAGTTTAGGGCTTCTTCCTGAATGACATGAAACCCAGGGAGAAGGCAGGCATACTTTTATGCTTATACTTTTATAGAGGTTTTTATAATTAGGCCTCTAAATAATTCTCAGTTCAAAGGAAAGGAATTAATTGAACCTAGTCATCTCCAGTGTGGTATAGCCTGTGAAGTACAAGCTTTCTAAATTTATTTCTTGAAATAAGCCATCTCATTTCCACTTAAATCCTACTTTAAAAGCCCAGGTGCCATTATGCACCAAAGTGTACGCTCACCCATATTGCCTAACTTTAAATGCAGATCATACATGTAATAAATGTTATAGTGCCATTAAAATACAGAACATTAACTAGGCAATTTTTGTGATGGAAATAGCAATCTGCCAAAGCGGGAAGACACAGACAGTGATGAAATCAGAGTTCACTTTTGGTGTTCATGGCTTGCTTCATTACTGTTATTTTTTTCAGGTTAAGTTCAGATGTTCTGCTTTCAAAATGTCAAGAAACCTCACAAACTGAGCACAAAACTGATACAAATTAATTACAAGGATAAAATTCACCTTATATGATAACTTTGTACGTAAATGCTATTTCTGTATAAGTCATTCTAAACTCCAAGTAGAGATCGGGACAAGAAAAGACATTCATGCGCTTTCCGGTTTACAGAGTCTCTTGGTATCTCTCTGGGATGAATCTACTTTTAATTTGTACTCAGAATTGTGAGATAGGAATACACTAAGGATAACATAGCAAATATTTGTATTTTAAAAATTGCAGTTGTTTTTGATAATGTTCTCATTCCTTCCTGCAGAAAACAGTCTCACTTTATGTCTTAAGCAATGAAGGTTTTAAAATTTAAAAAAAGAGTACTGTACAAAATTACTGAAGTTTCAAAATTAAATATTYGTATAGCTGTGGGTGTTTATTATGAAATCCTCAGTAATATTCTGCAAAGCATGATTATATGAAAAACTGTTTAAAGGTGACAGTTTGAAAGTTAGGAAAGATAGAGTAAGTCTATATCATGCTTCCTTCTATGAATCCAAGAAGCCAAAAAGACTTTTTCAGATTCTTTTTAAGAAAATATAGACACATTCTCAGTATTTTAGAGCTACAATTTTGCAAGAAATCAGATAGATAGAGGCAGACAGAACAAGAGAATCCAAAGATACCAAATCAGTAAGGAAAATAAAAATGCGTTATTTCAGTGATCTTGGGAAACTAACTGTAGCTCTAGCTAATGCTGGCAAGGAATTTATCTTTTGGTTTTTGGAAGAAATAATGTCTTTCTAATTCTATAAGCACTTCGCTGCTCTTCTTTGATTAATAAAGAAGTCAAAATGTTGAAAGTTATGAATGACTGAGTATGCTTGATGAAGTTAGCTTGATAATGTACCCAAAATATTGTAATGTCTCAAAGAGGACAGTTTAACAAAAATCAAGATTTTTTTTTAGGGAAAAAATGCATGTGTTTTGAAAAGATTGATCCTAACTGATAAAATAAAACAAAATAGAAGGCAGATATACTATTTATTTTTAAAATACATTATATGGAACTTTTTGTCTGGTGCAGAATTGACTCACTTCTAAATAAGATTTTCCCATTTCCAAACACGGCTCTGTGTTTCTCTAAGTTACATCCCAGTGAAAAAGAAATAGCACATGCTATAGTTTGGTCTAGATTTCTGTGGATGCTGATAGTAGGTACAGCTAGATACAGTCAAACAGAATGGAAGATGCCTGAATTGTCTTTACTCTTCCTGAGCTTTTCACAAAACGTACAGGAAATTAATTATCTTGGAAACCTCTTATCCTATTTGAATTTTGTCAAAATTGTCCAAAATATTCAAAACTTATAAGGGCACTAATAGACTAATAGACAGAGATGAACATTAGCCCAGTGATATAAGTCATTCTCTTTTCCTTGGAAAAACAAGCTAAACAAAGAAATGCTTGCTAGTACTGTTATACAAAGACTTGGTCAGTTTACAAACCGCATAGTGAATTATGTATAAGGTAGGAACTAGAAAGATAATACAGTCTAAGCTCTGTATTGGTATTAAAGGGCTGTATTTAGTTCTGCCAACATCAGTGGATTTTTGGCCATTTCCTCCAGAAAATCTAATCTACTGACAGCTAATAGAAAGTCGTCTTTAGCCAAAGTGGTAGGGACTTGTGTACTTAGGGAAGCTCTATTTCCCATGCCACATGTACTATGAGATTAGCAGGCAGCTCTGACGCCTTTGTGGCAGCACATATTCTTTTCTGTAAGAGGTTTGCTCTCCTCTAACTGTATCATATTATTTCCTCTGTATTCCTCAGTAGTGAGTGCTAAAAGCTGAAATTCTAGTGATAAATGTGGATGGAAATAGTAGTGAGGAACAGTCAAAGATTATTTTTACAATGCCTTAGATCCAAAATAGCCTAAGATAAGGAATTAATTTTTTTCTGCTTTGCAGTTATCAAATAATTACTTTATGGAAGCTAATTTAAAGTGATAGAATCTTTTTTATGTACTGTTAGACATAAGGACTAGTGGTATTCTTGAAATAAGTAGGGATGCTCTGTTGAAGAGAAGTGTAGCAGTGGAGGACAGATTCCAAAAGCAAATGTGAAATTCATGAAACAGAGATGAGTTTTACATATATGTCTGTTTAAATTTCAGGTCACAATTAAAAGTAAAGTGATTTCTCTGTGCTTTATGTGAATATCAGAGCTCTTTTTTCCATAAAAGCATGATATTGATGAATCTAGAGCAGTATAGCACTCAGACTCTGTACCTATATTGCTGGATTTATAATAATTTTCGTCTATTAGCATTTGCCCTTCACTGATGCTCTCAGGATTTTGGTACTAAGGGTCCTGATCCTGCTGTGAGATGTATGCATTTAGCTGCTAAATTTAGCCTTCCAAATCTCTTCAAAGTCTCTGGGTTTCCTTCAATGAAAAGTCATTACTATATCTCTGTCAAGAATTTTTGGTCTTCAAATATTTCAATTACATAAGACTTAGTCTTGTTCTAGAGATCTTTCATCCAGCTGAGAAATAGATATTTTTGTAATATTATCCTTTCTTTCTTTTCCTGTAGAGATTCAGATAAAACTTTCCTAGAAAAAACTTCTGATAGCATGAAAAAATTAACTCTTGGTATCCATATGTAAGTTTGTATTTGGAAATTGTAAATGTATGTATATAATAGGCACTGTTTTAAATTGCTGTATAGATTCCAAAATCAAGCAAATTACAAACAAAACACAGGCTGATCAAGATGATCACGTCTGCCACAGCAGTACCAGGCTGGTAGAGAACAGTTTCCAAAAGCACTAACAAAGGCTTACAATTTCAGTTGCAAGACTGTGATCCCTGATAGTCAAGATGCAAACAACTTCCAATGAAAATTCACTTTATAGAACTACTTTATGTGAGGGCTAACTAGCAATATTSCCTATAATAAAGACCATGAGGACCTCTTCAGCATTTTTAGGGATGGTTTTCCCAAAGGTTATGCCTAGGTCCAATTCATTATGCTCCTAAACTCTCTACAGAATGAGAACATGCATTGGGTACTTTCCACCTAAGCTACCAGCAGTTCATTTCTTTACAGTCTTCCTTGCTGTCTTTCAGGTTGGAGGAAGTTACCCTCCACAGCCATGACCWAAAAACTTAATTTTTCTGAATATTGTATTCTCAAATCTAGATTAGGCTGCAAAACACTTGGTGAAGTTCAGGTTACGAATCTAGAAACTTTTTCACAGTCTGTTAAGAAGTGTCTCCACATAGGCAGCAGGGGAAGAGGCCAGAGATGCAGCAGGCTGCCATACTCATGTGCTGATTTCCACAGGCTGCAGGGAATTCTGCTTGTCATCTCCCAAGAGGAAATCTTATAACATCTAGAAAAATCTTGAAATTTTGAAATAAGTAATCTATAAAGACTCCTRCAGGTAGGAGACTATTCTCTGACGGGACTTTCTTTACAAACAAGATTTTTGAAAAAAATACTCACGTGTGACTGGAATTGCCTTAGCAATTCCCTCAGACAAAACCATCCTTCTGCCACTACACTGGCAGGAGTATTCTCCCAATATTAAAAAAGTGTGACAGGCAGTTACCAGAATCTTTGTCTTTGCAGATAAGAATAGGTGTGAGGGGCCTTGCTCTTCCATTGTTCTTCTTATCTGATCCAAAAATTGTGCTGGCATCTTTGAAAAGATAAAAGATTTTTCTGAACAGAAACTAATTAATTTTTACAATATGCAAATGGCTTTTGCTGTGCTTTTTTAGGTATTTGGAAATTATAATCAAAAACCTCATTTTTTGCTCATTTGCTTTTAATTTTTTTCACCTTTAAGAAAGAAGTTTTCCAAATTTGTCTCCAGTGAAAACATGAAGATTATATATGTTTTTTGTTACTGTGATTTATGCAAAACAGTTCTGCCTCTTGGAATAAACAGATTCTGTGTTCATCTGTGCTGACAACATGTGGACTACATCAGTTCTATAGGTAAGAAAGATTAGGAGATGATAGTCTAATTAATCCTGCAACAACAAAGGTATAAGCTATGCAATTAGCCACCTGGTTAACAGGCAGTAAAGTGTAAATGCTGGAGGGCGTTATTGGCACAAAGTTAGATATCAAGAGACTGTATACTCTATTAGAGTCAGGCAGTAGCTTAGCAGGATTTTGTGAATGAATGTGACAAGTCAGAACGAGGCACGTGAAGAAGTGCCTAAGTCCTATTTACAACTCTGACCCAAAGCCTCTCTTTACTTGCCATTTAATTATATATCGTGAGCTTCCCCATGAAAATTTCTCTTACTGAGTTCCCTTCCTTTCAGAAGCGAAACAGATGTTGGCTGGGCTGCCCATGGAGATGAAGACGAGCAGAGGAATAAGGAAGATTTTTCCTTCCATAGCCACACGCAGGGCAGCAGCAGAAAGGAGAAAATCACTCCAGATCTGCTTGAGTGCAAAAAATTGTCTATGCTCATCTACTCCAAAAAAGGAGAGCGAAGCTACCACAAGAATTTGCACTTCTCAGGAGGGATTTTGGTGGGAGTAATTCATGGAGAACCTTCTATTACATTAGGAACCTCCATCACTCTATAACTTGTATTATTAAATGAACCAACAGCTTGTCAATGAACAAACACAGCTACAGTAGCACTGTGACTTAACTCCTCAGTCAAGCTCGGACAGTACAGCTGGTCACGTACTGACAGGACCATCCAGAAGATCTTATTGTTTGCATTTCCATAACTTGAATCAATTCAAAGAAATGCCATGTGTAAAGTTTCACATCTAACAGAAAAGTTTGAAACAAATTCATTTGATTCTCTCTGTGTGTGTGTGTGTGTGAGAGAGAGAGAGAGAGAGAAAGAGAGAGAGACAGACAGACAGAAAGATAGAGAGATTGAGAAAGAACCTAAGTTTAAATTTGGTTTTAACTTTTTTAACACATTCATCTGATAAAACAAAAAAGCTAAATGTTGAGGTAATTATTGGAGAAAACAAAATTCTTACCTGATGTTAAAATTTTCTCATTTCCAGTTCCTGATGAAACAGCCTTTTTCTGATACAAAGGCTTTCAATATCTCTTAAATCTCACACTGCTTTGGTTTCCACAACCCTTGAAAGCTCTGTAATTTATTTAAATATAGAAGTCTTCCCTTTTGTTGCAGGTTTACAGGCTATTTAAATAGCTTTTGATTAAAAGAAGGATAATGTTCCCTTGAAGAAAGAAAGAAAAGGGAGAAAATATAACTTGTGAGTTGAACAGCCAATCTCATGCTTTGCCTTGATGGCAAGGGTCTGTACCTAGATTTCTGAAACTAAGGCTATATTACTAAACTAACTAGTGCCATGAACAGGCACTTAAATTTGATTGCCTGCACCATTCAGTTACTAGAATAGCACCTGGTGCCCCGGCTCTGGCCTCGTACAGCTATGGCACTTGTAAACGATTGCCAGCACAGCTGGGGGCTTCACCAGAGCCAGGGACCCCTCCCAGTGGGATAACATTGCAGGCGACCACTCTGTTTCGGAAAGCAAGAGAGTTTAAAAATATGGCGGTGGCCAGAGCATAGTTTTTGGCTAGGCAAGGCACCACTCAGTTTACACAGAGCCTCAGATTGTCACTGTTATTTGTGGCAATTCCTTCTTTCCAGTTTGCATTTTGAGATTTTGTTTTGTGTCAAACACTAAAAAGATGCCATTGCTAATCGTCAAGAGAGACATAAGACAAATCTCAACAATTACATCGCTGGATAAGAAGACAAAAATACAGTATATGCCACCCTGAGCAATGTAAGAAGTGCAAAGAGATTGGTCCTTGAGCCAAGGCTGCAGTGCTTATTATGGGAGGGCATCTTTCAAGGCTTTCTGCACGTACTGCTTAAGTGATATATTAGAGGAAATAAGACTGACATCAGGTCTTTCTTGTATCTCAGCAGGCCACATGTTTCAGGACAGATTCCCCTCTTCAGATTCCCTGATGAAAGCTATAGCTGCAGTTTCACTTAAAAGCAAATTAACGTCTAAATCCCAAATCAAAAGAAAATTTCTAAAGTTATCTGAAACAGTTTCAAATGGCACTAGGTGCCTATGTTTAGGCAACTGATCTCAGTTCTATTATAAGATTCATTTCACCTAAATATATTTGTGTAAAAGTTGTGTGACTAAGACTGTGGTTACATAGTCACTTTAAAATGATGATTTTCTGCAGCTGCAAAGTGAGTTGTGCCCTCACTGCTCCCAGAAATGCCTGTACTGGTCAAAAGTTTTGTGCAATTATGCTGAGAGTCAAATCGGGGAATATATGTGTATAAAATCTAGCTTGGTTCAAAAAAATTATATATGTATATGCATACGCATATATGTATATATACACACCTAGATTTATAACTAGATTTATAACATTTACTAACTCCAGCTTCCATGACACTAAGGAAATACGGAAACAAGGAGACAGGGACAATAGAGAAAGGTGGGACCACACTTGTGACAACAACTGAAATTTATGCCCATTTAAAATGACTGCATAATCATGTCTCTTTATACAGCAGTCATCAAGATTCCCTCTGCAATCAAGGGTAAAGAGAAGGCAGTTCCAGAGGGTGATTCATCCCCCTTATTTTAGGAGAGAATGAATCACCCTCTGGAGTTGCCTGCCTTTCTCCACTGATTATGGACAAAGTCTGATTTAGACTACTTACTTCTAGCTAACTGAGTGCATCCTGCCTTTAGTAGCCACAAAAAATGGACAGGAGGGGACATTCAAAGGATTGCTAATTAAAAATCAAAGATTTACAAATGCCTTATTTACTGAAGGTTTGACCTCAGTATTTGTAGAWCTGAATGTTTAAAGCAAATGTTTTAAGAATGTGCAAAGAGAGTGAATGAGATTTTTGTTTTTATGATAAAAAAGTATTTAATTAGAGATTAATATGAAAATAAATAAGTGTAAATTGTTCCTCCAGAAGACATGGTGTATGTTAACTTACAGAATTAGCTGTAAAGAAAAACTAAATTTTTCTTTACACTAAAGAAAAAACTAAAGAAAAAGAAATTTTGCTGTTTTACTCCTAAGAATAGAGAACGCATCAGAAAAAGAAAAAAAAAAAAAAAAGGAGGAATATATCTTATAGTAACTGATAAAAACTATCCTTAAAATGAAAAAAAGAGTTAAATTCTACATTAAATGGGATTGAAATTGTAGGGTTCGCATGACTTACCCAGGATTTAATGTATTGTTATGTCAGAAAATGCTAATCACTGTTATCAGTCACAAGGTCAGCCACAGACCTCATTAAAAATGACAAGCATGGGATTCACACTTCATTTAGGCAAAGCAGAGAAGAAATTAAAAATGTTTTGTTCAGGAAGAGCTGAGGTAGTGCAGGTTGATACCTCCTTAGCCTCTTAACCTGTGCTGGGTTGTATGGGTGACAGTGAATGCAGAGGCTAGAGAACTGACTGACAGTGCTCAAGACAGCATTGAAATAGCAGCCTACAATTTAATGCGTTAAAATAAGCATAGTTTTTACACTAGTTTTCAACTGGAGATTCTTAAACAGGAAGGAGGTCTCCTGCCCCTTTTTGCAAGGTCCTGTTTGCTCTCATCCATTTTTTCCCAGCTATGGGATCGGGTCTGTACAGCTTTGGTATCTTATGCACAGCTTTTGTATCTTATATATCTGTTTATATCTGCTTCGCATCTTTTGCTTGCAAGAGCAGGATGTCTGCCAGCTTTCTGCACTGAACCCACTGTGCAGAGACTCATAAACTACATCAGTGCTAGTAAATAAAATGGGCCAGGCACTGTTTTTTGGCACGGGCTACATTCCTACAGATAAACTCTCTAACTAGCATCCAAACTACCAGTTAGGAATGATTTCTTCTCCCTACCATCCCATAACCATGCACAAGGTGTCACCTGTCTAAAATGCAATTTGGCCTGAGCCAAAAGTATGCCAGAGACTGTGCTAACGCTTCAGCCATGTGGACCATGGTTCCTGCCCGTGCCCTGAGTCCTCAGAATACCAACAAACTAATCACTCCTTTACTAGTATAGACTAAGCCTGTAATACCAGTGACCATGTACCCTTCAGCATGAGCATCTTCTGCTGTCTGTCCTCTTTGTGCTGATGTGCCCTGCAGGTCTGGAGGCAGAATGACTGTTCCCAGGAAGATCCAAGCTTCTTTCCCTCTTTCTTGGACTTTCCTCTCCACATATTGCTGGGTGGAAACCAGTTGTTCATTTCCAGATGGCTCCATTTATCTTGTACCTAGCTACTACTTGATGGCATTATTTCAAAGTGTGTCAGAGTCAGGAGTGTATTAGACTTCAATTTGTCAGAAACAGAAAAGCAGTCAGAAAACTAAGAGATAATTAGAGGAAGAGACGAAAAGCAGCCATATGATTTTCAGAGACAGAGAACACTTTGGGGCATGCAACGAGCTGGAAGGAGTGTGTGACTGCACTGTGGACAAAGAAATGGGCTATACTTTACTCATGAAGTTTTGGGGCAAAGATCACATTGTCCGTAAGAGAACAGAAGTGATCCCCACAAAATTCGTGACTTTGGTCTTCCTTTCTCCCAGCTAATGGGAACAAAACAAGGGCCCAAGTATTTTCTGACTGTTAGGACAACATTACCAATGCTGTCATTCAAAACTAGCAGACCTTGGAGCTCTTTCAATAAAACAGTCAGTGCAATTTCGTGTTACACTTCTGTTTTAGAGTACTTTTGTCCAACTACTGGATTACATACATATATGTTTGTCTTTGGGCGCGCATGTGTGCATGAGTGTTTGTGCAGTAGGGACTCTCTTGTTAATAGAGTTATAAACCAACCACGGTTGTTAAATCTGCTTGAAACTGGAGCCCAAGCTGAGAATGGTAAGACTGTAAAAGTTCACTCAGTGAGGTTCAAGACACCAAACCTATCAGCAAATAGATAAATGTTGCTAAAATGACTTGATTTGTCCTTGAAGGGCAGATAAGAATGTAAAGTGGCTTGAAGCACTGCTTTTTCTCTAACAGAGACAAGCATATTGAGATAAACATTTTTCTATAGCTGTTTTAAATGTTTTCAAAGAGTAGAGCTGAAACTCATGTGTCAATCTGAAAATTTTGCAGCTTAGTATAAAGATTTCAAACTATGAAAATTATTAAGTACTTTGGAGATAAAACAGTTAATTACTAAAATTGTCAAAGAAGCACTGCACTATATACTTAACCTTCAGTAAAAAAATGCTTTCAATAATTACATCTTTTTATACTTTCTGAGTAGAATCTCCTTCCCTTCCCCCTAGATTTAAAAGGTACATTAATCTTCTTAATATGTGGCTTTCATTCAAATCATTGAAAATTTTACTTATTGAGCAGATAATGGTAAGTAATAGTCAACACTATCATTTGTCTTGCAGACAAGCTGAGAATGACAAACTAGTGTCATCTTTCTTAATTACTATTTTACCAGGGTAGAGTTTAATGCTAAATGACATTTATGGATTAACGCTGTGTAATCTGAATATCCTGATGGAAATGACTTCAGAAAACAGACAGGCTGAAAGCAAAGTTCAGGGAAAGTGATATTACCCAGGGACTATCTTAGGCTTTTGAAACACACTCCACAAGCACTAAAATGCAGTTTTTAAAGAGTCTGTAAGTCTCAGTTTACTTACATCACTCTGTAAAATTGTATCTAGTATATGATGTTAACTGGGACATACCCAGCTAAGACACTTCAAAGAACACTCTCCACTTATCTTTTCAAGTAGGCTCAACAATCTGACTGCATACTATGATCCATGATGGCAGTACAAGTCACACAATTATCCTCTAGACAACATGTCATGCAGGTTACATCATGCAGCCCAGTACATAGCACAAGAGATAAGGGTTCAGAGAAAACTCCCAAGCTTCCGCTCCAGCTAAAAGAAATTCTGCATCCATAAAACAGAGATTTTTTTAAAAGTTCCTTRAATGCATACTTTTAAAGATACATTGTGCAGAGGAAGAACAAAATGCATCTCATGTGGCACCCCACTGTATTAATCTTTGCATTACCTTTCAGGGCCAACCGTGAAAAGTCTCAAAATGTATCTGTGTCATAAAAGATGTCATTTCATTTCCATTAAGYTGAATTAATCCACTTGTTCCTTCCTGCTGAGATTCATACAAGGTAGTATAAGAAAAAACTCCAACTACTTTAAACCTGTGGAGTGGAATAGAATGAGCTTTGCAGTTACAGAGATATTGGTACACTGAAAGTATCTCAAAATATTTTGCTGAAAGGCAGWGCTCAGAGGGTCATCATCAGTGGTGTAGAGTCTAGTCGGAGGCCTGTGGCTAGTGGTGTCCCCCAGCRCTCAGGACTGGCTCCCATCCTGTTCAACTTCTTCATCAATGACCTGGATGAGGGGACAGAGTGCCTCCTCAGCAAGTTTGCTGAGGACACCAAGCTGGGAGGAGKGGCTGRCACACCTGAGGGCTGTGCTGCCATTCAGAGAGACCTGGACAGGCCGGAGAATTGGGCAGAGAGGAACCTGCTGAGGTTCAACAAGGGCAAGTGCAGRGTCCTGCACCTAGGGAAAAATAACCCTAGGCAGCAGGACAAGCTAGGGGCTGACCTTCTGGAGAGCAGCTCTGCAGAGAAGGGCCTGGGAGTGTTGGTGGATGACAGGTGTCCTGGGGTGCATTAGGAAGAGTGTTGCGAGCAGGTGGAAGGAGGTGATCCTGCCCCTCTCCTCAGCCCTGGGGAGGCCTCATCTGGAGTGCTGTGTCCAGTTCTGGGCTCCCCACTACAAGAGAGACATGGAACTACTGGAGAGAGTCCAGCGTAGGGCTGCAAAATGATCAGAGGGATGGAGCACCTGCCCTACAAGGAACATCTGCGAGAACTGGGCCTCTTCAGCCTGGGGAAGATAAGACTGAGGGGGGGCATCTTTCCAATGTGTACAAGTACCTGAAAGGAGGGTGTCAAGGGGATGGGGCGAACCCTTTCCAGTTGTCCCATGTGACAGGACAAGAGGCAAWGGGCAGAAACTGAAGCACAGGAAGTTCCACCTGAATGTAAGTGGGAATTTCTTCACTGTGCTAATGACGGAGCACTGGCATAGGCTGTCCAGARAGGTTGTGGAGTCTCCTTCTCTGGAGATCTTCAAGGCCTGCCTGGATGCAACACTGTYTAMTATGCTGTAGGCGACCCTGCTGAGCAGGGGGGTTGGACTGGATGAWCTCCAGAGGTCCCTTCCAACCTTACCGATTCTATGATCCTATGATTCTAAATTTTATAGTATAAAAGAAATAGATTYGTTCCTAAAATGTATAATCCAATTTATACTGCTTATGTGCAGTATTTTGGRTGCCTATCCTTCTTAACATTAGTTTACAGAACTTAGCATGGCCAGAGATTTACATCTGAAGCAATTTCAAGCCATAAAAGCACAGGCAGCTTTAAGAGCTGTTTTAGACCCTCCTCTAGATAACATTAACTTTGTAGATGTTAGGTAGAAACATAGTGATGGAAACTGCTAGAGCAATTACACAGCAAATGTAAACTATTTGACACTGGAATTTACTTTACTAAAAAAAGAAACAGTTGGCCAGAAAAATGTATTTCTATRCTGTACATTTTTCATGCCTTAAAGTTTCATACCCTGTGCTTTTCCCAGAAAAATTTTGGAAGTAATTGCATCATAAATCCCTGACATATTATGCCATATGAGTGTGGTTCAAATGAAATTATTAATATAAATCTTTATTTTTTTCTCCAGTTGTCTATTTGGAATTTCTATATCTATATTCTGTTTCCTGACACATGTCAGATGTCTGTCAATAATTCACAGTTAAATTTCAGAAATACCAGTAAGTTATAGATGTATTCAGTATCCTACAAAATTGCATCATTTCATTAGATCATTTTACTTACTCTGTCTAAACATCTCTCTAGGTCTGTCTATGCTTTCTATCTGAATGTTTAACTCCYTTTCTTGTACCTTGCTTTTCCTTTCCATCTGACTGACCTCATTTGACCTCAGCTTTTGGGTCATCTTCATTTGTTGATTTGCCTTTATCTTTCTTGACTAATTTTCTTGTCCTTGTGGRTGGCTTCTAGTTCAGCTTTATATTTCAAGGAACAGGTTTTTGGCATAGCTTTCATCTCACGTTGATCAAATTTAATTTTCACTGTTGATATTTCTTCATCTTTATTTAAGTAGGAATTAAAATCTCCTCCCAGCTGAGTATTTCCCTGGAAAAAAAGCGTATGTTTTCAAATGTTTATGGCATTCTAGACTCAGAGAAAACATACTGCTTTATCAGTAGAAGAAATGCACMCAGATACACATTTCAGAATTATTTTAGTACTTTTTATTTGAACCATATGCAGTTTTTATGATATAGATCTCAACAGAGAAGAGTGATAAATATGAAATCAGCCCAATCCTGTCTTAAGTATTTGCAAAGCAGAAAGCTTAGGGCAATCACCTATCCAGTCAGCYAACCCATATGAACATAGAGTTAGTGCTTCCACCTCTCTCAGCAGACTGAGCAGAATCACTGACATCTAAGAAGCGTGCAGGTTTGCTTACCTCCCCTCCTCCTCTGCTATGACTTCTTGATAGGATAGTCTGTCCATGTAAAAGGGCAGCACTGACAACCTCTAGCTAACTTTCTTCTCTTTATGGCATCCTCCTGCTGTGTTTTAATTAAAACTAGACAGTAGTCATGTAGGGGTCTATTACTGGTTTGATGGCATTCAGCAGACTGCAAAGTGTAGCACCTCTGAAAAACAGCAGGTCTCTGTTTCTTTAAAAGGTACTGGAGAAATGCTGCCATGGTTTGGGATAGTGTTAGGGTGGAACAGTATACATGTTTTGAATTCTTCATTAGGAAAATCCTTTACACATTGTATGGAATACGTATTCTAGAATTAATTAGTTCTGTATCCATCAGGTTTGCCTTTCACACACAATATAAAATATATATCCTAGAATTAATGAGTTCTGTATCCATCACACCTCTACATGGAAAAGCAGAGAACTGATCCTCTATAGCAGTGCAAAAATGAAGAGGAAAGCATGCTGGCTCTGTACASCATGAAATAAGGAAGGATGGAAACCGTATTAAGTTAGGCATTAGCCTGGAAGACCATGATTCAATTTCCTGCTGTACAGAAGACTTCAGACTGCCTGGGTGAGCACTGGCAAGTCATTTAGTCACACAGAACTTCCATTCACCATCAGTAAATTCATGAAAACAGCACTGTGTTACCATAAAAGAACACTGTGGGAGTACCTATTTTAAAGATCATCAGGCTTAGGCTACTCAATGATAAAGTATATGAATTAGGGAAATATGAACAATGCACATACATATTTGGCATAGTAGAAACTGTTGCAGAGTGGATTTTCCTCTCCTCTGTTCTAAAACAAGGTTGATTTAGATYCAATGGGACAGCATGACTTTAAGAAAACTTAATTTCTTATGCATTTAGTATCCTAAAAATTATATTTCTCTCCTCCTAGGATTCTGATACATCAAAATTTTAAAAATGTTAAAYCAGAAACTGTCACTTTTCATTGCAAGAAAAGCTTGGAAAGACTTATCATTTTGATCAAAACAAAATATTTAAGCTTTACTGAACTGAAGTATTCCCTCCCCCTACACACTTTCTGTGCTGGGAAGTTGCAATTCTGTATTTAATTTTTCTTTTGGAACATTACATCTGTTTTACTGTATTTAAGATTAATTTGTTTCAATATTTGTTTTATTGGTTATATTAGTCTTTCACCTCTTACTTGGATAGTAAAGGGAAGGGCAAAGGGGTTTTTGCTTTCCCTACATATCTTCTTTTCATTCCTCTTTCTTTTTGTGATTCCCTAGAAATCACAGTTTACTAGAGAGGAGAGGTTGGTATTGAAAATGTTTAGTGACATATGTTTTTTTATCTCTAGCCTCCTGTTGCAAACTTTACTACAGCATCTTGTTGTTTTTTAATATGTTGTATTTATTGTTTTTTCACACTGTTTATCACCATAACAACTGATGTTCACACAGTGTTAGTGGCATTTGAGTCACAACATTCCTGTGGGACACTGAAGTGGTATCACAATTTTACAGACTGGAACTGGGGACAGTGAGGAGAACAAGAAAGATAGTAATTCTAAYAGAGCTTGCAAATTCTATAGAAAATAGCATTGATATTCAACTGAAAATGGTCTACTAACTCCCCTTTGTGTTTTCTCAGGGAGAAAAGGGACTTGCCCAATGTCACAGAAAATCAGTGGCAYGTTTACAAGCAAGTTTCAGATCCTCTTAGCCAATGCCCTCCCCATACTTTTCGCTTTGAAATCTGCTTTTTAAACTAAGTTAACAACTGGTTTTCTAGTTCCATTTGTTGTCTTTGGAAGCCTCAATTAAACTACCAGTTTTAGAGTGTTTGGCTTTATTTTATCCATTTTTAGCATGTAATTATGGCATTGCACTGAAATTAGGGAAAGTAATTCTCCCCCAGAGCTACATGTCATAGTGATTAAATCTGTACTAGTAGAATGGTCCAGAGCCAGTTCTCTGGCCCTGAGCACAAGTGGCATGACACAGGCCACATCACATCCACCTGATAAAAATCTCTTCCTTCCCCCAAAATGGGCAACCTCACCCACATTGACTACGTGAGATGAGTTCCAGTGCCTGTGCTCTGATGAGCTGTTCRTGCGAGGAGAACAGCTTCAAGCAGCCAGACTCATGCCAGGGCGCAGGCCCCTGGTGRCACCAGCACTCTCCTCGTTTGAGAGAGATTTGAATTGAGACCCTGCTCCAGACTGAGATCTGTCAGCATGTCTTTGTCTTACCAGCTGCATAACCTCAACTCAGGCTACTGGCTATAACGAGATATATTCTCCTGTGTAAGTCTCTGTTCAAGACCAGATGTGGCAGGACTGCTCTAGGAATGCCTGCCAGGTCCCACATGAGGGCCAGCCGGTTAGGGAATACACTGTTCAGGGATCAGTCTGAGCTCACTCTCCAAGCAGTTTGACCTTTAGAGACTTATTCATGCACCCATGAAATACAGACAGATATTCAAAAGAGTTTTGCCAGTCTCAGGGAAAACAAAATGTTGGGACTGAGTATGCAGAGTGGTAGTGAAAAGTGAGTGTAGGTCTCTCAAAAACTTAAGCCTTAAAGTTCTGTAGGCTACAGAAAGGAGTACTATCTGTTGAGATACATGTCCATTGAATATGAGCAATATTTTCTAGGATCATTGCAAGAAAATGTCTGTTTAAGACTCTGTGCTGCTATGGTGACAGGGACTGAGAAGTACAATGAATAGGCATCTAAATACAATGATACATAGATATCAAAAGGTAACAAAACCATATAGTACAATTATCTGGGATAAAACATAATGCAGATATTTAGAAAATGTACAGTAGTAAAGGAATTGTATTGCAGCTTCATTTACTTCATTGTAATACCACTTCTGTGAATAGCTTACATGAACAAGTAACAATAATTTATTGTGCTTTACAATGAGAGATAAGGATTGGACAGCTATCTATTCCTTGTTAAGAAAAAAAGGAAAACTTGTTGGCCTAATGGACATAGCTATGCAGTCTAAATTTGTGGTTTTATTATGATGTTTAGAAAATGTGCTTTTATTCTGTTTAAATTGTAAATAAAATAAATCTTTTATTTATAAGTAGAGTGCCTGCACTGTTACATTAAAGGTAAAGACATTATTCATGTTTGTGAGCTCCAATGCTGAAACATGTTAACACGAAACAGAATGCGTTTACAAGTAAGGATAATAAAGTGGAAAAAGCTCCCTTAGTTTTTTGAAACAAATTTCCCTTATCCTTGTATTGTGTAAATTATTTAAGAGATCTACAAAGAAAAAATGATCAATATATCTTGTTTCTTTGAGAGATGAAAAAAGTCATAATCTGAAATTTAACTTCCTTTTTAAATAATGTTGAGTAGATAATTTTTTGTGCTTACAATAGAGATTTTTGTGATAGAAGTGCATAAGTTTTAGCATTGTTTTGGATCAAATGTCAAAAAKAAATCTTAATCTCCTAAACTAAGAATAACAATATTGAAAGGGAACAGCAAAATATCAAATTAGTCAAACTTACTGGTTGCACTTAGGCTGTATATAGGTGTACGCATAGAAGGAGAAATCCTGAGTTGTAATGAATTGATATTGTCCTGTCAAGGTGGATCATTACATCTCATTTTACAGATGAGAGATTTAAATTAGATGTAATGCTTTATTTAAACAGTGTGTAAGCATGAGCAACAGCATTTTGGGGATGCTGATTCTATGGTTCTTCAGACTAGGGACTAGGCAAGAGTAAACCTGATTTTATCTGAACTACCCAAGATTTCCTTTCCGTGGAAACCAGCAACACGTGGAAGAGAGGCATGGGGTACGTGATTCTGTGTGAGAGGGATGGCACCACCTAAATTTTTTCACAGATTTTAGCCAGGACATCATTAGTGCATGCATGCAGATACAGAACCTGGGAAACACTGCTGCTACCACTGTCAGGCCATAGCCAGAGGGACTGGCAGAGGGCCATGAARCAAGTGAGTTTCAGAATTTCCATCATGACTGCAAGCTGAGAGTTATTTCCTCCAGACCATGGTCCTCCCCATAGACATGAAAGTTTTTTGAGTTGTTTAAATACTATGCACTTGTTAAATTATGAAGAGCTAAACAGATTGTAGTCATTAAGGACGAACTTTCCTTTTTTTGATTCTCAGTCTGTAGAGATAAGCACATAGATGCAATTGTACTTTTGAAAGCAATATTTCTTCAAAAAAGATAATTATTCCAAAAAGGTAGGGTCAATAAATTAATTTAAAAATTGCGTATTAAATTAATTTAAGATTTTTCCTCCAGCATGGAAACCAGAATRATTATAAATGTACTAAGATCAAATCTGCATCAAAGATCTAGTCTGAATTAACAATCACCAGAACAGACCTCTAAAAACAATACGATGTCTGAGGAATCTGACTACTGTGTCAACATCTGACCTGTGTCCTCACTAAAATTGTTCCTGGCATGATGAAGTTGGATAGTGATATTTCTTTTCCTGCGCTGATACAGTCCATAATCAATACACTATTATTTTGGGGAAAGAGTGATGATGTTGTCATCCAAGGGACTGGTACAACATTGAAAAATATGTTCTTTACCATTTATAAACTTCATTCACACTGAGATTTCAGAACTTTTTTGTAGTCCTTACCAATGTTYATGTGAGCTAGAGAATAAAACTTTCTACTTAAAGATGGGAGAAAATGACTGGTGTGTGTATGTCAGCATGTATGACATGGATGGAAAGAATGTGTCTCTCATAAACATGACAACTCATTACTAAAATTATGGCTAAAATTCTGTTTTAAAATCATCTGTAAGATATTGACACATTTATTTTTATAAGTAATAAATATTATCTCAGTATCTCAGTATCTCAATATAATCTCAGTTGCCCACAGGTAGGTATACAGAGCAATTTACAATGCATTACTTCAGATATCCAGGTTACCTGATAAGCACACAGATGTAGGCACTTGCAATCATATACCTAAGTTTAACTTTTTTTTTTTTTTTTCAAAATGAATTCCACTATATTTATATCAGGTTGATTCTCAAGATCCCAGACTGGTACATTTCTTTCACACCCATACTACAAGCTCTAGGAATACTTTAGATGAACATTAGATAGGTATCATATTCCACAAGGTCCTACAGGATCCTTAGTAATGCTCACCAGTCTAGCATATAATTCTGTCCCTATCTCATCCTCATCAGATATACCCTGTATACTCTCCCTCTGTCTCTCAATTAAATTCAGATTAAATCATTTGCATCATTGTATGCCAGCAGAAACTTGTAAGAAGGGGAATGGAGGCTCAGCACTTTATGCAAGTGTCTTCCAGAATCTCTCTGCATCATTCTTTCAGTTTACACAAGTCTAGTGGTCAGCCCTCACTCACTTGGTCTACTTGAATGCCAGGAGAGCAGTGTATTCTTTGCTCCTCTAAAGTATCTACTGTCAAGGCTTACTGTGTTCTGTGGACACTGCTTCCTGTCATGTACGAAAAGACCCAAGTATCTATTGCTTTGAAGAGAGTCAACAGGCATGGCAGAAGAAGAGAGCACTCAAAAATACTCATAGACTGGTATAGCCTGAGGAGGAACTGAAAAGGCTATTTTGAATCTGAGAGCAAGGAGTCTTCATTGGGGCACCATGCCAGATGACAGCATACATGTCATCATATGAATACATATTTTTTTCCAGCAAGAGCAAAAAAAAATTTAGGTTTTTCACACACAAAATATTTTGGTCTTGTTCATTCAGGCTATTGACAAAAAATAGACCCAAATACTCYCCTGACATTAATTTTATCAAACATTCCAGAAGTCACACAAGATACTGCAAAGAGTCCATCTCCTGGCTCATCCTGGAATACTTAAAGCTGGGTATCTACCAAAATAGAAACTTAGCAGCCAAGTCTAGGTTTCTAAGATAAAGACTCCTCCATGAAGGAAGGAGGGAAGGAGGAAATAAAAGAAAACTCTCAAGAGAAGGTAATCTCCATTTCAAAGAAATCCCCAAAGTAGCTGCACCTACAAGACCAAAAACTGCTCTAAACAGTACAGGATCTATCCAAAAAGAAGCCTAGTCCATTCTGACCTTAAAAATTTGTCTCTAAATTAATTTATTGGGCAGCCTGACCARGAATTTAAGTAGTTCTCCTACACAGGATTATTCCCAGGGAGCCATCAGCAAGGGACGGACATTCACTCCAAAATAAAAGTATTTATCCAAATCGTCCAACTTAGAAGACTTATTCCTGCCCTCCACTTGGTTGTCCAGCACATTTTTGCAGCCCTTCTGAAGGCTGGACTTGTGTCAGAGCTGAATTTGGAGACAGTTCAACTCAGGTTTGCCAGAGATTTTTTCTCGGGCAAGAGTTGTGCTAAACACGATAGATGAGTTATCTCCAGATCCTTTGAACTCCAGCTATTTGAGGTAGAAGAGAAGATGCTCCCAGACTCTTCATGAGATTGATAGCACTTCTGGAGACTATACTACTCTCTACTCTGTTTTAGAAGCACTTGTTTGGAAGAACAGCTACTGACATAAACAAGAGCTTCTCTCTTTAGAAATACTGGAGTTTGTGCAATGGTGAATCTAAGGTTTCTTTGGATCTGGGGTTGGGAATACTGACGTGGACTCTAGAAAATAACCTATCTGTCTTTGTTAAGAAGAGTAGGAGGAAAAGTCTCTCAGGAAAGAGAGAGAGAGCAAGTTACGGCCAGCTGCCTGTAGAATTCATTCGCGCTCATGGAGCCATTTTCTCTGTCTTTTTAGCTCTATTTTTAGTTCACAGATGCATATCCCCTCCATGTTTGTCTAGCAAGTATAGGAAAGAAGTTTGAAGCTAGGAATATGAGCAGAAAAAAAAAGAAGATAGTAAGTGTATTTGCCATAAACTTTCTATGCGGGATAGTTTGCCTCTCCCTAACRCTGCCAAGCACATCCCCGAGAGTTTTCATAAGTATCTTCTGCCACCCTCCAGTGACTAGTGAATGTACCTGAACACTTGCCAGACATCCTCCCACCAAATGCCTGAATTCTGGGCAGGGTGCGCTTACCTTGTTTTGCCAATACTGCCTGGTCTATGACTAAGTGGTTCAGTCACAGTATTCTTGATAGTYGAGACTTGGGAGTTCCATCCACAGAGGCAGAAAGACACAATTAATGTGTGGCCTCTGACAGATTCTCCTCCTCTCTCTCCTGCTGGCTAGACACCCTGAAGAAATACCACAGCGGAGCCTCTGCTCTGAAGAGATCCATGCTACAAAGCTGTTCAAGCATGTTTACTGATTCTCCCTTGTAAACTAAGTTTGTTTCAAAAGCTGAAAAAATGCAAAAGAGAAGTGGTACAAAGATTTCTCACAGCAGAAACATTTCATATACATTGGGAATAGGACTGAGGAGCTCATGAAGGCTCTGCCTGAGATTTGGGGTAGGTTAGGGTTAGGGTTAGGGGAGAGAGGAAGGCTTCAACTCCAGCTGGAGTGGGGCTGCAGAAGGAAATACACGGCTGCACCAACACTGCTCCCAACAAAAGGTTTTCGTTTGTGCCAGGGAGATGGCTAATGGGCTCTGGTTCAGGCCTTACCCAAGATTAAGGTTAGGRTTAGGGGAGAGAGAAAGCATAGGGCCCCACACGAAGTGATGCTGCAAAGGGCATGCAGAAGGAAATGTGAGGCTGCATCGACATTGCTCCCAACACAACTTTTTCCTTTGTGCCAGGAAGGGTCACAGAGGAAACTGAGTAAACTGGAGCCAAAACATGCAGCGTTGGGGACTCTGCTGATATTGGACTCTGCTGAGAGTTGGGACTCTGTTGTGATTCTTCTGAGCTCTAGACAACACTTACATAACTGAGTTGTTTTGCTTCAGGACAAGTTACATCAATCAGCAGTTTCCTTGTTATATTAGAGACCCTTGGGATAACACACAACTTAAATACCATTTTCTTCCATTCATGAAATTAATCCCTTCCAAGAGTACCTTACAAGTACATATAATTTGAATGCATGAGAACACTTTGTATAGGATAATTTTCTAGAAAACCCCCATTGTAAGTAGTGACATTTGCATCTTGAAGTGTCCAACGAGTAACAGGGCAGGCATTTACTCACTGAGGGGAGTAATGTTCAAAGTACACCTCCTAATAGGACCTGAATTGCCATGAAGGTGAAAAATGCAACCAGGATCCAAAGAAAAACAGTGTGAGGTAATGTAATCCTTACATTTGAGCCATGTATACAGTTCTCCTACCCAGATATCCTTTAAAAAAAATCAATGGAGAAGTAATCAACGGTGGAGCCTCTCTTCAGGCTATTTCTTAGCCCTTCTCTGCTCTCTTGCCTTCAGCTCGTTGCCTTTGCACAACAGGGCTCCTATCTTTGACAAAGGAGGCCTGATTCCTCTCAATTAGTCTCCAATGTAGCAGATAAAAGGACTAGATTTCCCCCAAGCTTTAAGTGCTAGAAGTTAACTCCTCTGGYAGGAGCTCCTTTACCCATGGCTCTCCAAAACACTCCTGGTCATCATTCATGGTCATTTACATCTCGATTTCTGGAGCTGATCATTAGGAAAATTGGCCATTGAAAACCTTTATTTAAAAAACAGAGGATCCCTCTGCATATCATACACCATTCAGTTTGCTGTCTCTATGGAAGAAACAGTTATGCTAACTCAAGTAAATAAAATTATTATTAATCTACTACTCACATATGGTTATTCTGAGGAGTTGTTTTCACAGTTTAAGAAAACTACGGAAAATAAAACCACTTCATTTGTATTCTTCTTTGTCTTTCCTTGTAATCCAACTAAAACATTAGAAAAGTGGTGGCATGGCAGATGCAGATTTTGATGACACCAATTATTTGCTGAATTTTTAAGTCTATCTACATAAGTACATTTGTGGTTAGATCCTTCTCTTAAATCGCATATCCTCATCAAGGCATATGAACTCCAGTACTCAAAAGGATCCTATAGCCTAATCTATGCTATATCCTTCACACAGCTGCGTAAGTGGCAGCCAGAATGCTGTGTATCCCAAAGCAGGTGCAGGAGGATGCATTCAAAATAATGACCCTGTCCTACTTGCACCTGCTAGCAAAGAGATGACCATAACTCTGCTATGCAAAGGATAGARCTTTAGTCTTTGAACGTATGGTGAGAAAAACAACGGTTTAATCTCAAGCAGGGATAATAGATGCTAGATCTCTAGCTGAAGAAAAAAAAAAGTCACAAGCTCTTGACCACATGCAGACATTAAGGAAGTGCTGTACTCACATTGTTACCGGGGACTGGATGCTGACATGATGTGGATTAATGAGAGTGCTTTTGTGCAGCTGCTGCCCTATTACAAGCGCTTGGCAGTACTGGTGGGGGACTCTCCTGATACACCTACTTCGTTCTTTAGACTCCAGCAGCTGAAGAGGTAAAATCATTGCAAAGACACAAGGCCCCATAACATGCATCATCCCTCATTCAGAGTACTGACAAACATTAGATCGTTTTACAGCAATAATCTTACAATTTCATATACTTGTAGGATTTTAGTGAAACCCGTTACAATCTCTACAGAAAGTAAATTGCTCACTTTAAGCACTCAGTAACCTTCTCTTACCAACTCTGTCTCTGTCTTTGCTACAGTTCACAAAACAAATACATAGCCTGACATGTTAGGCTTCCAGACACTTGTAGTTATCAAATCTTCTGCACAGTGGTTCTATGAGGAGTATACATATGCACATACCAAAAAACTTTTTCTGTGGTTTATTCTCCTTATAATTACATGAAGTCACTAACAGGCACAGAGAAGATGAATCAGGCCACCTTTTCCAAAAGGCACATGCAACAATGTGCAAACCTATTTGAGAAGCTGGCCTGTAAAGACTTGCAGTTCATTAAAGGAATTCTGTTTTTTCACACTTTTCCTATCCATCAGCCTGAGCTTTGTCATTTTCCTTGTGACTTTGTGAAAAGCATTTGCAACTGATAATAATCAGGGCTACATGGATGTACAATGGGGGACTTTGCAGTGTTATAACTTTGTTTCTGCCAGGTGAAATGGATCAGCAAGTAATGGCAGGGATGTGGGAGTGGGAGGGGGAGGAAGAGAGGAGAAAGTACCACCTCTTAAGCTTTCTTAAATAGAAAGAGTATTTGGAGCTGATTGTGAGATGGTTATTGAAATTAAGCTTTAATAAAACTCATGCCTATAAATTTTATACATTTTATTTATCAAAAAATATAGTATCTATCTTTTTAAACTCCACAAGTGCTGCAGTGCACATTTCTGATGAATCTCTGTCCTTTTGACCCTCTGAGAGATGATAGACTAGTGATGCTCATTATACCACCTGCCTCTCAGGGAAAATCTGTCACCTTGTGTGATTGCCTAGAAGCTTTATAAACATTGTTCCAGACCTGAACCTCCATAAAGCTAGAAAGACTGAAAGACAAAACTTGAGACATCTTCACAGTTGATTACACAAGGCATTACATGGACACCTACTAAGGTTATTTACAAGTACTCACAGAAATAGCTTAGAGTTCATTCCCAACCCCAGGGCTTACCACTGGCTTTAGAAACTGCTGCTAAAAACCTATGCAGTCACAGCAAATTCTTCCTGGTATCTGTAAATTTGATGGGCTTTTCATCTACCCTAGTGTATCAAAATTGCACAAACACATGCAGACAGATCGTGCCCCAAACAATGTCTCTTTTGTGTTATTCCAGAGACATAACTGGTGTTTTAGCTTCCACACCTGAGATTTCCCTTCCCAAAATAATCCTTAGCTGTTGATCTCATATGCATCTGTGGCAGTATACAGGCTGGTTAGGACTCGCAGAGAGGCTGCTGTTTTCCCTGCTTTCCTGGAAGGCATCCAAGAATCATAATTTACGCCTTCAGAGTGTTCCTATACTGTACATTGCAATGCAACATAGAAGTGAATGACCTAGATATGAGCAAATGATGAAGCAACATGTTAGCAAGAGGGAAGACAAACACAGAAGTATTAAGAGTAATACTTTTAACTAATTTTGATTACCTAGCTTCAGAAACTCAGTTAGTGACAGTCTAGGACAAAATTTTGGTTTACATGAATTTTACAGACTTAGGAACCAATATCAGAGTCAAGGATAGAAAACAGTGATCCAGGAAGAATTACTTTGGTTTAATTGATGTAAACTTGCTGTTTCCCAATCACCTAATATGCTAGTTACCACAATCTGATATTTCATCTTCTTTAAAAAATGAAGGGGTCCTACAGAAAACAATCTTCTTTCCATACACAACCTATCCAATCCCAGAGAAAAGCTATCCAATATACAGGAAAAAGGCATATGTATATAATAGTATTACTAAAGATTCTCCTGTCAACAGAGAAAAATGAAAATTTCTCAAGCAATCTCAATCCTAGCATTTCTTAAAATCTGAGCAGGTGATTTTGTAGAATACAAAGTTCTAAGATCCTTGTGTGTGCCATGTCCTAAGTTTATTATTATTATTTATATTATTATATCGTATATTGTGATATATCATATCTTCATTAGGATGATTAGAATCTGCTGCAGATACCACTCCTTCAAACTCATTAAATGACAGCATACCTCTTCTTTGGCCGTAACTGGAAAAGAAAGAGATATTTACCATTCTTACAGAGGTATTTCCTCTGTCAGAGGAAAGAGATATTTCCTCTTCTGATAGAAAAGTGAAAGTTGACTATTTCAAGCTTCATACTACAATATAGTCTTGTCAGCAAAAGCTTCCTTTCCATTTTCTTATGGCATGATCCATTTTTCTCCTTTACACCTCTGACACTGACTCATGTCACTTGTCCACCTTGAGCTTCTTATTCTGACCACTTTAGGTCTTCTTTCCTCCATAAAGGAGGTCTTGCCTCTGCTTGTTTCTGACTACTGCTTTGTTTATTTCCCCATACCATTCTTCAGCATTCCTACCCCAGCCTTCCTCTCCAGCCTTTCATTCAGTTTCTGCCTCAGCTTCACCTCCATAAACCAGGATCCATATCYCAGTTCTTATGCCCACTGTCGGTTCCCAGTCCCAAGTTTCTCTTTCACTTCCTCAGTCTGCAATACCTGTCCCTACCTATTCCTCTTCAAGTCATACTCATGTCCCTCTAAATTTAAATCAGGGCAATCCTCCTAAAAACAGTGGCCCTAAAGGCAGGTGGCTGACAATGTAAGGGAGAGAGTGTCCTTGCCCTTATTTTTTTTGACTGTTTGTTCTCCTGCCTGCTACAACTGCATTGAAAATCCTGGTAAGCTGAAAATGTCGGGAATGGAATATGCTCAATACATAAATCTCTGAGGTACTGAACTAGAAAGATACACTGAGCAAGAGTGAACTGTGATTTTCTTGGGAACTTATATGATCAAATTTATAGAAGACCAAAAGGCAGCTGCATGACAMAACAGTCTCTTCTCTCTTGTACCTCCTACTCAGATCCTTTCTCCAGCTCATGATGGTGCCAGAGATTCTCAAAGTATTAGTTAACCCTTAGTCAAGAATTCACAGACAAGAGGATATTCAGGTATGCAATGCTCTTCAGAAATGGAGCTGTAACTGACTGTGGATTTGTTTATAGAGAAGGAAGTGCAATAGGGACTCAGTCTTAATGAAGAAACTCTATTTCAATCTATATATTAAAATGTAATGCTAAAGTCTGAAAATCAAGAACCATAATGTTTCAGGCAAGCAGAACAGATAATAATCTTGAATTTTGGGGAGTATTTCAGCCTAATTTTGATACAGGAAGATTTTCAGTCATGTAATTGACTGTGTTTTCTTGTTGCTGTTTTTCAGCCTGCACATGGTCATTGCACCTTTCTGTTTTTTTCTAAGCTGGTTCAGTAGTTGCCCTTTATAGTCAATGGAGAAAAATAAGCACTCTTTGGATTCATTTGATCTATCCTAGATTTTTACACTCAGATGAGAGGAAGTATGTTTATTTTCCTCTAGGCTGCACAAAAGAAGCTGAGGGTGTTTCTCTCCAGAACATAAAGTCCTCATCTTCTGTCATTTTAACAAATTCTCTTATTCGTGTCTGTGTATATTTTTCATTTTCTGTGTGGCTGAGTCAGCCATATGTGTGTGTAACTGTGGAAACTGAGTTCTGGTTTCAAATGCTCAAGGCTTCTTCTTGGAATCACTTATATGCTCTTAAAACTGACAAATATCAACAACAGCTTGTGACTCCCTGGACGGGTAGTTTATGTTCTCGCAGGACATTGCTTAGATCAACATTGAGGCACAGAAGGTACTTCCATAGCTGCCAGGCTGAAAGGCTTTGTCCTTGGTGAGGTGAACGGTTTACGCTTCTTTCAGATGAAGGGTTATTGGAAGAACAGAGGTTTTTGTCCAGCTCTCCAAACCCTTTAATAGAGCAGAAATAGTCCCTAGGCACATGGCCAATTTCTTGTGCTTTTTGTTTTTCCATACACACCTGCATATGCCAGGCACAATCTGGCCTTAAGTACCTATCTCTGTAAATATACCCTGGAAAAAGGTTCAATATTTGAGGATGAAAAAGAATTTGCAGGCCTGAGGCCATAAAATTTCCACTTGTAACCATTCCTCTTTGAATCACTGCTTTAGTAGTACTTTTGTCTGCTTAAGAAGTTTTGAAACAAAGATGCAGACAGAAAGGGTGAAGTATTATTTGTCCCTCGGTGAATCCTCAAAGGAAATCAGAAAAAAGAATAAAGTTCTGCAGCAGATGAAAAATTCCCCTACCTTTTATTTTCTCCCTGTTTGTATCTGGTTCTGTTGATACTTGAGACCTCTTATGCATTCACAACAACATTTCTCAATTTAGTGAGCATGCCATGGCAATTGATTTAGACAATGCAATAGCTGTGACAGCAATCGGGAGGCACTCCAAATTTAAAAAGTAACAGGACACGCAAAATTGAAGCCTACTGACTGTTTTTGTGATAATTGAATTTCATTGAGTTTTAGCAGTGAGAAATGAGCAATAAAAGGGCTATTTCCAGCCACAGTTCCAGGAAATGGCTAGGGCAGCATGCATCAGAAAAATATACATTGAACATTTACATGCAGAAATCATCTGAGCTACTGATTCAGCCCAACAAGCTTCTTTCCTTCTTAGATACAAAAATAATTTCAAAATAGAATGGCAAGCCTTTGAGATAAAGAATTAAAGATAAAAAGGGCTGAATAATTTTGTATAGCTCTAGGACTGCAAATTGGCTGTGTGGACAATTTAAATATGTTCTATCCCGAACTGCTGTTGTAAATGAGGATCTCTTCAGTTGCTGTTTTTCCCAGAACAGTTCCTGAGGAAAGTTGTTTTCCTGGTACTTAAAAACTTAATTTTTCACAACTGAAAATGTGCATTGGATTTTTATGATGTTTGAACTCGTTGCTCCAAGAGTGATTGTATTTCCAGAGGTCACCTTCAAGGTCTTGTTTTCAATAAGAACAGTAGTTCTCTCTATTCTTAAGGCAATTCCAGTTCACGCTGCTGACACTCAGCACTGATTTGAGAAGAATGGCATTCACATATTCAGAAATGTCAGAAGAAGGAGTTGCACAGAATCTATTTTTTTTTCATAAGAAATAATGAGGATTCATATCACCTTGTCCAACTGATCTACATTTGTACTTATGGAATCCAGGCAGGATTAATATGGAATGAATATAAACAGATCTCCATAACTGTTCCTTTGATTGCAAGGACTGTATTCCCTCCATATTTTTACCGAAGTCCAAGCATTAAATAGTTTTACCTTCTATATAAAGCAGTGGTTCAGAAGTGAGGGTTTCTTTTCTCCTTTTTGTTGGCTTTCATGTGAACTTCCAGAGTTCAATATCTTACAAGCAACAGACTAATGAATATGTGATCCAGAACTTCATTAAAACCCAAAGAAGATAAAATCTACCTCATCAGGTTTCARATCTGACATATAATAAGGATTTTTGCAACTAGTAAAACTGCAGAAGTTTTGTAGATAAGTATTGCCTCACAGCTCCACCTTAAAATGAGGATTCACAGATGGCATTTAGAGAACAGCTATAGGAAGTCTGTGGTTTGTACTGACACTCAGTCAACTGGAGGCCATAAATTTCAGTAAGACTGTTAAGAGTTGGGATGTGTACCATTGACTGTAATCTGAAATATCTAAGAGAGAATGGCATTAAAGAGAATCAGCAAATAACTTCTTTTATGTACTGCCTGCCACCTTGCAAATATGGTATAATGGAAGAAGATTTATACTCTCAGAATAAAACAAAATCTAGGTCAGCTACATTTTATCACTTTTAACAAACAATGGTTGAATAGAAATGCTTAAAAAGAATAAGGCTAACTGGGCTTTTTCTCTGAATAATTGCTGACTAAGCTAGTTTAATGTCTTTCTTTTATGTATTCACAGACTGCTGTATTACCTTGAAGAGGGGAGAAAAACTGATATGAATTTAAATATAATTCATGATAACAGATTTGAGTAAATACTTAATCAACTGGGTGTGCTGCCTCTGCATAAATATTTTTTTTTTTTTGTGCAAAAGGATGAGCTATTTATGCATTGCACAGATAAAACTATATTCATAAAAAAATGACTTACACGGCCACTCTTCGATTTTCCCATGAAACTTTTACACAGGAGCCAGTGCAAAGCAGAGCTGCCAGATTCAAAAATAGAAATGCCTTCATTATTCATTCATGTAGAGGGAATGAGGCAAAGTGTGGGTGAACATACAGTTGGACATGAAAATCCAGTAAGAGCATAGGGGAACAACAATGGCAGCACAGGGAACCATAAACCCAATGTTGATTGACATCTACCATCAATTTGTATTCTGCATGTGATCCAGCTGACGAGGCATGGGAAATAAAGTACATTTGCAAGGCAGTGCTCAGAATTGCTCTGCCACCATGCCAAAGACCTGGTGAATTGAGGAAGTGTGACAATTGCCAGCTTTTTGTTCGAATGCAGAATCTGACTTTGAGGGATCAGCTTCTCTCTGTCATAATGAAAAATAGAGATCCACAACAGTACATTTCAAGAATAACAGGGCATACAAATGTAAACCAGTTTGAGAGATGGAAGAAAATATATCAAATAGTTTCCATGATATAAAAGCTGAAACGGTATAAATGCAACTACATTTCTGTCATGATAACTTTAGAGGGCACGTTTAAAGGGTAACAGAAATGCAAGAAACTTGAAGATATTGGTTACTTCAAAATTCTGCTAAGAAAGCAAAGTCTGGTCTGTCCCTTGAAAACTACACTTTTTACTCTCTCTTTTCAAGTATAAGTTAATATGGAAAAGTCAATAGGCTATTAAAATATTTCAAAGATGTATTTCAAACCTCTATTCATCTAGATGTATTCTTATCTATTGGCAATGCATATATCTGTCAAGCAATGACAAGACTCTTTTAGAGGAGAACTTAGAATAAATACTAAATGGACTACTCCGTAAATGTCAAGAGTACCAGCAAAAACCTGCAGGGCAGTCTTTTTTTCCGCTGAGTCTGCCCCCTCTTTTGGCTTGCTCAGAGCACAGGTGCACAAGGCAGAAAGATTTCCTTGCATGCTGAAGAGAAGCAGGCTCCTGTACTACAGATTTGCCATGGCACGCTGATCTGTGAAAGGCTTATGCACCCAAGGCTTTAATGGATAAAGCCTACAGCTCAGAGCAGCTGTGTGCGCTGTACTTCAGTAGAATAAAACTTAGAGCAACATGCATTTGCCAGCTGCACTTGTGCTTTTGTTTACTGCACCTACTTAGCTGCCTATAGAATCCAAAGGAACCATTTTTTTATCCTTGCAAGGTGTATTTCACCACCAATTATTTCATTGTCAGGGTAAAGTATTTATTATGGAGTATGGGCTAAGAGGGAAGTACTGATACCGTATTGGGACATTTTACTTGTTATACATTGGGATTTGTAGAATGAAACTAGAATATTGCTGAATATCAGAAGCACAAGATGAAAACCAGAAAGGGAGTCCGGACTGGCAGTCTGCGTGTTAACCCAAGCCATATCAATGACTCACTGATGGGCTAGATCTTGATCTCAATCATACCATTAAATACTGTAAATCGAGAAGACGTATCACTCAGCTTAAAAAACATGAAACCAAAATCTGTCTCTTAAGTGAGTCAGAATCCTTCTTAAGTATCTCATCAGTGATACCATAATGATACTTACTCACCTCATGAGGAAGATATGAAGATTCAGGAACAAACCTACATGGCTTTGGAAGTATTATTGCCATTATGAGACTAAGCAAAATGGTGGCAGCAGCTTTAATTGCCACATTTACCTTTGCCACATAAAGGTTAACATACTATTAATGCTCTAATACACAGTTTTCATGTACAGTGTGAACTACAGACAAAAAATAGCTGTTCAAAATATCAGAAGAGTCAACAAAGTTAGAAATCAAGTTGGATGTTTGGTATCTTTGTAGAGAAAAGGTGACAATTAATTTCCTCTTTATGTTTTCACATCATTTTCTTATATTTCTTAGTTTTTTCCTTGTCTTGCTCTGTAAATGACCCTTCCATCAGTTTGTGCTGTAGTGTTTTACTGCTGTTGGTTTGTAAATGATCTTAGATAAGTGTGAATTATCAGACTGTATCTTTCTATACATCAGTTCATGGAGTGGATTAGTTACTGTACAAAAAAATATATTTCTAAATCTGMCTATTTCTAATCTGACTAAGAGTTTTATTGCTCTATTTGAATAACGATCTAGCCTGCATAGCAAAACAGCTTCATTTCTTCCCAGGGATCTAACAAAAACAACAGTCCTGTTCTGGAGAACAGGAAATTCTTTAAATCTCACTAAGTTTTGTTACTTGTACTGTCCCCCAGGTCAATTCGAAGTGAATAGTCATATCAGAAGTTCACTGAAGTAACAAGAAACCAAATATGACCCTCTCTCAAAAAATATTTGCTCTCTTGATAATGTCCTTCAAAAGTTATCTGATGGTCACCTTATAATTTTATTTTTAATTAAAGTAATGTCATAAATTAGATTTGCACAATGCTGAATTATGGAATGTGTCTAGTGGGAGGATTTCCATGTGAGGTTTCTCTTACATTTATCTACTGAGCCTTGAAATCCATTCACACATGGCGAGGTTCCCAGGGAACTTGAAGATTAATGTAGTGCAGAAAGAACTAATGTCCTACACCAGCCTATGGGTCTGGTGTTTGTGCCGCTCCACCTTGTCAACATGTTTAAAGGGAAGTCCTTGTGCACTCTGTGTTTTTGCAACTGAATAAATCAACTTGAAAGAAAGAGGCGCCGTACAGTATTTGGAACCAGTACAGATAACCAAAATCCTGGACCTGCTTTTCACACTGCCAGGTAATCCCACTCAGACAGTGTCCAATGTCAAATAGAGAATAGTACAGACATCAATCAATTTTCTGCATTTAGAGGCAGCTTAGTTGGCAGTTGTTTCAAAAAAGGTTAAAAAACTTATGTTCTTATGTAATTTTACTACTATATCCAAAGTGGGAGAACTTAAAATATTTGTCCAAGGAAAGACACAAACAGAAGTGTAAGGACCTCAGAAGTGAATATACGGTGCTGTTGAGAGAACTGAGCACAACTTGATCAATGAGGCTGAACAGCCCTGCATTTACAATTGATCTGTTATCATGAGTGCCTGTTTGTTTCATTATGAGTAGTTTAGCTTCAATACAATGGAGTTAGCCTTAGCATGGCAACACAGGACAGCCAACAGAAGCTCTACATCATCTAAATCTAGAAGCTAACATCCCTGTGTATAAAGCCTCATAGAAATTCACTAAGCAACAGGAAAACTGTTAAGTTATCTGACTAAAGGTTAATCAAATTAAACACAAGGACTCAGTCATCAAAGGAAAGATAATAGGCAGAGAAACCATAATAACATAGTTAGTGAAAATGAAGCATACTGAATTGGCAGTTCCTAAGACCATAAGAGGATGATTAGACCATTGTCCTTCATGTGAAACCCACCAAGATAACTCAGGAAGTCTCTCCTGGCTACCACACAGACATAAGGGGTTAATGCTTGAAAAGGTAAAGGATTTACTATAGATACAAGGGGAAAAGAACTTAGGGGTTGTGTGAAACTTATTATTGCATGTATAGGAAAAGGACCAAAGGTGAGGAAAGGGAGGGATCTAGATGGACTGGATAAGAACAAGTACAGGAAAGTAGAGGTAAAGTGGGATACAAGGGGCTGGTTGAGTGGAAACAGGATTGAGCCCTACGCTTGATTACTGCAGTCTATCCTGTATATTTCTATAGCATCCTGTTTCTAACTATCTTCTCTGTAGGTGTGCTCCCTATTCTGAGCCTGTGTGTGAACACTAGTGAACTTCAAGTTGAACTAGCTGGCAAATAGGACAAGAGATCTGAGTRCTAGCCTGTGCCAGAATAGTTTCTAGCTGACTAAAGGGATACATTATTAACATCTTTGGAAAGATAAATAATAAATGTTATGCCCAAAATGGGATTTAGATAAAATTTAGGTGCCTAGGTGCCAAACTGTTCATCTGAAAATCCCCATGAAGCTCTATCTTCAATTTGGAGACTCTTAAATTAGAGACACTTCTCTTTTTAAATTTCCCTTAACATCCAGAAGTTCTGCATATTCATATCACCTCGTCTTTACTATATCTGAATAGCTATGAGCTATTTCAGGCATAAGTTCATCTGGGATCCAGAAACTGTATCATTTCATTTAAGGCTTCTGAGTAACTCCATCCAAGAGGAGAGCAGGCTTAACCCTGGCAGCTAATCTTTTCTTCAAAGCATAGACTGAAGGGGATTTTTTTATATTAAACAATGACTGGGTAAAATGTATAAATTGCCATTGGAGCAGGAAGTTGGGTAGCCAGAACATGCTCCAGCTCTTTCAGCTATGGCCCTGGGGCCCTGAGACTGGTTGATAAGAGCTTCTGATACCCCAGCTCAGGATGCTTTGCTGCCTTCTGGTAGATCTTTCTCCGGAGCAGCAATGTTGTGTGCTTAGGGTCCCTTTGACAGGAGTTCAGCCTCTCTGAGTTGCCTAAACTCAAGGTTACTGGGCTTGGGAAGGGACAGTGGTGGTCATACTGATGCTCAGGATGTAGTAAATAAATAGTATTACTGTTACCTATATCCTTTTTTGTGTAACTAGTCAGCTAATCAACGATGGCACTGTAACTCTGCTGAGATCTTTTTCTATACTAGGGAAACAAAAACAGACACAGGACTGAACAAGTTTGTGCTGGTTGTTTGTAGACCCAATACAGACATCTTAATTGCTCGAGCATTCAGTGACTCCCAAAAAGAAAACACACACACACACACACACACACACACACACAAAACAAGAGCTACATAAGTGGACCAATATTATCTGACAACCATATGGTGATTTGGTGGATGATTCATAGTGCCATCACTATCTGAAGATTTCTTTACACTAAAATTAGATCACATAGTTCATGATCTACCCTGGGTGTAAAGATTAGAATCCACTCATTCAAACTTTTTAATCTGTCTTATTTGTGTGCATCATCAAAGTCTTTGTTAGAGAGCTGTTGTTTGCAGATGGTTGCACTTGCAGAGCAGAAAGAGCAAGACCTGAAGATAATGACATCTAATTTCCCAGCCACTTCTGTAAACCTCAATTTAGCATTTCAGCAGAACAGATTTGTACTAACCAAAGCTAAATAAACAATATTCCGAGATTAACAGCACAAAAATAAATGCTATGGCTCTGTTTACTTTTTTGGAGTAAAAATGTTTTATGATGATGCTAAAATTTCATGTCTAAAGAATCAGTTCTACTGTTGTTCTTCCTGATTTTAATCTTTTGTAGACACAGCATAATAATGACCTGAATACCAGACTTTACTTAGCATACAGACTTTCACTCTTTTAAGTGGTGTCTCCACATCACACTACATAGACTTATTATTAACAATGCAGAAAATACTAGGAAATTTCCATCACTCCTGAATAGAATGTAATACATTAAAACATTGCTTTAATGAACTGTGCAGTATGAAGATACGTATAGTGATGGACATCAAGTGGACTCATCATAACTTTGKGCTAAGCTACTCAAATGTAGGCTCCTTGTACAGCTTGAATTTGTTGAATGAGTTCTTAAAATACGTAATCATCTTCTACTGACATCCTAAAAATATAGACTGAAGTTATAGGTGTGTATCAAATTAACACASAGACACTTCAGGTTAATTAAATAACTTGTTTAAAAGATACTTCAGCAAAAGGTTGTGTAATATTGATAGACAGCACTAGGAATACCTAGCTGCTAATAGAAMTGCATTTACCCATAATGATTAAAAACAGTGGAATAAAGTTAATAGAATCAGAATCAGTAAGGTTGGAAGGGACCTCTGGAGATCATCTAGTCCAACCACCCTGCTCAGCAGGGGCACCTAGAGCATGGTAGACAGGGTAGCATCCAGGTGAGCCTTGAAGATCTCCAGAGGAGGAGACTCCACAACCTCCCTGGGCAACCTGTGCCAGTGCTCCGTCACTCGCACAGGGAAGAAATTCCCACTTACATTCAGGTGGAACTTCCTGTGCTTCAATTTCTGCCCATTGTCTCTTGTCCTGTCACATGGGACAACTGAAAAGAGTTTGTGCCCGTCCCATTGACATCCTCCCTTCAGGTACTTGTACACACTGATATGATCCCCCCTCAGTCTTATCTTCCTCAGGCTAAAGAGGCCCAGCTCTCGCAGCCGTTCCTCATAGGGCAGGTGCTCCAGCCCTCTGATCATCTCTGTAGCCCTCCGTTGGACTCTCTCCAGGAGCTCCATGTCTCTGTTGTAGTGGGGAGCCCAGAACTGGACGCAGCACTCGAGATGAGGCCTCCCCAGGGCTGAGTAGAGGGGCAGGATCACCTCCCTCCACCTGCTGGCAACACTCTTCCTAATGCACGCCAGGACACCATTGGCCTTCTTGGCCACAAGGGCACATTGCTGACTCGTGGTCATCTTGTCATCCACCAGCACTCCTAGGTCCTTCTCTGCAGAGCTGCTCTCCAGAAGGTCAGCCCCCAGCTTGTCCTGGTGCCTAGGGTTATTTTTCCCTAGGTGCAGGACCCTGCACTTGCCCTTGTTGAACCTCAGGAGGTTCCTCTCCGCCCAACTCTCCAGCCTGTCCAGTCTCTCTGAATGGCAGCACAGCCCTCTGGTGTGTCAGCCACGCCTCCCAGCTTGGTGTCATCAGCAAACTTGCTGAGGAGGCACTCTGTCCCCTCATCCAGGTCATTGATGAAGAAGTTGAACAGGATGGGAGCCAGTCCTGAGCGCTGGGGGTCACCACTAGCCACAGGCCTCCAACTAGACTCCACACCACTGATGACGACCCTCTGAGCTTGGTCTTTCAGCCAGTTCTCAATCCACCTCACTGGCCACTTGTCTAACCCACATTTCCTGAGCTTATCTAGGAGGATGTTATGGGAGACAGTGTCCAAAGCCTTGCTGAAGTCAAGGTACACAACGTCCACTGCTCTCCCCTCATCTACCCAGCCAGTCATGCCATCATAGAAGGCTCTCAGATTGGTTAAGCAGGATTTCCCCTTAGTGAATCCATGCTGACTACTCCTGACCACCTCCTTTTCCTCTGTGTGCTTGGAGACGACATCCAGAATGAGCTGTCACTTTCCAGGGATGGAGGTGAGGCTGACTGACCTATAGTTGCCTGGGTCCCCCTTCTTGCCCTTCTTGAAGACTGGAGCGACATTGGCTTTCNAGTGCTCCGTCACTCTCACAGGGAAGAAATTCCCACTTACATTCAGGTGGAACTTCCTGTGCTTCAATTTCTGCCCATTGCCTCTTGTCCTGTCACACGGGACAACTGAAAAGAGTTTGTGCCCATCCCCTTGACACCCTCCCTTCAGGTACTTGTACACCTTGAGAAGATCCCCCCTCAGTCTTCTTTTCCCCAGGCTGAAGAGGCCCAGCTCTCGCAGTCGTTCCTCACAGGGCAGGTGCTCCAGCCCTCTGATCATCTCTGTAGCCCTCCGTTGGACTCTCTCCAGCAGCTCCATGTCTCTCTTGTAGTGGGGAGCCCAGAACTGGATACAGCACTCCAGATGAGGCCTCCCCAGGGCTGAGGAGAGGGGCAGGATCACCTCCCTCCACCTGCTGGCAACACTCTTCCTAATGCACCCCAGGACACCATTGGCTTTCCTGGCCACAAGGGCACATTGCTGGCTCGTGTCATCTTGTCATCCACCAGCACTCCTAGGTCCTTCTCTGCAGAGCTGCTCTCCAGAAGGTCAGCCCCTAGCTTGTCCTGCTGCCTAGGGTTATTTTTCCCTAGGTGCAGGACTCTGCACTTGCCCTTGTTGAACCTCAGGAGGTTCCTCTCTGCCCAACTCTCCAGCCTGTCCAGGTCTCTCTGAATGGCAGCACAGCCCTCAGGTGTGTCAGCCACTCCTCCCAGCTTGGTGTCCTCAGCAAACTTGCTGAGGAGGCACTCTGTCCCCTCATCCAGGTCATTGATGAAGAAGTTGAACAGGATGGGAGCCAGTCCTGAGCGCTGGGGGACACCACTAGCCACAGGCCTCCAACTAGACTCCACACCACTGATGATGACCCTCTGAGCTTGGTCTTTCAGCCAGTTCTCAATCCACCTCACTGGCCACTTGTCTAACCCACATTTCCTGAGCTTATCTAGGAGTATGTTATGGGAGACAGTGTCCAAAGCCTTGCTGAAGTCAAGGTACACAACGTCCACTGCTCTCCCCTCATCTACCCAGCCAGTCATGCCATCAGAGAAGGCTCTCAGATTGGTTAAGCAGGATTTCCCCTTGCTGAATCCATGCTGACTACTCCTGACCACCTTCTTTTCCTCTGTGTGCTTGGAGATGACATCCAGAATGAGCTGTTCCGTCACTTTCCAGGGATGGAGGTGAGGCTGACTGACCTATAGTTGCCTGGGTCCCCCTTCTTGCCCTTCTTGAAGACTGGAGCGACATTGGCTTTCTTCCAGTYCTCAGGCACCTCTCCAGCTTTCCAGGACCTTTCAAAGATGATGGAGAGTAGCCTGGCAACAACATCTGCCAGCTCCCTCAGTACTCGTGGATGCATCCCWTCCGGGCCCATGGATTTGTGGATGTCTAGCCTSCCCAGAAGATCTCTAATCCTTTCCTCCTCAACCAAAGGAAGGTCTTCCCTTCTCCAGACTTTCTCCCTYACATCCAGGCTGCAGGATTCCTGAGGGCTGCCCTTAGCAGTGAAGRCTGAAGCAAAGAAGGCATTCAGTAATTCTGCCTTCTCTGTATCCCTTGTCACCAGGKCCCCTGCCCCATTCAGTAGCRGGCCCACACTTTCCCTAGTCCTCCTCTTGCTACTGATGTATTTGAAGAAGCCCTTCCTGTTGTCCTTKACATCCCYTGCCAGACTCAATTCCARCTGGGCCTTAGYCTTCCTCGCMRCATCTCTACGTACTCTGRCTGCATTCCTATAATTCTCCCAAGCAGCCTGTYCCCTCTTTCACATTCTGTGTACTTTCTTCTTTTGTCTGAAGTTCTCTCAAAATAATTATCATCACAGCATASCAAAGCACCAAGTTTAAAACTACAGTTGCAGTAATTTCTAAATTATAAACTCTTTCATTGACCCCAGTCCATCTACTTGATATTTTACCAGGCTGGGTAATCCACAAAGGCAAATATTTTCTAAAGTAGSCTGGGACTGCGGCTGCACTAGCTRATGAATGACCTATTGTACCTCCTCRAGATTATTTTCAGAGATGCTGCTATGAGCAACAATGACAGTGAAGTCAGCACCCCTGGAAACTAGACCTTGTGCAGACTTTATATTCATGAACAGACGTCCAAATTATCAGTCCTATATTCTTTGATCATAAAGATCACTATGTTTTAAAATGCTTTAAAATGGATGTCTATTAAATCCCTGAAACTAATTTATATTTACTGGATTTACTAGCAAAATTAATTCATAGATAGCTTATTTTTAATATACCTTCAGAAATAATGCAAATTGTGGCAACATAAGCAGAGAAAATAGCCTGCCTTTTTGAAACAGCTCTGTTCTGTATATCTACTTATATATGTCTATAAGTACATATGTATATATATACTTTTTCATTTACTAATGACCTTGTTTGTAAAAGAGAAGTCAACCTGAGAGGACTTACGTATTCATTTTTTAAAATAAATTRTTTAAAATGGTTCTTTATTTCTCTTAATCTGACACACAAGAAACAGGTCAATTTCTCAGCTATCATTCATTTTCTGCCAGAGCATAATTCATATTTGTGCATGCCAACATTTGCACTGTAAATATATGTRTTACACTAGTCTGTTAGGAACTCAGTAGAGGCAAGCCAGCTGAGAATGAGGATCAACATGCTATTGCTGGTCAATTTGTTTTGGCAGGAAAATATTTGATAAACCTACAGTTGCATTATAATTTYATTTGTATTTTTCCTCCCAGAACATTCTCCACTCTAGGCCACAACCTGTGATGTTTTTCAATGACTCAGTGTTACTTGGATTGACATCTTAATTCAGGGAATGAGAATAAGCAGCAAGACAATAGAAAACTCATCTTCTTATGAAGAGTTAACTAGATTAGATCTTTCCAATATTTCTAACTAAATGTCCATTAAAATAGTATCTATTTAAAAAGAACAATTATATTACATTGTTTTGCTTGGAAAAGAGTTTGTAGTACAGCTTGCTAATTTCACACAGTATTAATTGTATAAAACATTTGAAGTCAAGATATTTTACAGAAAAGCCATTTTGAAGTGTGGCTCTTTTCTGATTAAACAGTCTTTGGACATTGGAATTCTGTTTGAGATTTACTGGAAGATTGTTGGCAGATCTTCAGCTTGGGTGCATTGTTAGAATTTGTCAATCTGATGGTTAATTTTGTTACTGTGCAAGTGAACGTGGTAATTAACCAAGAATGCAAACAGAACAACAGTGTTTTTGCAAGATATTATTGGACTATTTTTGAAGAGATCAGAATAATCYAAACTGTGATTGTACATTCCCTACGATATAAAAATTATTGATAAACATTCACAGATTACCTAACATTTCTGGAAGCTTTTGACTATTGCTGAGTAGCTATATTTTGTGTGAGCAATACAGGTGGATCATCTCCAATGGAAACCCTGARCAATTATAAAACACTCAAGTTTAATATCTGCAATCATTTTACAGTGTGTCACATATTTACTTCATATTTTTTTCTTAAACTACTTCATGTTCTTGTGTAGACACCTACATCTTCATTGATTTGAAAATATTATGCATSTATTTTGTGATGTTCAGATCTATTCTATCTCCTTTTTCTTTCTTTTCAGTTTCATACTAARAGGAATRACATGACTAGAAGTCAGTAGCTCCMGAGTCACAKCTGCCACTGAGAATCATTGCTAAAGCTGAATCTACAGATAATTTATTTCAGTAGTAATACTCCCTGCAAGTCACTTACTCAAAGCAAATATGATAATTGCTGTGGACAAATGCAAAGTACAGAGACCTTGAATTTTTGAAGAATTCTTTATAGGTAAAATCTAATATCCTTTTTCAGAAATCCTCTGCTGTTTCTTCTATTCTCAGAGAAGGGGTTAATAATACTAGGAGAGCTGTTCTGTATTTATCAAATATGCTGATGTTAGTATGTTTGTTGGATTTTATTTTGAGCAAGAGCATTCGATGTTCTGACACACACGCCTCATTACAGCTGCATTACAGACGTATTGAGATAAAGAATTCCATCTACACAGAACGGACACAGAATTATCCCTGAAGACAGCTGCTACACTTGTGCAGTTATGCTGCAGCGTTCTCTGTCTTATTGTTTGTTTCTAAAAGCACTGAATTTACATCCACATTATATAGATTTTTGTACAGTAAGCCTGTCTAAACAGCACTTGGTAATGGTTATATCAGTGTTAAAAGTTGTTATCATATGCAGTGTTGTACCAAACCAACCCTAGCAAAACAGAGGATATAAGTCTCTCTGATTATGACTTCTAATTATTTTTAGAAATTATTTCTGAGGACATCAGTGTGATTCAATTCCAAAGAGCCATTGAAATTATCCTAAATTAAGGTCCAGCACAGGTAAGCTCAATTATCGTATGGAGAGTCTGACGCTCTCTACTGACTATGGAGGAATATTAGACAACTAGTTTGGACAAGACATGTAGAATGTGATTTGTCATAGCCCAATATAGATATCAAAAAGATTGGCATCTAAACTATTCACCTTAGAACCACTTTTAAAGTTATGGTTTAATCTGATCTTTTAAGATTTAGTAAAACTTTACTTCCCCTTCACTAGCAAAATAGAGCTCTTCTAAAAGCCCAAGAAGACTGACAATATAGATGAAACTAAAAAGTACAAACAGGAGGCAAAAATCACAGTCAAATTACTGATGAATTTACTCAATGAAGGCAGAAAATTTAGAAGGTGTTCCAGCTCTTACTATAGGACCAAACTTCAGTAGGCTATAGAATGAAAAAAGGAACGAGGAAAAAAAAAATCTACAGATATGCAGACAACTAAAATTAATCTTTTTTAAGGTTTGCTCTAAGAAAAAGAAGTCGTATAACTAAGTTTGTCTGATCAGGAATCTGATGTTGGGRATGCAAAGGTGTCCGATATGGGAGGTTAGAAGATTCTTGCTGCAGAGAGTCATATGGTGCTCAGATGACAGTCTGCTAAAACAGGGCAYGGCAAAGCCTTCCAAAAAAAATCAGAACTGGAAAGGATTATATTTCACAGCAGGAGTTTGCAGGCATCGGTAGATGAACYGCATGTACAAAAGCTGAATAATATCATTTCCATTTCAGCAGAAATCTTTGGAAGAGTAATGGGCAACACCACTTTGCAYGACTGTAACACCATAAAAATCAAACAGGACACATGCTAATTTCAAGTAGGATATGGATGTACAAACCAATGTGTCTCAAGAAACAATGGTAACAGCTCATAGGTAAGAAAAACGTGTTTAGTAGAAGATAAATCATTGAGGCTCTAGACTTACTATGATSAGAGCAAAGCTTATCCCCACTAAAACAGAATATGAATGTAAATCAGACATTACACATTTTACCTCGTTTCACCCAAAAATTCTGAGTCAATATTCTGATGCACGGAAAAAGGCTGTAGGTTTTATAGCATGAGCATGAAAAGCTTTGTGTCTATATATGGGAATTTGCACTGAAACTAGAATACCCTGTATGGGTTTAAGATGAGCAAATGGTTTCAAAAGAGGGTATAAGGAAAAGAACACATGGCAGTGATAAAAAAGGCATCTCACTGAGGTAGGGAAGCTCTCAATAGATTATGTTACAGAGCAAATAATAGAGCAAAGTTAACCCTTAGGCCTTGACTCTAAGAAAGTATGCCTTACCTTAACTGTAAGAAGATATAAGAAGATATCAATAGGTTCATTGCTCCAGTGTACAGCGGGTGAGCGCATACACTGTCATAATTTGTATATTGCTGGTCAATATACAGGTCAATATAGAAAAAAATGCTTTCTGCTTAGACTAAAAAGAACAGAATAAATTTGTAAGAAAGAGCCATACTCTTATATCCATAAGGATAAAAATCATATGAGGTAAATTGTATGCAAAATATTATTCTATGCTTGCGGGATCAGCAAGATACTTAAAAAACATACAGCACATGTTTGTGCATATGGAATGCTCTTCTTGGCCAGTATCAAGAATGACCATTTGGTTTGTATTTGTTACATAATTGGTAAAATTCAGTTCACCTAACTTTAGCAGTCAGATTCTCTCAAGAAAGCCTTTAAGTAGAGAGGTCTASTTTACAATGTATTGAATAGCTCTTTTAGCTCCATTTATTGCAATATCTATGGGCTTGATTCAGCTGCCTTAACAGAAGCATCTGGTRCCATTTGAGATATACAGGGATATCTAAGACCGTGGTTATAGGGCAATTAGATATGTCATAGGATTTACTGAAGAGCTGTATCTTTCTAGAGRGGCAGCTAGAAGTGACACAAGCTACTCAAAGACAAAAAAGCTACTCAAATGACACCAGTCATCTAGTTTATAGACAAATGTATCAAGACCCAAATCTCCATTGGCTATATAAATTTAACTTGTGCTTCTAGACATCTACATTAACATGTTTTAATCTGGAGGTAAATTCCATTGTCTACAATACAGGTRCCTAGATCTCAGCTAGATGACTAGGCTTCCGTTGTAACTGAAGGCAATATGGTCAACATGGTCAACATAGTCAGTGGCATCTGAGGCTTGGTTCAGTTACCTGAACAGAAATCTAGTGCTGAATGTCCCAGTGTGTCTAAGATGATTGCAGAGAGCCAAAAGATACATCACAGAATAAACAGATGCTCCACATCTTTTTGGAACAGGAGCTGAAAGCCAAATATGATATGTCACAGTGCCTAAAATAACACAAGATGGCTGTCTYCAGGCATCTGAAAATTTAAATTTGTAAATTTAGTAGAAATTTGTCTTTCAGACTTCTCAAGTAAAAGTTATCAAAATCCAGACCTGACTATCTATATGGGCTAATGCCATATAAACTTCTACAGCTGCTTCTGAGAACAAAACTCTGAATAAAACAGACAGAATTACTTTCTGATGCTGGAGAAAATATGTCCAYCCTCTATTATCAATTTACAGAAGATCTCTTAGTAGTAGATGATATGTAATATGAAGGCACTACAGAAAAGCTGTTGTAAGGGATGTATGTGATTAGCTAGACAAATCTAAAGGAAAGGTCAGGAACATTCTGGAGTAATATCGCCTGAGCATAGCCATTAACAAAATGAAGTTCTAAACTGAGATGAAATAAAGAAACAAATCGATGTTGCTGTCCCAGAAAAACCAAAAACAAAATGAGCCCCTCTGCTTCCCCAGAATCAATGTAGATATATTTTTGTCTAACAAATATATATTTTTATTGATTATTTTTCACCATACCAAAATAGCCTTTCACTTAGAATATGCTTTATTTTTCAGTCAAAATATTCTGAATGTATTATTTTTAATTGTTACTACTATACATTATTAAAAAATGTTCATTTCAAGCATAATTCAGATTATACTAGATCTTGGACTATGCAGGTGATCAGAATACAGGTCTATGCATATCTCTATGAAATCTAATACGTATGAATGACTGGCAGACCAGAGAGCAATGCTATCATTCARAAGGACCTCAGCAAGCTGGAGGAACAACCCAATAAGCATTTCATACAATTCAAAAAGGACAATGTAAAACCCTGCACTTGGAGTGGAGTAGCTCCCTGCAAGCTACTCCAGGGGCTTTACTGTCTGTGGGCTGACCGGCTGAGGAGAGTAGCRCTGCAGAAAAAGACCTGGTGAACTTAAAGAACAAGCTGAACTTGAGTCAGCATATGTCTCTGTGGTGATGAAGGTTAACCATAAAGTGGGCTGCATTAGTAACAGTAGAGCCAACAAGTCTAAGGCATCACTCTGTCTTAAATTAATACTTTCTTTTTCCCATTCAATATTTATTTGCTGCTCCTTAATAACAGAMTTTTTGTCCTCTTCAGATTATCATATGGCATGTAGTTGAATGCCATTGTAAGATGATAAAACCTACATTAACCCATCAAATTCATATACATACTACATTCATGTTAAAGCAATTAAATTGGGAGGCAGGGAAAGAGAGAGAGAAAAAAAASTTGAATCTGTAGAATGGAGCTAGGGTAATTAACTGAGTCTTWGAAAAGTTTATCCAGGGTTTTAAAAAGACTCCTGGGAGAGGGAGTGGTGCTCACTCTTGTAACTGTGCTGTTGGATAGTCATATCTCCCTTTGTGCACTCTGCCACATGAATCAGAAATTCATGACTGCATGCTCAACTCCAACAGGAAAAGCCTCTCCTCACCTTTAACTCCACCTGTACTTTCCCACATCTGTCACAGATAAAAGCTTAGTGCTCAGGGCATTCATTTGGAACAGTAGTTTGAATTTCTTCAGGCTGAAGAATCAATTAAACACAGGTTTGTCCACTCCTGAGTGCCTAATATGGCACTTGACTAATAAACAGTTGATTAATAAAGGAACCACGGTTACTGTGTTCTTTGTAAAGACTATTTGCTCCAGGAGCTTGATGCTCTAAGAAAATGTATAGATCAGACCTTTCAGGGATCCTAGAAGAATCGGCACTTTGTGACTCTAGTTAAGCTTAGGCATTCAAGACACTTGGCCKTGCAGAGCGGTACTACTCCAGGCAAGGGGAATCGTAAAGCTGAACAGAGAGACATGATGGTTAGGATTAAGCCAAGATAAAGCAGCAACTAAATGGTTGTTTTTGGAKGTAAACTCCTCAGTTCCACTTAAGTCCTGTACTTCTTGAAATATTTAGTTATAAAATGACATCTTCCACAGCAGAACTGATATATAAAAGCACATCTTTCTTGCCACAAATGTATTCACATTTAAGAACATGTAGTGTGCTTGATAATGGTATGTGCATCACACAGCCTTCTAATAGACTGTAAAAAGAACAACTGGTCTCTTGATCAAGTATTCCGAACTAGTTTCAGAAGCTCTGTGGAAASTCAGAAACTTTTGATTAACCTTCTCAGTGTGCATCTGACTGGAGCGACTGCCTCATGTGCCATTACTGCTCTTTCTGTCCGTTGTTTCTGGAACCATTTGCTACACTTGCTTTTCTTCCTAGCACATCACTTTCCTTACACAAAACATATATTTTATCTGTGTATCTTCAGCCACACAGCTCTCTTGCTTGGCTGTGCTGAGTTAGGCTGTAAAGACAGGATTCACCTAAACTAATAGCAGGGAAGTAACTGAGCTAGGATTTGAGTTGTCCTAGGCTGCTTCTGTAACTGGGAAAGGCATTTCAAGTGAACTGCTCTGCATAAAATTAGGTGGACTGGATCTGAGCCAAACCTTCTGAGACTGCTGCCAGGTCCAACTTTGTGCTAATGTGTTGTATGTCTGCGCAGTGCCATTTGCATTCTGTTCTGTTCAGGAATCAGTTAGATTCAAATAGTCTGACACAGATTTGCTTTAYGTGGCACTTGAGTGACCAGCTTTATGTGATGTGTCTCCCCCTAGAATAACAACCAATTCCCAACTGCTTTGGGAAGTACTCTGCAATGTGCACTTCCTCACACATGCCTTATCATGATGAAAACCACTGCTATACAACTCCCAAACAATAGTTATTTCTTAAAGCAAATTCTAATTAACTTGATTCTACTAAATGCAGAAAGAATAAGTGAAAAAAAACTAATGACAATATGAAGGAGGAATAAATACAGGTTATTTTTTATAACGGTCAGTATTATCTCTACAAAGAAGCACTATGCAGATTGCTATTTACTTTTTCCTATTCATACTGAAAATGAACCATTCAAACTTTACCTTTACATCTATTTTTCTTCTACTTGTGTGCCAAAGCATAATGTCAGACAGAAAAAAAACAGAAGGAGAGGCAGAGGCCAGGGCTGGAGTGCATTAATCTTTTGTACTTACATAGATGGCCTATTTTCAAGGTTTGATAAATTCCCAGAATTGTCCTCAGATCTCTTCAAATTTATTATAGTTATTTTGTAGTCTATAAGTAATTCTCTCATGTGAGGGTGCCTCTGTTAACCCTGTAATCCATTTTCATTCTTGGAGCCTTGTCTTGCCCTTCCAGCACTTTGGCAGTGTAACTTTTGCTCTCAATTATTAATCTGAGAAATGCTTTCCTTGCCTAGAGTATGGAATTCTACTGCATGCTGTTCAGTGCACAGATTGGGAGTGAGTTGTTGTACGGGACACTCTTTTTTTTTCAAAATTACACAGCTTTTCAGATAGACATACATCTAGTCTTTGTAAAATGTGAGTCATGTAGTAACCATAATTTCTTGTTATTCCACAGGCTTTTATCTAACTCTGCTGGACACAAAGCAGAAGCACAAACAACAAATCTGTAATTATTTGAACTCACTAGGCAAAATTGGTGGAGAGCAGTGCCCACAGATGTGTATTACAGCTCATGTAAGCTTTTGCAGTGACAGTGTTTAGCATGGGAGGACAAGCCTGTGAAGACTTTTTGGTATCTCTGACTTCACGGGTGCTTAAGAAAATTCTGGACCATATCTACTTTGCAGATTCATTTCTTTTTCCCCAGGTCTTTTTTCAAGACTTTGAGACTGATGAGATAATTCAGAGAATTTTTCTAAGCTCATATCAAATTTGCATGTTTACTATCTCCAGATATTTCAGACTTTATCTCAACGTCCCTTAAATAGATCAAATGAAATGCAGCAAAAGAAATATGTATCTTTTTCCACTGTGGAATTTCATAAACACTTCTGCCAACTAATAAGGCTTAGCTTTCATCATCAAGGAACAAGGAAAACATGCAGTTATCCATGGAGGAGACTGCAGTAGGAATTTCATAGGATCTCTCATCTCTGGATGGATCTTTAGACAAAGAGGTCTAAACATGTTTCCTGAAAAGATTATGCATACCTCTGTATGTAAAGTACAGACACTTTCTGCATATGTATCTCTAAAATTCCTTTTTTCCTGTAGAAGATGACACACTTAAGTGTGAGGTTACATGTTCCTTATTTTTTTAAATCAATAGTTCTTCAGTGGTTGTTCTAGATGCAGAAATGAAAAGACTAGCACTCACAGAAAGCAATTTCTTAGCTTCACATATTTATAAAATTCTATCCCATCCAATTTATTCTGGACTTATAGGTCTGCACAAACTGAAAATTGACTGTCTATAAATAAATCTGATATTTTAAGGTGTCCTTTCTTGTCCATTTTGATCAGTTTATTATGTTATTGCCAATGTTACATTTCAGATTGTTCCATACTTATTTGAAATGTAAATAGATGAAGAAATGAAAACTTTAACAAGTTTTAATAGTTTTTTTTTCTTTAGGCAGTAGTCTGTAATATACAGAATTGTAAGAAAATAAACAAACAGATGGCAGAACAGTTTTTTGTATGTGATTGTTATACTTTTCCTTTGTTGTAACCCACCTCCCAGAGGAAATAGTGACAAAGGGCGATTAACTAACTTCACACAAAACAGCCATCATATAATGTTAATGTTAATGAGGTTCAAACCATATTTAAGAGAGGAGTGTGAAGGAACAGTTCTACCTGGTTTACATATTTACAAATCGTTAGTCACAGGCTGTCATAAACTCCCATACTTCTGCTGTTGGATCCTTCAGCTGCATTTGCCAGACTAGCCATAGCACGCAGCTTCGCTCGGCAAAGAGAAAGCCACACCAAACCAGATCGACTCATTCCACCGCGAATGATCCAAAACATTTGTGACTGGTAACCATACCTCTTATCCAGACCCCTTGCYGGTGAGCTTCTCTAGTTCTGTTTTATTCTGGTAGCTATACATGTAAATCTACCAGGAGATATTTTTGAAACACCACAGCGAACAGTATGTAACTGACTCTCAGTTCAAATCATCTTTCACATCATACCCTAACAGCACTGCTTCCCATCTGCCTCCATGCCTACAGGAGATCAGCTCCTGAATTGAAATTCAGCTGGCTGAAACGAAAGCCGAGCAAGACAGAGAAACAACGTTAGAACGAAGAGGGTCACAGTCTGAAGAACTAGCCAAAACTGTGACATCGTCCTCAAGCAAGAGGGCCTCTTTCTGATCAGCAACAGAGTTCACAGCCTCGGGGTTAGCTGGCGTCCTCCCAAGGATGAAATCTGTCAGAAATAAATTCTTCCATCCATGATGAGCCAGCAGGCTGTTCCTATGAACATCCTCTCAGATGCTGACTTGGCAATAGCTTTGCACATATCCATGGCTTCCAGGCTCCACAGTTACAGTATCCTGCACGGAGAATGCCAATGATAGCCTTCAGTGGGCAGCTGATCAAAATTTGTCGCTCTGCTTGCTAAGCAAAATAAGTCAATTTGGGGACGTCATACCAGTGTTGTGAACGCCACATTGGCTCTTCAGTGAATACTAAGTCATATTCTATGTCCTAATCTTAATCTTCAAAGCCATAAACTGGCTAGATCCAGGTTACTTCAGGAATAAGAATTTCTCTCTGTGATAAAGCCCTTCCTGGAAAGATCCACTCCTCCAGGGTGATGGAGCTATCAGCCAGGAAGGCAATTTTGTTGACAGAAGGAGCTTTGGAGCACTCTTCCATGGGAGGACTGAAACAACCATGATGTTCACCCATCTTCAATGCAAATTACAAAATTTATCCTTTCATCAAAAAATGAAATACTATGAGTAAATAAAAACCTCGTTCTGTATACACCCAGTTCCAGGAAAGATGGRGGTATAAATATAAATATATATTATGAATAATTTAAGATGACATCTCTTGGCAAAAGCTTATGAAGAAGCTAGTTGCGGATCACTCTGACTGGCAAATTTTATGATAATTTTTAAGATCAGTACCTTAATAATCTGATTCCATGATGGAAGATATGATGTAAACAGATTGGATGATCTGTGTAAAGATTTTCATCTCAGTGTGAAAAGCACTATGTCCCATTGTAATTGTTTTAATGATTCAGCTTCTCAACCAGCATGTTTTGCATTTCTTGAAGTAAACAACCGCTTAAATAATCCTTGATTTGTTTTTTCCCAAAGGTTTGCCACATTTCAGCCCACAACTACTCAATAAATGAACAGAGATGTGTTTTCTGGACTTAGTACAATAAATAAACCTATAATAGTTTGTTTTCTTTGCTTTTCATGTTAACACAATAGGCTAGTAAATTAATGAACCTGCCTGGAAATCCTATAGCATTTGTCATGCATGTAACTACAGATCTAGACAGGTCAAGTACCTGAATTACTATAATTAACATTGAATTGATGCATTTTTATGGTCAGGCAATGACTGTGTGCCTAGTACTTTTTTTTGTCCTAGTGGCAAGTTCAAGTCATAAAATCAAACAAATCTTTACATTTGAAATAAGAGAGCTAGTGGCCACATCTGGAGTACTGTGCCCTGTTCTGGGCTCCCTGGTAGAAAAGAGATGTGGATTTACTGGAGCAAGTCCAGTGAAGGACCACAAAAGTGATGAAGGGGCTGGAGCATCTCTTGTATGAGGAAAAGATGAGAGAGCTGGGACTGTTTAGCCTGCAGAAGATGGAGGGGAGATCTTGTCAATGTGAATAAATACCTGCTGGGAGAGAGTAAAGAGGACAGGGCTAGACTCTTTTCAGTAGTGCCCAGTGACAGGATGAGAGGCAAAGGGCACAAACTGAAATGTAGGAAGCTCCTCTTGAACAGAGGAAAACAATTCTCCATGGTGAGAATGGTTGAACACTGGAACAGGTTGCCCAGAGAGGTTGCAGAGTCTCCATCTTTGGAGATATTCAAAAGATATCTGGACACAGTCCTGAGCAGCCTGTTCTAGCTGACCCTGYGTGAGTAGGGAGTTGGACTAGATGATCTTCAGAGGTCCCTCCCTACATTAGCTATCCTGTGATTCTATAATGAGAGCTCAGTCATCAGACTGACTGGTGATAACCAATGTCAACACAAGTTTGGAAATAGTGGGACAAATCTCCAGTTGGTATAAACTGGCATAACTCCAGTTATTACCTCAGCTGTAGCTATCTGGCAAGTATGAGAACTTTGAACTTTAGCAGAAAGAAAATCAGTTTGGGGGTAAGAGAAAAGTATTCATAAACCTAAATCCATCTCCCCTTTGCCTCCAAAAATATTCTCTTTCTTTTCTATTTGTCATCAAACCTATTGACTTTTTCTTACAGACTTACAGTTGCACTAAATGTTTTGAAAGGTTCAGGATGCACAACAAAGAAAAAAAACAGTTTCCTGAGATATCGTAGATCTGAGAAAATCCATGGTGCTGTGGACTTCGAATGTATCAACTGGTCAGACTTCAATAGTCTAAGAGGTTTCATTGCTTCCTTACACAGGTAATAATATCAAGCCCTTCGCAAGGTTAAGCRTTTTCAGGAGTATGAGAGAACTCAGGATCTGGGAAATTAAAGGATTTTGTTTTTATTTTCCATGAATTCTACTATTGCCAAAAAAAAGTCTGTAGAGGATATTGCAAATTAGTACATGAAGATTGAACTTTAGATTAATAGCAGTTTTTCTAACTGGAAAATAATTTTCAGATTCTAAAGAGAAATTTTTCTTTATCCTTTTTTTTCTGTTATCTATGAAGCAAATTTTCTCACCGACAGTGAGACTGCTTTCATTCTAAAGCACAGGCATGTTGTACTCCATGAATACTATATGATTTTTCAGATTACAGGGACAGATGGAAATTTCCCCATAGTTTATCAAAGAATTTTAGGTGGCRGTAGCTGTTGTCATTGTCCACAGAGCCTGCCAATCGCCTGGCATGAAACTACAATTAATGATGTATCGCTGGGTTACATAAAGGATGTCAAACATATGGACCATTACTGTAGCCAAAAGATATGAGCTGCTTGCTGGCAATATCACATAATATGCTATATTTTTCTGATATATCAGAATGTCTTTCTTAGTATGAAAAAATATCAAATTGCAAATACTTATCTAGTTTTGCTTTAGGGCATTCAATCCTGCATTGTAGAACAATTGTTAATGTGTAAGGTTTTAGAGCTGAAGATGGGTAATATTTGTCATGTGTCTTTCTGTCTGTCCACGAATCCATTTTTTAGAAGGCCAGGTTTTCCCAAAAGAGTACTTTAAACTACTATCATTAGTAAGACATGAGTGTTCATGCACACAAGGCAAGCCTACAAGCTTAGAGGTTTAGTTTTAATCACCGTTAATGAAGGGAATGACCTAGTGGGTGGAAAAATGAATATTAGAAAGAGCATTTTAAAAGTACATGMTTTCTCTAAAGAAAGCAAGTAGAATCTTATTAGTATGCATATTAAATTCATTTATTTTCACACTTTGAAAGGACACGAGAAAATTTCAAATTAACTTTTTCTAATGTAAAATCATACCACAATATGTGCATGTGTTTTATAGCCTRTAAATAACTGATATGAAAATGAAATTTCTTCTTCTCACATAATAAAAACATGYAAGATTCACATTGTAAGGACCCTATTCTGTAAGCCTAGGTGAAAATAGCAACAGCAACTGTACTACTACTACTAACCTCAGAGTCAGTTTGYATCCAGTCACAGAAAAGGGATTCCCAGAGTGCCAGGGGATGTGCTAGCATCCTYTCCGGAGGATGATCTGCTGCACAGAGAAGTGTGAGTGTTTGCTTTGTGGCTGAAATACCATAGCACTGTGTTTTAGAAAAAGGAAATCAAGGCCTGGCGTTCTCAGGCCTCAGAGTCTGGTAGCGAGACTCTGAATTTTAAAGTTTGTTGATTAACTGCTTAAGGCAGCAAGGAGTCACTGACTGGCTTATGAACAAGGTAGATAGTAATAAATTGTCTAGACTAATCACTGCTGCACAACYCAGAGAAAGTCCAAAATAATCAACTGAATGGCAGACCAGATTCAATTATCAACAAAAACTAAGTCTGAAGCACATCCATGATTGCACAGATCAACTATGGCAAGTCCCTGGACTGCAAAATCTGGTAGCATCAGTTCTGTCAGTCCTAATGAAACTCATTTGAGAGACGAGAGGAAAAATGAAAAGTAAAGATGCTAATTTTCTCACTAACTTGATTGAATGATTTCCCCTGTCTAAGAGATTTATTTTATGAAGGCACAGCTGCTCTTCATTTCATTCACAAGCTACTAGTCATAGCTGACTTAGAGCCAAATTCAAAGGGAAATCTAGTGAGTGTAGGTAGGTTTAATAAAGGTCTATGATGATTTGGTTTAGCTCTGTTGGTTAGAGCATGATGCTGCTAATGCCAAGGTCATGGGTTCAGTCCCCTTACRRGGGCTATGCTGAGGGTTGGACTGGATGATCTCCAGAGATCCCTTCCAACCTTACCATTCCATGATTTATAAGCTTAATCTAATCTTTTTCAATGCGGCAGTGTTACCTAAATATTCCTTTACATACTTAGGTTTAGAGTCATTAACAAGCATATCATATGACATAATCCTAGCGTGTTGTGTACCCGTTATGCAATAGTTTAGTAAAGCTAGTCGTCTCATTTCACTTTAAAGTTGAATGCTGGAAAGAGGAATCATCAGAGAGCGATTCATGTCTTGTGGCTCAGAACAACATGAACTGTCCCTGTACATACCTTTCTGTGCATTAATGGCAGAAGYTTTGATAGCTATCTGAGACAAGTAACTTTTTATGTCCAGAGATAGATGAGAAGATCCTCGTTTTGCATCACTTATTGCCTTCCCTGGAGTCACTGCAGCTAAACAGCAAAATGGGCTCAGGAGCACAGGTGAAGTTAAAAGGATGAATCTCATATGCTGAAGTGAAGAAAGAGAGAAAGAAGGGAAAAAGAGAGAAAGAGAGAGAGAGAGAGAAAGAGAGAGGCAGAAAGGAAGGTCGATAGGCAGGCAGGCAAGAAGGCAGGCAGAAAGGAAGGGAGGGAGGGAGGGAGGAAGGCAGGCAAGCAGGCAGGCAAGCAACACAAATATATCTGCAGGTGAAAATCCACTTCTTTTTCGAATTTTGAACTCTTCTTTGGTTGAGATGCTATTTAACCATTTCTCCCAAAGTTACATGAATTCATCCTGTTCTACATCCRGTGCAATAAATTCACCTTTTATAAGATGCATATATTACATCATTTCTTTTCCTCACCAATTCTGAACAGCTCTAATACTGTCAGATTCAGTCACATCAGGATGCCAGGAGGAATCATCAACTGTCCTAGAGGCAGGAACAATAACAACCTTTAAAATCTACAGTGAAAGGTATTTCTATCACAGCATGGAGATTTTTATTATGAATTAAGATTATTATTGCAATATTAAAAAATGATATGTATGCTGAACTGTGTTCTCTGTGCTGTATTTTCTTGAAAGTGACCATTCCTTTTGTTTCCACAAAACAGAGCTTTTTACAACTCAATAACAACATGAGATTTTCAGTGATTTGAAGAGAAGACCTGATTTGCAACAATATCTCTTGATTATTCAGATTGATCTGATAGGAATGTYGGCATACACGGACAATACAAGATGCCTCTGTAACTCTGACGTGTTATATGTGGATTTGCACCAGTTCAGTGTTTGGTAATAGGAAAAGGTATGTCTCCATTAACTCAAATTGGATTGTGTACTTATATTAGCATACCATCTGTGGGATCACAGTAGATGAGTTAAGTTAAATTTTTTTGCAGTAGGGAGGATCAGGATGTATATATTAGTAAGGGAGGCAAGGAGAGCAATAACTATAAGGACCCAAGTACTTAGGAATGTATAATCTTTGTGCATGTRAGAAGTCCCATTTAATTCCGGAGGAATTAAGCCCACGCTTCAGTGCTCTGCTGAATTAGGACCACAGTGTCTGGATAAAATTGTGAAAATTGCTTACCCTATCAGTTGCACAGTTCTAGTCCTCTTGTCTTTACTTATCATTGCACTTTCTGATGCTTTGTATAATTTAGTCGCTAATTCAAAGACAGATATTCTAATGTTATTTTCTTATAAAACATCATGACATTTTAAATGTGAATTCACTTTTAACTGAAGATTACAGAATTTAGCAACTAAATGAAGCACAATATAGTAGCTAACTTGCAGTGGCTATGAAAGAAAGTCTATTACAAGAACAAGAAGTCATCTCCCACTGAAGTCTATTAAGACTTTGTGCACGCTTGCATTCTTCCTCGCAATGGCTTTGGGGCAGCCTCATAACTGCATCCTACCTGTTCACGCAGGCATGACAGGATCTGTCTAACACTAACCACACTTCACAATTAGTAATAGAAAACTTCTCATTATGAATGGATCAAAAATCAGTATGTTCACATGTCAATGATCAATATTTTCACATTTAATAATAAGGCAACTCAGCTCAGTAAGCAAAAATGGTCTGGTTTGAGGAGAAAAGAAAAAAGTGACCATATTTTTTGAATAAACACAGCTTGTATTTAGGAAATATTGTATCTATGGGACAGATACTTTTGTCCTAATCTAACAACTATGCATCTGTTTCCAAGTCAGACACCTACCAGAAATATGCACTACCAAGAGAAATTTGTCTCACTTAACTTGGACACTGACTTTAATATGTGACCAGCCTTTCCTTTCTCTATAAGGCAAACCTACAGTCACTGATTAGATCCTGACAGCTATCTTTTTAAATATCCAAGTTAGGTGAAGTTAATTTCACCAACTACAGAACAGTAGAGATATGACTATTGACAGCATAAYCAGTAAGGCAAAATAGGATTGGGAGGGCGAAGATAAATGTGTAAAATGTTAGGATATGAATCATGATATTCCCTGTCACTAATGATATTCCACAGAATAATGACATTCCATAGAATAGTGGATTCTATGTAATTTTGTTGCAAAATGTGTTCTTGATAACTATTCATCTAAATGAAAATGCAACTCACATTTTCCTTGTATTCCAAGGATTCAAAGACCCTAACTAGATTCTGTATTGCTAATGCTCGGCTTCAGAGAATAAATCTTCCCAAAGGTCAAAAATAAATACTTTTCAGCACTTAGGTCCCTTGTCTTGCAAAGAGAGGTATGCCATTGAAATGTGGTATCTGTACAAAATGCTACTGAAGTCACTGAGGGTCTGTTGAGTTTATGGCACATGTATACCCTTCACATTTTGGAAGCAGAGTGTTAAGAGACTTCCTTTAATACTACCCCTAATGCCCAGAGTTTTCTTATGGACAATCATTAGACATACTTCCATTGTCATCTGTTTTTGCATAGTTATTAACATGACAAAATAGTTGATTAAAACAGAATTTATGCTATAAAAGTTGACTTATAAAATCAACTAGAGTCAAATGGAACTCTAAGACTTTTCATGCAAGTATCTTTTGTCTGATGACTATAGCAAACCTAACATCCATTTTCCTTTAAGACCACAAAGGATACATAAAATTTAAAATTTAATTCCATATATTTTGACTGTATCTGCTGATGACAGTGCTGAGTTTAATTTTTTGCCATATATAGAGTCTTGAAAAATCTTTATTAATTTATATGAATAAGAGAAACTAGCCACTATAGTAAAGTTGATAAGCCTTGAAAAACATGTCTACGGGTTGAAACATTTTGCAGTAATTCTTTGTGTTCTATATCTAAAAAATTCTACATGTGAAAYGAATGGTATTTAGTATCATACTGAAAATACATACAGGTTTTTTTGTCGCTGAAAGGGAGAAGCACACAAGTTAGAAAATGAGACATGAAAAAAAAATGAATATCAATATTTTGAGTAGATAAAAGTCTTTACTTCCTTTTCCTACTATAGTCTACCCCTTGCAGTCTAAGTGTCTGTACTTATTAACCCTCTGTGTACTGCTCTTGATCTAAACAGATTTTTAATTTGATATAAAAGTATCCAAACTTGGAACCTCATTTATCTTCCAGAGAAAGATAGACTATAAATGATTTTAAACAGAATGGATTAAGTGCTGTACTTTATATTCCACACTTTCAGATACCATATGCGGTTTTATACCTCAGGATGAGGCAAGCATAACCCCCCTCCTTTTTTTTTTAGTGTAATGTAGTAGGTACATCTGCTTTGTCTTTGCAGCTTTCATCAAGGAATCACTCCTGACCAAGCGGTTCAGCCCAGCTCACTGCCTGTACTGTCCCTAAAATTCAAAGCCTGAAGCAAACTATTTTCTTTCCCATGAATAATTTTCCTTAGCAAGAAAATTGCTTGGCTTTAGACTGGGGCCCAGGGGCAAAGCAACCTACATGTGATGTGGATGGGATTTAGTCCTGGAGCTAAAAAGGGAGCAAACCAACTAAATAGTATATCCATACTGAGCCTACCTCCTTTCTCCTCATTTTGCACACTTGTAAGTGTGAAATGGGCATCATCATGCAAGTCACTGAGTAGATAGTGAAGCATGTTTTCTCCTCTTTGTTAGTGCATTCTTCACAGTATGCCGGGTTCTGCTCGCTATTGCTGTAACTCTCACTGTGAAGGATAAAAGCTATAAATGTCAACATGCTAACATTTAAAAGCAAAACTGGGCAAACTAAAATACACAGCAATTAAGAAGAAACAGCACATATTGGATATCTCTGAAAAATGAGGGTATGAAACAATGTAGAACCAATATATAACTAGTTACAAGCCTGCAAGAAGAGCAGGTTAGACCACGGACATAGGGGACTAACAGTGTAATGCATTTTAAGAGTTAATAGTTTGTATTGACAGAATATTTTTTTATAGAGAGGACAGTAAGATCTATTAGTACATAGGCCCCAAGTCACAAGAATATAAATATAGAAGAAGTGCATACTACTGCTGTCAGCACAATGATAGCAAATACGTAAGGAAAAGAAAGAATGTTATTTGAAGAAGGATTCTTTTTCAGTTTTAAAGTACACCTACTCAAATATTTATTTTGTTAGAAACAAGAATATTTGTCATGATTATTTTCCAAAAAAATCATTTATATTAATCCCTGTTGAAATATTGTATGTCATTAAAATTAGTCTAGTTTCATGCCAAATCAAAAGAGAGATTTTGCTGAACCACTGAAGTCAAATTTATAGTTTTATTATCTCCAAAAGATAATCTTAAAACATCAAAAAATTTTATCTTAAACCTCATATGACAGTTTTGTTTTGCTTTTGACATTATTTAAACCTCTGTAATATTTTCTATTTTAAATTAGATCAATATTTAGATTAACAGCATTTTTTAAAAAACAAAAATCCCTATTCCAAAGAAACAGTGTGAAGGAGAGAGAAAACCAGGGGAACTCTTTGGCTGAAAGGCAAGTGATAGTTCTTGCCTCACAGCCAGAGCTCTCTGGAAGGGTGAGTAGTGAAGCTGATGAGGGAGATTTAGTTGATCCATTCTACTTGGATTTCAAGAAAGCTTCAGCAAAAGTCTGTTTCAAAGACTCTTAAAGAAGCAAGCAATCATGAGAAGAAAGAGTGGAAATGGGTAAATAGTTGACTAAAAGATATGAACAGAGAACAAGAACTAATACTCAGTCCTTGCAGTGGAGGGAGGGAGGACACCTCCGGATATCTACAGAGAGGTCTGTACTGTGATCTGTGGACTACTCAGCCCAGAAATTGGGGTGAAAAGCGAGGTGACAAAGTTTACTGATGTTACTAAGTTAATCAAGGTAGTAAAGCTGAGGTGGGAATTCTGTAAAGAAATGTCAAAGAACCTTATGAGATTGAGTGGAGATAAAATGGCAGACATAATGAAGTAAAAGCAAAGCCTAGGTAAATGCCAAATGGTGTACCTGGGAAGCAAAATCTTGGCTTTACATGTAAAATATTGGTATCTGAGCTGTCATCACCAGGCCTGGGTGAGATCTCGGTGACCTAAATATCAGTCTTCTAACCAATTTTGTTTAATATTTTTATCTATGATCTTAGCACAAAAAGGAAAAGAGTATGAAATCTGGAGAGCACAGCAAAGATCAGCGATAGAGAGGATGCGTGCAATACCATATGGGAAGAGCTGATTAACCTCAGGACTAAAATAATCCAAATGGGACTTAGTAGCTAAAAGCAAAACCTCTGCCATGGACTGATCTGCAAAAGGAGAAAGAAAGATCAGGGATAAATTTTGGCTAAAAAATAAAATATCTAACCATCGAGGGATAAAATCCCAGGATTGCGTTTTGAGCAGGCTAGTAGGAGCAAAAAAGTCCAACTACTTTTGCTATGGAGCTTGATCAGTTAATAAACAAGATCTATTCCAATCCAATATTCTTATGAAGTAACTACCTGAAGGAGTATGGGTGAGATTAATTTCCAAAGTCATCCTTCATTTCTTCTGTAAAAGTACAGACTAAAATCAAATGTGGCAAAAGACAGGGAAAACTTTTCCAGGCATCTGGGGACATAAGGGAAATATAAAGTGGAGATAGAAGCCATCTATATAAAGGCCAAACCAGTAATTCTGATTCCCAGCAAAGTCTCACAGAAGCAGAGGCATAATTTAGGGAGACCTGCGCAAAGGGATATATCAGCCCCCATGGTCCCATTAGAGGGAAGGCTGCAGATATTTACATTGCCCATTACAGCAGTACCTCCCAGGTGCTCCCATAGCAGGGAGACAGCGGGGACAGGGGAGAGAGGTCCTCTACTTCTACTTGTGCTGGTCAGCTCCAGACCATATATTATTTTGCCATATCAGAGTACTGCTGTGCTCAAAGTTGTGCAGTCTGAGTCCTGTAACAGTTTCTTAGCTCTGGGACAGCACTAAATCGATGGAGCTGCATGGTTTCTGCACAACCGCCGGCTCATATGGAGCCAGCTCAGGCTTCAGAGAGTGAGCTCACGTCTGCTCATCTGTATAGCAAGATCCACTGCCTTTAGCTTACCTTTCCTGTATGTCAGGAAAAGATCCACATTATATCAGCAGAACAGAGGCCARAAGAGACAAAAAGATCACATAAGCCCTATAGCCTTAAGAAAATTAAAAATAGTTTTCCAAAATCACAGGATGATACTCTGACTTCACAGTCATATTTTATTCCACCTCAGTGAAAGTTGTCCCTCTACATTTCTGACCTTAAATAGAAAATTTTACAATTTTTATATAGAAACACATTTTCCCTACTGCAATGCTTTTGTGGTGCCAGTTATGGCTGCCACGCAGTGTTTCCAAAGCATTGAACTAGTGCAATGTGTAATGGAAGGGAATTGGAAAGGAAATATTTTGAATAAGTAGCTAAGATGAAGCATTATAATCTTGTATCAGCTTTCTATCTGCCATGGGCAATCTTAGAGAGAAAAGGAGAATAAGAGGGAATCAGAGGACTGCTTTTTAGAGAAATTAAATTATTATCCTAATACCATTGCAAAGTGTGACACTAAAGGTTGTACACTGAATAAGATACAAATTTTCTTCATATTTCCTATGATTTCAGAATGATTTTGAGGAAGATAAATAGTGTTGGCATGATCCTCTCTTATCTGAACTCATAAAAAATGTATGTCAGAAAATAAACATATTTTGAATAAAGACACACTGARAAAACTGAAAGCAGAAGACGAGCTACAATGGTGCTTGTATTTCAGTGAAGCCAGACATAAAGCTCCCTTTAGCATGAAGTATCTTTTAGGCATGATAGTTGAGACTAGTAAAATATCTCCACCCTTTTCTTATACATGATACTGTTGTAGTTGATAGGATGCTTGAGAAAAGATTGAACTTATCCCATTCACTCCATGAATAACTGCGCATATGTATAGGCGGGGTGGGGGGGAAGAAGGATAAGAAGATGCTTGATTATTTGACCCTTTGCAAACAAAGAAAAATAAGCCTACAGAATTTCTTATTAAGAAATAAAGACTTTTGGATTTAGAGTATATTGATAGCTTRCTTTGATCCATCTCAATCAAAGCTACTCAAATATAATAGCTTAAAGGTTTTAGTGGCACTTCACAAGAACTACAAAATATATCAAATCACCTTCTTTAAACTTTCTAAATATAAGCAATTCAGAATGTAATTTACTGATAAACAGCTCCTCATTTTTGATATTTCAGAGTTGATTTTTCACATTTCATATAAAACAAATAGCATTTTTCTCCTGTTTGAATACAGTTTAATAGATGTTATTGGTCATGTTCAATGTACCCATTCTGTTACTTCTCAGTCAAAGACTGACCCAGGACCCAGTTCAATCAATAAAAGGCTCTCACTTGATTAGGTTTTGGACTAGGAGTGTTAATGGGTGATTGAATCGTGTTAATAAGGATCATAACCCTGATTATATATATTTTTTTGAATACGACTCATTTCCAAAAACATATCATAAGCGTTTGTCATTTTTTGGTCTCTTGTACAAGCACAAGTTTTAACGCTTTAAATTTTAGATAAAGTTAAATATTAACTAAAGATGATATACAGGATGATTATTTAAAATAACCAGAATTTATCTTTTATTTTTATTCCATGAAAACTGACAGATAGAAAATATTACCTTGTCATCTTTTTTCTTTTAAAAAAAATTCTCTTTAAGTGTAAAATGAGCAATTTTGATGGCAGAATTTCTGATTTCTGTTTTTTCTAAATCCAAGGCACTGAGAAGCTAACTGGCAATCTCACAGAAAGAAAATAGACAAGACTTTCCAAATAGGTGACTACTCTGAGCAGCTCCAGGTTCTGCAGAAAGACACATTTTGACTGCTCTTAGCAGCTGTTTGGGACAGACTTTTTTTTTTCTCCAGTGGCACACTTCCAGATTTTATGGGGTTACAGATGGGCGTCCTGTAGGGTACAGAAAAATTAATATTGCCTTTTACAGATCACAGAAAGAAATAAGAGGGGAAGAAGCTTTCCTGACCTGAACAGGAAAGAGAAGAAACCCTTAAAAATTTAGGGGTAAATAAAAAAAGAGACAGTAAGAGAGAGATCAACTAGGAGGAAGGAGACTGTTTTCACACAGTTAGTGGAGTCTTGGGGGATGAGGGAGGACTGTCTCTCCCCAGCACACCTGGCTGAGATCTGTGACGTAGAAGAGAGGACTTCTGCTCAGACCATTGGAAGGGAACAAGTGAAGCTTTCCAGATGCCAGAGATGAAAAGATCTTTTGTAACAGAAAACCACAGTGACTATGTGAATATTAATTTCTAGAGACTGAAGAATTACTCCCTTTGCTGCCTGGTGCTGGTATGGACCAAGCACACTGAGCGAATATTTCTGTCAGTCTTCCTTTCCCCTCTGGACTGTGAGTGCGCTTTTTTTGTTCCTCTATTCTGAAAACTCACTGAACACTTGTGCTCATACTGGGTGCTTTCAGTGTCCACCAAGTCCTCCTCCCTATAACAGGAGCATAAATTGCCCTTTTCAAGCCAAAAGATCTCTGTCTTTCTACTTTTTCCTTTTCAATATATCCCCTATACTTACTCCCTTTCCTCCTCATCCTCCCCATTTCCTTAATTTTATGAGCTATGTGCCTTTTACTTCTTTCCTGTTTCCCTATCTTGCTCCAACCTGTTCCAGGCTCTCCCATTCTCCTCTTCCCCAGGGTTTTATATAGCTTCATTATTTCCCCCTTAGCTCTTCTATTCCACCCCTCTCATCATTATTGTAATGTTTTATTTTTCTCTGGGACATATATCTTTCATGATGCCAAGCTCATTTAGGATGACAGCAGAGATGCGATTGGAGGCTGTGTCATGCTGGAGGCTGTTTATGGGTGCCTACAACTCGTTCCATTTGTAAGCAACGACAGACAAACAGAGAAATGTCATCACGTGTAAGTCTCAAAAAAGAAAGCAGAAGGTATTGCAAAAAGGGAATGAGGCAAAATAGGTGTTCCTCTAGCTGTGTTCCRAATTCCCCAGCAGAGTCTCGGCTCCTCCATCCTCTAAGCACCACYGGCAGGAACCTTTCTCAGGGCTCTCAAATCTCTGATACAAAGGTTACCACACCCTGACTGACTCTTYTTGCATTTTCTAGTGCTTAGGCTAGTTTCAATGCTTTGTTCTTGTCATGAGTTTTGTATAAGGTATTAGTCACTATAGCAACCTTAACTGCAATTTGACCAAGAATATAAATGAGAAATGTGTACATTACGCAGTAATAGTTCCGTATTCATCACCTCCCAGGTATTTCACAGGCAGAAGAATGACAGAAGACTTATCAAGTGAATGAACAAAAGCCCYTGATTTATTTAGTGGGGAAGAAAAAAAAGAAACTAATTGCAATACAAATTATTTCAGTCCTGCATCTGCAGGGAAAACATCATAGAAAATTTGCACAGATAGTTTATTAAAAAGCAGTACAATTGTATGTCCATTAGTGACTTTTTCATACAGTGATTCAAAGTAATATAAATTTTATAYCATACAAGGTAAAGCAGCACAGTACAGATTCATATTCACAATTATCCAAAAGAATAGATTAAAATTCAGCAAAAGAGCTAAAAGAGGTTTAATACTGTTCAGAGGAGCTGAAAAACATTAACCTAGAGGAAAAAAATCCGCACGATCTAGTGAGTTTGATAAAATACAGAATGCAAGCAGCCGGTACATAAAATTGAGGGGCTTAATTCTTAGTAAATCACTGTAATCAAAACGTATCTGTGGAAGTCAGTGYGAGAGTGATTTAGTAAAACTGCTGAGGTGAGAAAAGCAGCAGTTTAGGTTACCTGGGCTGTCTAAGTGTCATATAATCAGGTAGTGTCTGGGGCAGAAGTCTTCACCCCCCGTTATAAAATCCCGACGTAGTCCTGCCAGTGACAGCTTTCAGCGGTACAGCTCCAGCAGTACACACAGCCCTGCGCCTCTGCCTGCCTGCAAAGGTGAAACGAGCTCGGGGCAGTAGGTGCTTCCAAGGCTCTCTGCACGGTCTAGCTACTAAGAGGGGCATTAAGATTTAATTATGTTAACATGTAAATTAAAGCACTTACTTGGAGCCCTCACAAAAAAAATATTTAATCGATTTTGAATTTCTTTTGTTTTTCTTCTCTTTTTCTTAGGAAATTTAAGCAAGTGTACTAGTCAGACTAAGCAAAAATACTAGTCAGATTTAGCCATTAGAGTAATTAAGCAAGAATTAATTCAGGTGTTGTATGGCAAGGTCAAACAGATGGTCAGAATAGCTTTTTGGGGGCCTTATAATGCATGAATTGACAAAGCTTGCCCCAGAGCAGTAGAGCTTCAAGCCTGATCACTTTCTGTACTGACGGGAGTTTAACAAAACTGAATATTTTAACGTGTTTTATGCACACAGCTAATTTTTCTAAGACCTCACTCTGACAGAGGAAACTGACTTCTGCTTCTAATCCAACATGATTTAATTGTACCACATGATTCTTTCATGGGGGATGCTATTCCAGATGAAAGTGATTTTACCCTGGAATATTTTCTTCATTTCCAAGAAGAGATGCTTTTGGAATAAGTCTAATAGAACTATTATTCTGGAGTAGGCAGCTATTTGAGTTCCTTGTGTTCTCCTAATCCAATTTTTTTGATCCTCCCAATCTATCTTTTGCACTTTATCTTGCAGGTTCTCCTTAACTCCGCTCTTGCGAACACTTAGTGCTATTACGCAAGCATCTTCAATGACACTCTAGTAAAAATAAGCAAGTGCTTAAGTGCTTTCAAGAATGGTGATCTGGTGAGCATCTGTTCTCAAGAGCAGCCAGATCTAGATATAAAAGAGCTGACTTCTTCTGAGTAAAAGAAATGAATGTTTTGTATCATGCTATATTTTAGGGGAATAGGAAATGAATGACAGCAATACAATGAGGCATTCAGTTACAGAGCCACTGTCAGCGAATAGGAAAAGCTGCTCTAATCTATGTATTTTGGGAAAAGATAGGCAAGTCATGTAAATGAGCATTGTTCCTTAAAAACCCGTGAAGCCATGTGAATTTCTGTCAGCTAAAATTCTGKTTCTTCTGTTGATCACAGAAGCAAATCTGGAAGCAAAAATATATCAAAATGCATGCTGATTTTTCATAGAGTTAGAGCATTGGGGAAATAAAACATTTAAAACCTGAAATGTTTTCTTACTATACCTTAGCTAAAAAGGGTAAGAAATAAATTCTCTAAAGAGTAAATGGTCACAGCTCCATGACTTAAACTTCATTGTCCTACATTTTTACCAGAAGGGGCTGTATTACCAAGGCATCTTGGTGATCAAAGCATCAAGGCATTTACTGCTTCTGATCTGCACATAGACCTCATGGGGATAACAGCGTAGTCCACAGAAACTTTAGTTCCATAATACCACTAATAATTTAGATATGCAATGTTAACACTTTCAAATACATATTTTAAAAGAGGTCAGAGTTCTTCCACCACAGAAGAAACCTCCTGCACAATGCCTATTGCAGCCATTTGTAAACACCTTCACGGTGGGTTGAAAGATGGCTGTGAAAAAAAGAACAAATTTAGTCTCAGATCCTCAGGGCGGATAAAACTCTGTCCTTGACTGCACATTGCATCACAGATATTTAAAGTAAGTATTTCATTTATAGGATACAAATCATCCCCTGTTCTCCAGATGGGATCTCTGCATTTTTCTGTGCCAGAAAAAGTGTGGATTATCACATTCATATTGATTAGTGTGGGGTTTGTAAGAGAAGGTCAGTTTATTATGCACTTTTAAGTCATGATGGCATCCTAAACAGGAGGACGGCAAAATGATGTACTGAGTATAACTGCAATTTTAGAGGCGTTAATCTACCTGCATGAAGCTCCCTCGATATGTAAACAGCTGAAAGCTGGTGGACTTTGTAACTGCAGTATTTACATATCGTTACATATGAAGCAGACATCAAAATGAAACCTGAGGACCTTACAGTGATTGTGGAAATCACACAAATGCTATAATTAAATAGCCTTATGAACAGATTCAGCTACCCTCCAGTCCTATTCTCTCTGCTGTGGATTGCCTCTAAGCCTGCCCTGCAGAGTGAATGCCATTGAATCATGGTAAGTTCTCCTGAAAAAAAAGGGGGAAAAAAGAAAAAGAAAAAGAAAAAGAAAGAAGAAGGAAAGAAAGATCCAGTGAATTTTACAATTTTACTTAGAATGGAAAAAGTTGTTAAAGGCAAGGAATTGCAAGTCACTTGAGACAGACAATAATATAGACTGTCTTAATTTAATAATTAATAAAAGCAAACTGAATACAAAAAGTATTTCTGTGACTCAGAAATAGTGACAGTTTTTTTCTTCATATAAGAGGATTCAGATAAAATGTGCAGAGAAAAAAAAACATTTTGCTGAAGCAAACAATGATCAAATATAAGTGACAAGCTAATTACATGCAGATTTGAGTATTGTTTCTTTTTTCCTTYGGATTTAAACTATTCAGGAACAAGCATAAGAAATAAGGATCCACTTGAGTGCCTTGACTATCATGCCTTGGCATCCCAGCTTTTAGCAAAACATTGCTGAACTCTTATATGGAGCTTCATGATATCAGAGTAAACATCAGATCTGTTACAGAACTGAACAGCATCAAACAACTGTATTTTCTCTCATGGTGGAAATAAATGTACTTAGGCTTACACCTCCGCCCAATACAGCTGATACTGTTCAAGACACATCACAGTTCCCAGTCAGATAGATTTCCTATGGGAAGTCACTGTATTTTCCAAGTATGTTTGAAATCTCTTTTTTATAGACTTTTTTATAAACAGGTTCCACTGCAGACTGAAGAGAATCAAACAAATTTAACTAAGCAAGTTTGATAGCTGCAGTTAGCATTACCATAATTGTATAGATTTTAAGATGTTAATTGCTGGTAGTAAGAGAAGTATTATCTAAATATAGATTATTTTAATATTATTAGATAGCTTCAATTTCCAGGAACTCTAAGAAATCTGGGAAGCCTAACGTTAGAATGTATGCCTACCTGAATATGTAAGGCTTGGAAAAAACATCAGTGAGGTGCAATGCCCTAGAAGACTGTTAATCTGTATTTGAAGAAAAATATAACCTGTGGGATAATCCACAGATGATCAGGTCTAATAAAAAAAATGTAGTCCAAAGATGACCAGACTGTCTGAGAATGGATGGCCCAGTGTTTGAACAAGGTGAATCTCAGAAATTATACATTAAAGGATGATCCACAGAATCGATATGTTAATGAAATGTTAAAGAAAATAGAAATCTTCTGTGGAAAAAGCAATTAATTTTGAATAGGAGTCACAGAATTTAAACATATGGAGAATTGACTATACCTCTTAGCGCAGGTGGAGACATCTCTCAATTGGACATATAAGAGCGTAATAAACCCCGCTGAGCAGTGCAGGCACCCTGTCTGTTCAGAATCAGGTTTGCAGAACCGATACGCTGGTATCCTGCGTGCGTGACTAATTCTGCAAGTATCGCCTTGCTAGTATCAAAGGGAACCGTGTCTTAGCATCTGGCCCACAGGACTGTTGGTTGTGTTTTGTTGGTCTGGTTACCTCCCTTGAGGCTTGGTCTAGCTGTTAAATATGAATGCAACAGTTCACATAGTTTATAAACCTCTGGTAATGCTGAATACTGTTGGATTTCCTGTTTAGTGATAGTGATGGGGAAATAACAGCTGTCCTTTTAAGGCTAGGCTTCCGGCACTGTCACTTTTKGGGGGGGAAAGAGGGATGAGAGTGTGTGCTGCTGTGCTATTGCTGTCTGTAGATGGCTGGCATGTATGCATGCCGTCTCCTTGCACCAGGGAGATCTCAGCTTACAATACACACCTATTAAAAAAAAAAAAGGGGGGGAGGATTTCTCTCATAATAAACAAAATTCTCCTTAAAAAGATGAGTCTTGTGGTTAAAGGTGTAACATATGGAAACCCCACCTACACCCTTATTCTCTCGGAGACCTATTCTAAGCAACAACAAGTATATATTATCAATTTCACACCCCTTATATGTCTGAATATCTCTTTTTAACATTAATGAAGGCTCTGTGAGAGCTCGTAGGCATGAATAAAGCCCACAGTGAGCAGAGATCCACTGACACTTCTTCTGTTTTAAGAACCTTATTCTTCAAAGGTGTGTCATTTCAACAGTCAGGAAAAGACAGACCGCTCCTGTTTTTTATGGGTTTATCCTTTACAATTCGACCACTTACTGCTGCAGGAGAATATTTCAAAAGCTGAAACAGGCAGCTAGATGCTGAACACCCACTGAATGCCAAAGGGTGTTGGGTTCCTAACTCCCTCATGTGCCTTTGAAAATCTCCCCCAGCAGCTTTAAGTATAACAARTCAACTTAGTGCTGACACTGTATGAAGCTTTCTTGTTTTCATTGCAAATCTTAAACAAATCACCTATATCATTAAAGAATACAGCATTTTCTTATTTTGCAATAGGCTGTGTTTTAAAGCCAGCAGAGTAAAAGACAATGATTGACAGAYCCTTCTGTGAGCATGCAAAGCAAAAAAAGGTGCCAGGAGTTTCTCTCACTGACACTGAACACAGACGCAGCGTAACTGCTTCCCTTGCCAGCCAACACAGGCATGTTAGGGATCCTATCTCCATTCTGCCTTTCTTCTGCTGTGGAAAGTACAGCAGTCCAGCTAAGGTAAATAAGCACACATGACACCATCTAACGATGACTGAACAAAATCAGGCATTCATTTAACAGAAGGACTTATGCCATCCACTTAATATTAGGTATATAATTTCTGCAGGCTACCTGTATAGTAAATGCAGAATTCTCTTATATGATCTAGGTATTATTTGAGGTCTCGTTCTCTCTTTCTCTCTCTGAGCTAGATGCCTGAAATTAGGTAAAATGGGTCTTAGCTTCTGCATCTCTCCATTGACTGTATAGGCAGCCCAGGATCTGAACTTACGGGCCTGAAATAGCATGAATTCCTCCTTCATATATGAACATATTAACACCTTTGCCACCCATTTCTATATAATGCAACACATGAGAACAGTCTCCAAAGTGATTTATTACATCTGATTCTATTTCCAGTAAATAATCTCTATGTTATAAACAAAAAGAAAATAATAATAAATGATTGAGTACCAAGGTCCTGAGGAAAAGGAACTGATGATTGTGCCACAGATGCTTCATTAACGTCTTTACAGACCGGCAGAATCTATTTCAAAAGCTCTAATAAACTCTAAAATGGCTCTATTCTCTCACTTTTTCATGACTATTTTTATATCTACTTTTAATGAAGAGCCCCAGTTCAATCTCATGGGCTCAAGAAGTCATATGATGTATCAATTCAATTCCAGGCACTAACGTTTTCCACAGTGACTCCAGTATGCTACCATGAGAAAGTGCAGGGTATTTTGAGGATCAAATGCATTTTTAACTACTTCCCGAAGTCTTCAAAGAACAGTTATGATGGCTGAAATARAAACACCCATGTGCCCCTAAGGAAGTATGGATCATAGGTAACCTAGTAAGTGCATGAACTGTAAAGTATTAGGGAAAAGTATAGATCATCACTGCTTGGAACTCACTGTTTTAGAAATGCTGGCTAAAATTCTGTTCAAGCAGYGGAGGAGATGGCCAAGAACAGAAAATTCATTCAGTGAGCAACATCAGACTTCCCTTAGTTTGATGCATGAAGAGTAGAACATGGTCCTGTGCTCTTTCAGTCTTTCCAGCGAAAAATTCATGCTTGGTTAAGGCAAGCAGAGAGACACATAAGCCCATTATTAATGAAGACCATTAATGCCTCCCTTCAGAAGGGCATTTTGCCATCTTTACTTCTGCAGCAGTCAGGCTCTTGCTCAAAATCCCATCACTGGATGATATTAGCCAAGCCAATTACTGCCCAATGTCAGGCCACCCAATATTTGGGAAGATAATTGAGGTTATGTTGATGGGTCAACTCCAGCAATGCTCGCATTGCGATGATTTAGCTGATCCCCATCTGCGTTGGTCAATATGTGAGTAAAGAAATGAAACCATTATGATCACTATATAATGACTACGTTCTGATGATGGGCCTCTTGGATTTTTCTGTGCAGGGAAATTTCATTGACTTGACTGTGAGCCACTGCAGGAATAATATGGCAAATTCCTGTTTTATAGGTACAAATTCCAACAGTAGATTATTCTTGTTCTATATTTATAAATAGTTATTAGGAGCACTGGTATTACATGTTCAATGTAGAATGGCAACTGATACTTTATTAGTTGTATATTTCCTTTTCATTCAGTCAGGATTCCATTTTTTTCACTCTTAACAGGATATGATTCAGTCCTCTCCAAGGTCAATGGAGAGGCTACCATTCATTTCAGATTCCCAATATATAAAGGTTTTCTGAATAATTGCAGCAAGGATTGGTGTGTGCTCTTACTCTGTAGTAATTATGAGGCTGTTAGCCTTTGAATGAAAGTGGAATACACCACTTTTCCTCTTATGGAGGGTTAGAGTAGGTACACGGGGAAGAAATCATGGTGGTGTGTCTGTGTCTCCTCACTGCAATTCGTGATACTATAACTCTCGCATAACCACACCGTGAAATAGAAATGAAAACCAGATAAATGCATGGATGAAACAGCATATACTGAAATACAGTCTGGAAGCATCTAGGCAGCTTAACATCTAACTTYAGAGCAGTTTACTTAAATCAGACCACCAAATTCTCTCTCCACTCAATACAAAGATAACTATTYGTGAAAGCCAGCAAGCACTTAAACAGGCAGTCTCCCTCTGCAGACATTCAAAGACTATTCATGTATGAAGAACTATGGTGCATACTTTAGCTGATCTAGTTTGCAAGACACCTAAAATGTAGGTAGATACAAAGTAGGTGATTAAGATATGTAGGTGAAATATTAACTTTGAAGAAATATTTTGAGGTATGGTGGAATTTATTTCAATAATATCTGCTSAGAATATATGTGTGTTATATATAGATATAGATAAAGTTTCACAAGATTATTCATATCCCAGAATGTTTTATTGGAACCACCACTGTGACTGCTTTCCAGCTGAGCACACCCAATAAGCCCACAATCAGAGCTCAGAGCAAAATCTTTCTAACAAAAACCTCACAACAATCTTCTTTGTCTTTATTGAAGTGTTTTCTTATGACTAGGTGAAACATACCCAAAATGTTCAGCTGACATAAATCATAGGTACTCATTTCCTAGAGTACCAGCAAAAGTGAACATATCTCTAGTGATTAAGCCATTTCAGTCAAGGCCTCTTCAAGTCTAAGTCTAATTTTTTGCTAGTGACTATTTTAAAAGCACTGATGACTGTGGGCCTGGTTATCTGAATGTTCTCCCCTTTTTCCTATCATGCCTGTTAAGACTTCTTGAGAAGCCCCTGCTATTAAAAACTAAGTCAGAAAATTCAATGTCAAGATAGAARGATTGATTCTATCTTTGGAATTTATTTCATCTGGCAATCTGGCAGAATTTAAATCCAATCAAGCAATCTCAAGGTATGATATAAGACGTCTTACTAACTGTTCTTTTCCATATGTTTAAATTTTTATTACAATACATTTTCTTTTTTATAAGTGAAGCTTCCACCACCAAAATAATGGTCTAATCCCTAAATGAGAGCAGTATTGAATAAGGAATAAAAATCTCAAGTAAACTAGCTCAAAGATTTTATAGACAATTTTTAAGAACTGCTCCAAATTACCAAGTTTTAGCTTTTTTTCTCTTTTTTCTCCATTAGCCATTAACTCCCTCCTTTCCTTTTTTTTCTGTTGTAGATTCAGAAATTTTTTGTCTGTTTGCCTTCTTTGAATACCCTAGTTGCTTCTGATTTCTCTCACAATTATTCTTACCATTTCTTTTATGACCTGCATTCTCCCCATCCTCTTTCTTTTCTGATAATTTACTCAACAATTTATTCATAGATTTGTCTTTGACATGTTAAAGAAGGCATTATTTCACCTTCATTATTTCACTTTCATTTCCCACCTATCAGTTCATCCTTCTTAAATATTCTTGCTATAACAATCTCATTGATTGCAATTCATCTCAATCAATTCTATTTTCTTTGATTTAGTTTCAACCCTTTCAGACCTATATGAAACTATTATCTCTAAATCTCTGAAGACTTTTCTCTAGCTAAATTTCATAAGTTCACCATTTTCACCCACCTTGACCTGACACATGAATCCAGCAGTACTGTGTACCCTTGACTTTGACAACTCTCTTTACCTGATTATCAAGGTGATGTATTTAAGAACATACTTCTCATCCACTCTTCAAATCATTGTGTGGGCTTTCTGTCCTTGGTTTCCTTCTCTCTACACCTTGTTTCTATGTGATCTCATCAGCAAACACAAATTCAGCTACCATCTGTTTGCTAATGACTCACAGATACACTAGTCTACTCCAGACTAATCTCCTTATGTCCAAACTGAAATCTCAGCCTGACATCTCCTCATGGGTATGTAGCCATCAGCTCAAATTCTTCATGAATAAAACAGACAGCTTATTGTTTCCATATACTAAATCTTTCTTTCTCAGTCAGTTAGATCAAAACATAAGTCAAGTTACTAACTTAAGTCAATTCTATATACAAAAATATCTAGTTTCAATCCATGTGAGTTTTAAGACTAAGCAAAATTTATAGCCCATCAAGAGGGAACTGCAGAAAAAGAGTTAGGTGGAGRTATGACTCTTGCAAGTGTTCAGAGAAGTTATATAGGAGACCAATGGTGGCTTAGGTTACCACAGTTCACTAAATGCTAATCCAAGTACGCAGTTAATATAGTCAGCATGGATTCAGAATTAAAACACATGGCACAGTTGTATGTCATTCCGCACTCTGGTCACTCTCATACAAGGCCAGTTTAATGGAAGTTAACTAGGAGTCACTAATCGCTATCGCAAAATAAATGTGGGTGTGGGGCCCTCATGAAAGGTCTAACCAAAGTCTTCCCACAACTGAACATCTTAATGACAGCAATATCCTTCTAGCATTGACAAATGCAGTCTTGCCCTTCCCATATCCAGTCAGATTGCTGATTGCTTTTCTGAGACACTCTTTGCCTCCCTCCACTGGTTCTTCCATCTTTCTCCCAGCTGATAGGAATTACTACTTTCCACTCTCAAAGCTTTCTGACACTCTATCATATTTTATTCACTGTCAAGACTTGTTGTTTGTTTAGACCATAATGCTAGCTAGTTACCCACTAGTTAATGGGCTGCTTTAAGCTTTATCACACAGTACACCCCATGCTTTGCAGGATCTCCTGTGTGGAAAAAAAATACAATAAAATAGCTTCTCTCCTTGAACAGCTTCATTAAAGTTCCATATTTCCTCTGTTACACTCTCATAAAATGGGTTTTAACCAAAATGGTTAATCCTCTGGGCAACTGTACCTAAACAGGATGACTTTGGTGGGTTTTTTTGTTTGTTTGTTTTTTGTTTTTTTTTTCCTGTAGGCATCCTAAGGGCTACTACAGATCCCACCTTCCCCTGAAGATAGAAATTTCTTTCAGGATTCTCATCTTCCTAACATCAAGTATTGATGTCATCTCAAGGACGGATGGGATCAGGTGCTTAGAAGAGGGTAAATGTTTAGAAGAGAAACAGTGTTCTGGAGCCTTTCCCTAGGTGTGAAGTAATGCTTGAGAGTACTTGAAAGCAGACAACATACTTCTACTGCCACAGCCTTGCCAACTGTTCACCCTAAACCGAGTACTCCCAGAGGGAATGCAATATAGAGGATCAATTAATTTAGCCCCAGGGACCCTCTTAAACAGCTATGTAGTAACATCCTCTCTTGCTGACCAGTATTTCCTCAGTGTCCTGCCTGCCAGCTTATAATGAACTGTTGCCTTCTATTATATCCTGTTGTCTCCTCTTCTTTCCAGATTAGAAGACTTTTGGTACTTAACTTTGTTGGCCTGTGCTGGAACAATATATGAAACAATGACATCTAAGTGCTCTACAGAAGCTCCTCAGTGCTGTAGTAATCATTATCATCAATCTTCCAAGAGAAAATTTTAGTTTGGACAGAATATTAACACCAAAAGAAAGCTGAAACAAGTCTAAGTCTTAGGAACAAAATCTCCAACCCTAGAAAGTCTGTGGGGGGGGAAGTTGTTTATACATATATATATAGTGTAACAAGTTGGGTGGGAAACATACATATATACAAAAATTTCTCATAATTCTAGCCTGGAAGATTCTTTTATGACTGAAGAAATCATGAAATATTTTGAGTCTAAAAGCTGAGCTATTGAAAAGAGAATGTGTTACGTGAGAGTTTTCAGAACTCTACTTGTTTTTGCTAACAAAGAACATGTGCAACAAAAAAARTCTTGATGAAATTACTCACGAAAACTTCTACTTTCTAACTTCCTAACCCCAAATCTGTGTTCCTCTGAAGATTTGTCTTCTTACAGACTTTTTTTTTCCAATAGACCATTTTGAATTTTAAACTTTCAAGATTTTAAAATTGGGACTTTATAATAACCTCCTGGCAGAGAGCTGCTTCTTCCAAGACAACTGACAAGTATTAGTTCTCGTTCTGGGTTCCCCCAAGCATCCCTTTTTCATGATTATGTAGGACATATTTAGCTATGTTCTGAATCAATAGTTTTTGTCAATATGTGCAGATGTTCCTATACCTTACATAAAGATGCTTCTTCCTGTCAGAAAGCAGCAATAGAGAAGAGTGGATTCAAAATTACTAGCATCTAACAAGCTGCAAAACAAATAGAAAAGGGGAAATCTAACCTTTTAGGCTTTTTCTATATGGCATAGGGAAGTAAAAGGACAAGCTCTCAATTAAAAATAAATCTCTGTCAAGTTACCTTTAAATCACCCTGATTAGTCCAAACAGTCTTGACATATACACTCCCCCATACTCTCTATAGGGAATAGAGAGAAATATCGCCTCTTTTCAATCCCTCATAAATTCAATGATTTTATGGTAGTACATCAAGTACTTAAAATACAATTGATTATAGTCATTAGATTAGATGATCTTCCATAATTGATGTGTTTAGGTGCTACAGTTGCAAGTTGAGCACAAATCAGGCTGGTGGAGATTCCAGCAACTCCTCCAAGATGTTATTTCCTCAATGTCAAGCTTTATTTTGACAGTAATCTTCGATCTTTGGGATTTTGGCAAACTTTTTAATCACACAGATTTTCTAAGAGTCACAGTGACATCTACTTGAGTCTATAGAGAGCCTGAAATGGTAACTGAGGGGTCAAATATGCCACATTTATTTCAGCAAGGCACTAACTTAGTTATGTGATAATATGCTGAAAATCCAAGACTGGTTTACTGTCACAGGATGTAAGAAAGGAGAGAAGGGATTTATTATAGTGATAACAATTACAGTGCACAGATAGTTACTTGGCCATATCTAGGACTGTGAAGGGAAGAAGCATCTTTAACTCAGTCAAGGAGGAGAAAAGTCCCAAAAGCTCAGTAGGGCTCAGAAAAATCTCTGAAGTACTGCAAGCCTCAAGAAACAGTAGATCTACAAGGCTGAGTCAAGACCAGGAAAGCACATATTGTATTCCACTGGACCTTCTGTAGAATCTGCTATTAGTACATCTATATAGTAACCGCTCAAATTAAAAGCACTTACTTAAAGGACACAACAAGAAATAACACAACCATTATGGTATCAACTGGAATCTGATGGCCATAAATGGAGCTTTATGGACTTTTTAACTCTTTTATCACAATAGACAATACAATGAAACAAAGCTAAAAATTAGTGTGATCCCTTGTGCCAGACACAGGGTAAAAATATTTTTAAAAGGTTCTTTTCAGAAATCTAAGCCTCACTAATGCAGGCTAGAAAGGCAAAGCTTCAGTTTAAGTTTAGTGATTGTTTTTCTTTCTTACAGTCACTATTTAATTCCCCCCAGTGTGCTGTAATGGAGTAGATGGAGGGGTGTATGCGAGAAGCAGGAGCAATGCTGACCTGGGAATTCTGCACAGCATCTTGGCTACATGATGCCCAGTACTAACAAGTATTACCATCATTTTACTTTCACGAATGCAAAAACGAGTCCCCGAGGCATTTTTAAAATATGGATGAATACTAAGATTGCATGACTCCTCTGAAAGTGACTCGGCACCTCCAGCCTCCAGCTCCGGAGCACAGTCAGATTGGGAGTTAAAATGTGGGGAAACGAGTGGGAAAAGGCAGGAAAGGTAACGAAGATAAAGTGCGGCAAGGAAATGTTTGCCACGAGATGGCAGCAATGCCACGTCTTTCTCCGCACATTGCCTGGCCTTGGAATTTTTTGACTGAGAACCGCAACAACATTTATACATAAATACAAGCTTATTACAAAATCAGCCTACCTCGTTCAGTGCCCATTCACCACCTTCTTGCAACTTACAATGAGAAAACAGCTTTGCATATTTCACCAAGAAAGAAAACTCATCATAAATGAATAATTACAACCTTGAAACTACCTTTCTAGAGGTGTTCAGGCTTCTTTTTTTTCTTCCTGTGAGCCTCTGTATTTTAATTACAGATAAYGGAGTTAGGCTCAGGGTGCAGCACTGGTGGTGGTAATCTTTACAATTCTTACTGGATCAAAAGTCAAAATTGGGTGCTCYTTAGGCACCCCTATTTGCAGGTGGGTCTGGCCCAGAAACTGTTGTTGACAATGGGTATCACCTTGCAGAGCCATGGGAGCATGGGGGCCCATATCAAGCCAACACTAGGCCACCAGTGCCTTTCTCTTGGGCTTGGGGAACCAGCTCCACTTGTTTTCAGAGCAGTGTTGGGGAAGCCCTTACCGCATGCTGCCATGTGCTGGAAAGGTCTGCTAATGGCAGAAATTCCTCTTGGCAACAAGGGCCACAAGGAATAGCAGCACAAAGACAGACCGGCGTTTCCCAAGGAGACTTTGGCTCCTCTGTTTCTCCTTAGGAAGATCAAGCTGGAAAGCATTGGCAAGGCACGTTTGAGCCCTGAAAGCCTTCCTCTCTCCAAAGCAGGGATGGAAACRGCGCAGAGCTGCACCTAGAGCTAGGGATGCCCACCCTGGGATGTGCAACATCTGGGTGGAGGGACGCAGGTTGTGGCGAGAGCCCGGGACAGGGGCTGGGCTCGGCATGGAGCGGGATGCCCCCGAGCGGGGTGGCCTGGCGGGGGAGCCCCGGCCCCCGGGGGGGGGGATGCGGGGGGCAGCCCGAGGCCCCGGGGGCCGGTGCGCGGGCCGGGCCGGGGACCGCGGCCGGGCTGCGCGAGGCGGCGGGGCGCGGAGCGGAGCGGAGCGGGCGCGGAGCGGGGCGCGGCGTGCGCCGGCTGCGCAGCGCCCCTGCCCTTCCCCTTTCGCCGGGAAGTGATGGTTGAGTCCGCCGGCGGCGGCGGCTAGGGCGGCTGGCTGCCTGTCTGCTGCGCTCCGTGCGCCGCGCTCGCCGCGATCCCTCCCTCTCGCCTCCTCCTCCGCCTCCTCCTCCTCTTCCTCACACTCCCCGGATCCCTCTCCTGCCGCTGCCTCCTCTCCCTGCCCGGCTCTCCCCGCCCGGCGGCCGTGGATGCCTGCGGCGCCGGGCGTGCCTCGCCTCGCCTCGCCTCGCCTCCCCTCCCCTGGG